>NC_054372.1:80692130-81004630 GCF_017654675.1 Xenopus laevis
AGAGCTGACAGCAACAAGCAGGGACACAGAAAGGAGAGCTGAGCAACAAGCAGGGACACAGAAGGGAGAACTGACAGCAACAAACACAGAAGGTAGGGCTAAGCAACAAGCATAGACACAAAAGGGAGGGCTAACAGCAACGGACACAGAAGGTGGGGCTAAGCAACAAGCACGGACACAAAAGGGAGGGCTGGCAGCAACAAACACAGAAGGTAGGGCTAAGCAACAAGCAGGGACACAGAAGGGAGAGCTGACAGCAACAAGCAGGGACACAGAAGGGAGAGCTGGCAGCAACAAGCAGGGACACAGAAGAGAGAGCCGAGCAACAATCAGGGACACAGAAGGGAGAGCTGAGCAAGAAGCAGGGACACAGAAGGGAGAGCTGAGCAACAAGCAGGGACACAGAAGGGAGAGCTGAGCAACAAGCAGGGACACAGAAGGGAAAGCTGAGCAACAAGCAGGGACACAGAAGGGAAAGCTGAGCAACAAGCAGGGATACAGAAGGGAGAGCTGACAGCAACAAGCAGGGACACGGAAGGGAGAACTGAGCTGAGCAACAGGCAGGGACACAGAAGGGACAGCTGACAGCAACAAGCAGGGACACAGAAGGGAGAGCTGACAGCAACAAACAGGGACACAGAAGGGAGACCTGAGCAACAAGTAGGGACATAGAAGGGAGAGCAGAGCTGAGCAACAAGCAGGAACACAGAAGGGAGAACTGACAGCAACAAGTAGGAACACAGAAGGGAGAACTAACAGCAACAAGCAGGGACACAGAAGGGAGAGCTGAGCAACAAGCAGAGACACAGAAGTGAGGGCTGACAGCAACAAGCACTGAGGGGAAGGGAGGGCTGAGCAACAAACATGGCGGGAAAGGGAGTATGTTTAAACTTTCATAACCAGCCAAATTTTAGGTGGTGTGGTAAAAAATGGGTTTGGTCAAAAAATGACCATGCGTTACCACGGTAGATCTCCTGATAGGAGCCAGGTTTTAAGAGCAGATTCCAGTGTAACAAAGTCTGGACACCCAGTGCCAAAAGAATGGACGGCACTCCATTCGAGGCAGAAACAAGTTTATTACAGGCTCATGCAGGGATCAAAGGCCCTACGCGTTTCGGGATGCAATCCCTTAATCATAGGCATACATCAAAACTATCACAGACACATTATATACCAAAAAGGCATAGTGACCCCTGCTGGCTTCAACATAGTACTACAGTTAAAAACACTATTTTAATCCTCTTAATAAAACCAACATCCAAAGTTAAAAACCTCAATTGTATCTTAAAATAACATGCTGTTAGTTAAAACAGATCCCTGTACCCATGTAACTACATATGTGATCTCCAGCTCCTGGTCTTTTAATCCTAGTCTATATGTGTGTATAAATACACATCTATAACTAGACAATATGAGTCTATTAATTAAAAGCTAATCAACTTTTGATTATTATCGAATATACTGTTTCAAATAAGTAAATGTATGAATAAATAATTCAGTAAATGTACACATATTCGAAAAATCTGAGAATGGGGGAGGAATGCAGAGAGGGAGGGGAAGCTTGGAGCGGTCCTTTTGGTGCGACAGAAAAGTCTGGACACCCCTGCTTTACAAGTTTGATTGTTTAAAAAAACCTTAAAATAGCTTGAAAACCCAAACTTAAAAACCTTAAGAGTCTTAGATTACGGAAAAGGATTTATGAAGTATTGATGAAAGTCAGTAGTATAACATTTGAATTATTTTGAGGGCAGTGAGGTTGTGGAATGCCCTGCTGGCAGATGTGGTGATATTTGATTCTGATAATGCTCTTAAGAGTGGCTTGGATAATTTTTTGGACAAGCATAATATAATAGGCTATTCTGATACCAAAACTTACAATTAGAATAGATATTGGTATGTGAAGTTAATGTGAGTGTATGAAGTTTGTGTGTGTTTATGTATGTATGGACGCTGGATTTTATTTGGAGGGGTTGAACTTCATGGATCTTGGTCTTTTTTAGGAATGCACCGAATCCAGCATTCGGTTCGGGATTCGGCTGAATCCTTCTGCCCGGTCGAACCGAATCCTAATTTACATATGCAAATTAAGGGTGGGAGGGAAATCATGTGACTTTTTGTCACAATACAAGCTAGTAAAAAATGTTTTCCCCTTCCCACCCTTAATTTGCATATGCAAATTAGAATTTGGATTTGAATCTTTCATGATGGACTCGGGGGGTTCGACCGAATTCAAAATAGTGGATTCAGGATTCAGTTACTGGTTGCTGTGCCTGCTGGGAATGCTGGGTGCTCTGAGAGTATCTGACTGAGACAAACAGCTTTTTATTTTTTCTGTTTGGGGTAAACTGGTAGATACATTTAGTGCATTTATTTTCTTTTTGTGTTTTATCCTGAGATCGTTTCTAAGAGGAACATTTTTTTTTAAAAGAAAAGTTAATAAGGGATTGTTTTTTACTGCTGGTAGCAAACTGCATTTCTAATTAAGGGTGAGGAGTTAATCAGGTAAATTCTGATCAGGCTTTGTGTTCTGTGGTTTAAAACCTTTATCTCCGTGAATTCAAAGCGAGTGTAGGAGCTGCTAAGCAAGTGTTGCATGTGAATTAAGTGTTAAGCAGTGTTAAAAACCTTAAAGGGATACGATTATGGGAAAAAAAAATCAAAATGAATCAGTTAATAGTGCTGCTCCAGCAGAATTCTGCACTGAAATCCATTTCTCAAAAGAGCTAACAGATTTTTTTATATTCAATTTTGAAATCTGACATGGGGCTAGACATATTGTCAATATTTCAGCTGCCCCAAGTCATGTGACTTGTGCTCTGATAAACTTCAATCACTCTTTACTGCTGTACTGCAAGTTAGAGTGATATCAGCCCCTCCCTTTCCCTCCCCAGCTGCCAAACAAAAGAACAATGGGAAGGTAACCAGATAGCAGCTTCCTAACACAAGATAACAGCTACCTGTAGATCTAAGAACTCTCAATAGTAAAAACCCATGTCTCACTGAGACACATTCAGTTACAATGAGGAAAAACAGCAGCCTGACAGAAAGCATTTCTCTCCTAAAGTGCAGGCACAAGTCACATGACCAGGGGCAGCTGGGAAATTGACAAAATGTCTAGCCCCATTTCAGATTTCAAAATTGAATATAAAAAAAATCTGTTTGCTCTTTTGAGAAATAGATTTCAGTGCAGAATTCTGCTGGAGTAGCACTATTAACTGATGCGTTTTGAAAAAAACATGTTTTCCGATGACAGGGTCCCTTTAAAGGAAAACTATACTCCTCAAACAATGTTGGTCTCTGTAAAAAGATATTGCATAAAACAGCTCATATGTAAAACCCTGCTTCATGTAAACAAACCATTTTCATAATAATATACTTTTCTAGTAATTGCCATTTAAAAAAATAAGGGCCATCCTCCTGGGATAATACGATTCACTGTGCACACAAACTATACTTCTTAGGTCATATGAGCCAATTACCAGACAGAGTTGTGTCTTTTACTTGTGTCAACACTTATTCCTGTTACAGTTAGAGTTGTAGTATTTCAGGTCAGGTAATCTCTGAGGCAGCACAGAGATCATCACAAAATGGTGGTTCAAGGCAAGAGATGTAAAAGGGCAATATTTGTGTGTGTGTGACTGTGTTATAATGGGGTTTGTGAGGAGAAATTGTAATGTTAGTACTTGGGGAGGGCTGGTGAATAGTCTCATGTGGAGGGAGAGCTCAGTCACTTTCAGGCAGGGCTCAGCTGACATTTCTCACTGTTTGGGGGGTAAGTTGTAAGTGGACAGACTCCATTTTCTAGAGGGGAATAAGTGTTGAGATGGTGAGTTCATCTTGTTTATGGAGTGTGTCTTTCATATGATATAAATGTACCAATAAATGAGCAATACAAGCACATCCCCTCAGCAGAGTGTTCTTATTGTGTCTGTATTCTACACTCAAATGACTCTGCACTTTAACTTTCCAAACACAACTCTGCCTGTGTCACATACATTACATTTTAGCAGTATTTGCTGAAGTAAGAGGATTTCTTTTATTAATTACTCTATAATCATTACACCAGGCAGCCCTGGGATTTATTATTAACCTTCAACTCCTGTGTACCTGTGTCACTGAAGGAAAATATATATATATATATATATAAGTTTGATTAGAGAATTGGAAAGGACTTTGCAGTGGTATTTTTCCCTTTTCACATACAATAAGGGATTTCTGATAATTGTGCAAATATGAGGATATAAAGTAATAATATTAAAAGGCAATAGCAGAAGAACTGCCTGTTGGACAATAGTGAATTGTGTGTGTTTGTCAGATTTAATAGACAGATAATGACCTGTGTGCATTAATGTTTGTCCCAGGGGAACTCCCTTCACTTGTACCAGAGAATACCACTTATATGCACACAATGCTGTTAGTACTTAAACTCACCCGTTTTCTGTAAGAAATCAGTCCCCATAGCCTGTGATATATTTTTTCCTTTTAATAAAATTGCTATTTAATCTCATTTATACACAAACAACACACAATACCAGCTACAGGAATTTTTTTATGGTTTTGAAAAGTAGGGTACTATTACATATTACATATCAGCCAAAAGCAGAATTCGCAGAGTACTGGCACACATGTAGATTTGATGTGGTTCTGGTATGGGACCTTTTATCCAGAGTGCTCAGGACCTGGGGTTTTTCAGATAGCAGATCCAGAATTTGGATCTTTATACCTTAAATCGACTAGAAAATGAAGTAAACATTAAATAAACTCAAGTACAAGCTACTGTCTTATTACTACAGAGAAAAAGGAAAAAATGTGGGTAGAATGGAGTCTGTGGGAGACAGTCTTTCTGTGATTCAGATCTTTCTGGATAATGGGTTTCTGGATTATACATCCCATACCTGTAGTTAATGTTTACTATGGGCAAGAAATCTCATGAAAATGCTTTCTCCTTGCCAAAAAATCATTGTGGTGATCCAGTTTAATATCAGGAAAAGAAGGCAATGTTACTGGGATTCATTTGGATTGCTGCATCATGTATTTTAGGCAAGTGGAAGCATTTTTGGCAGACTTGTCACCAGTGGCAGGATAGATTTACCACAGGCAACACATCTGTGTGTTTGGGCTATACTATAATATATAGCAAACCAAAAGTATGATTTATCAGATTGTGTAATTAGAGAAAATTCACTCCTAGGGCTCATACACAGGGGGATTATTTGATGCATTTGATGTGCAGGTTTGAGTGTTTCATCAAGATGCCACATGCTGCATTTTCTGTGTTAGGCGCTTACATGGGCCTGTGTCACTACTAGGGATGCACCAAATCCACCATTTTGGATTCAGCCGAACCCCCGAATCCTTCGTGAAAGGTTCGGCCGAATACCGAACCGAATCCTAATTTGCATATGCAAATTATGGGTGGAAAGGGGAAAACATTTTTTACTTCCTTGTTTTATGACAAAAAGTCACGCAATTTGCATATGCAAATTTGGTTCGGCTTGGCAGAAGGATTCGGCCTAATCCGAATCCTGCTGAAAAAGGCTGAATCCTGGATTCAGTGCATCCCTAGTCACTACGGGGGCCATTTTAAAGAGTTGTGTGTGTTTCTTCCTGTGCTCCACTGGCTGAACGCACTGGATTTAATTATCTAAAGATCGTCAAGTTGTTCAGCTATAACCTCCAACCTGCTATGTATAGCCTGCAGGCAAGGAGAAAAGTGTCTTAAATCAGTAAATCAGACTGAAAAACCCAAATAAGCATGCGCATCCACATGCATCTGATCCACCTGCTGTTTTGATTACCCTGTGACAGGATAAAATGTGCACACATGTACTTCACCCATTACATATACTGGCATTGTACACTATAGCCCAAGGTTACTGTGTAATGATAGCTACTACACCACCATTCTCATTCTTCCTCCCCTGTTCTAGTCTGGTGCATTTGCAGTAGATACATTGCAGGAGCATTATATACTGTGCATGCAAAAAACATGGTAGATCACTTCTGTGTTTTGCATTTGCATCCTTCTCTGCACTAAAAATTGCAGCAAATCTCTGCACTCCAGAGCAAAGTGCAAATACCTGCTTCCCCCAAAGAATGCCGTACTACCTGCGTTTGAAGTTCTCAATTGAGCCCTGTATTTTAACACTGTATATGCTGGCAGAAAAGGGCTCTATCTGCCAAGAACGTACTAGGAACATTATTGACCAGATTTGCATGTATGAGTGAGTGGGGTTAAATGTAGTAGTGGGATTACATGTATGAGTGAGATTAAGCATATGAGTGAGTGGGATTATGCATGTGAGTGGGGTTACATGTATGAGTGGGATTATGCATATGATTGAGTGCATATGTATGTGTGGGATTACATGTATGAGTGGTATTATGCATATGAGTGAGTGGGATTATATGTATGAGTGGGATTATATGTATGAGTGGGATTATGCATATGTGTGAGTGGGATTACATGTATGAGTGGGATTATGCATATGTGTGAGTGGGATTATGCATATGTATGTGTGGGTTTACATGTATGAGTGGGATTACATGTATGAGTGAGATTAATCATATGAGTGAGTGGGATTATGCATGAGTGGGGTTACATGTATGAGTAGGATTATACATATGCGTGAATGGGATTACATGTGTGAGTGGGATTATGTATATGCGTGAGTAGGATTATGCATATGTGTGTGTGGGATTACATGTATGAGTGGGATCATGCATATAAGTGAGTTGTGTCCTAGTGAATGGCATTATAAACAGCAATCAGCATGACTTTATGAAGGATAGGTCATGTCAGACAAATTTGATTGCTTTTTATGATTAGGTAAGTAAGATACTGGAAAGTGGGGGGGGGGGGCAGTAGATGTGATCCACTTGGATTTTGCCAAAGCGTTTGATACCGTGCCCCACAAATGACTGATTTCTAAACTAAGGTCTGTTGGTCTTAATGAAGTCGTTTGCACATGGATAGGAAACTGGCTACAGGATCGGATACAGAGTATGTTTGTTAATGGTACATTCTCTGCTTGGAATAAGGTTCTTAGTGGGGTCCTTCAGGGCTCGGTATTGGGTCCACTTTTATTTAACTTGTTCATTAATGACTTAGGGGAGGGTATTGTATGTAATGTATAAGTGTTTGCAGATGACACAAAACTATCTAGCCCAATTAATTCCATCAAGGATGCGGCATCCTTGCAACAGGATCTTGACAAACTGGGCAGCTAAGTGGCAAATGAGATTCAATTTTGATAAATGTAAAGTCATGCACCTGGGATGTAAAAATATCCAAGCCACTTATATCCTTAATGGGACTGCACTAGGCAAATCCATTATGGAAAAGGACCCTGGAGTCCTTGTAGATGATAAACTTGGCTGTAGCAAGCAATGCCAGTCAGCACCATCAAGGGCAAATAAGGTCTTGAGCTGTATTAAAAGGGGCATTGATTCATGGAAGAAGGGGGCCATTCTTCCATTGTATAGAGCACTGGCAAGGCCCCATCTAGAATATGCCATTCAATTTTGGTCTCCATCACTCAAACAGGACATTATTGTATTAGAGAGGGAACAGAGAAGGACAACGAAGCTGGTAAAAGGTATAGGAAATCTTAGCTATGAGGATAGACTGGCCAAATTGGGGATGTTCACAGTGGAGAAGAGGCGCTTATGGGGTGATATAATAACTATGTATAAATACATAAGGGGATCATATAATAATCTTTCTAATGCTTTATTTACCAGTAGGTCTTTCCAGCTGACACAAGGCCCCCCCCTTTCCAATTAGAAGTAAAGAGGTTCCACCTAAATATTCGGAAAGGGTTTTTTACAGTGAGAGCTGTGAAGATGTGGAATTCTTTCCCTGAATCAGTGGTACAGGCTGATACATAAGATTGCTTTAAGAAGGGGTTGGATGGCTTTTTAGCAAGTGTGGGAATACAGGGTTATGGAAGATAGCTCATAGTACAAGTTGATCCAGGGACTAGTCCAATTGCCATTTTGGAGTCAGGGAGGAATTTTTTTCCCCCTCAAATTTGAGAGGCTTTAGATTTTTTTTTGCCTTCCTCTTCCTCTTTTGCCTTCCATTTTTAATTTTTTTTTTTAAAAGGTTGAACTTGATGGACGTGTGTCTTTTTTTCAACCTAACTTACTATGTATTTCATGGGCAAATGTCGGCAATAAAGCAGATGGAAGCTCTTGAGTAGATTTGAGGGGGTGCTTATACGTGGAAGATTTCAAAGGAGCTCTCCATGCAGGTGAAACAAGCCAACAAAAATATTTTTTAAGCAAAGATCAAATCCAATTGCGTAGAATGACTAAACAAAATAGAAACGTGGCCCAGGTGCTCCAGGCCCTCAGCTCAAAGGAGCGGACAATCCGTATGCAGAGAATAAATGTTGGTGCCTGGCATACTGGTAACTCACGTATAGATCAGACCAAAGTTTTTATCTACAAAACTTTGGTCTGATCTATACGTGAGTTCCCAGTGTGCCCGGCACCAACATTTATTCTACGAAACAAGCAAAAACAGAAGAAAAAACCATCAGATAAATTGCTACAATATTAGGAGTGGCAAAATCTACAGTTTGGTACTGTAATGGAGTCCGAGATTTGTTTACAAGATGGCGTCTCCCTGGTTCCTCACGGACGCAGCCGGATGATGTCATCCTCTTCCCGCACTCTGATTGGTCGCCGGCGACGGAATAGACGTCGGCGTCAATAATTGGTGCCGGCGTCAGTCGCACACGTCAGCGCGTCGGTCGATGACGCCAGCGCGTCCGCGCGCACGTTATGACGCCGATGCGTCCAAATTGGCGCCAAATCTGGGACTATATTAAGGAGCTCTGGGAATTCACCTATGCCCAATTATAGGTTTTAGCTTGCTATTCCTGGGTGTGTTCTTGTGATATTCTTGCCTATTTTGTGTACCGACCTCTTGCCTGATTCTTCGACTTCGAACCTCTTCTGCCTGGACTGATATTATTGCCTGTTTGACCATTCTCTCGTCTCATCCCTATTTGTACCGCGAACTTGGACTTTTGCTACCTCCTCCCTTGGTCCTCACTACCTCTGAGGCCTTTGGCCTTACATTATAATTGGGCCATGGACCCTTCGGAGGAAAATCCAGCGCCGCCTGATGTCGGTGGAGCGCTTCGTGGTCTGGCTTCCCGGATGCAGTCCTATGAGGTACAGCAGTCCCATTTTGGTCAGGCTCTGGAAACAATACTGGCAAAGCTGTCGGCTCTAACACCCGCTGATCCTGAACCTGTACCTGTATCTGTGGCTCCACTCCACGTCTCCGAGCCCCGCATTCCGGCTCCCCCACTCTACAGTGGTGATCCTGCAGCCTGCCGTGGGTTTATCAATCAGTGCGAGGTCCACTTTGCACTCTCACCCAGCCAATTTGTTTCCGAACGTGCCAAGGTGGGCTTCATATTCTCCCGCCTGCAAGGGAAGGCATTGGAGTGGGCTTCACCTTTATGGGAAAAGGAGGATCCTATTATCGACAATGCCAGGTCCTTCGTTCACGAACTTCGTGTGGTCTTTGATGCTCCAGGTCGGGCCACAGCTTCTTCTGCACGCCTGTTCCATCTTCAACAGGGAACTCGCCCTGTCTCGGAGTACGCTATTGAATTCCGCACCCTGGTTGCAGAGACTTCGTGGAATAATGACGGGTATCACGCTGCCTTTTACAACGGCCTGGCGATACGCATAAAGAGTGATCTGGTGTCCAGGGAAATTCCATCCCGTTGGGAAGATCTAGTCGCCTTGGCCATAAAGGTAGATACTCGGCAGAGGGAGTTTCAAGCTGAACTCGACAGAGAGCGCTCCCCAACCAAGAGATTCCACAGGTTCCAACCTACTCTGGCTCCTCGATTTCAAAGACCCTTCCTTCCCAATCCGGCTTCCACCTTGCCTTCTCCTGCGGCTTCCTCTTCTTCTTCCTTGCCTTCGGAAGAGCCTATGCAAATCGGACGGGCCCGTCTGACCGAACAGTAGAAGCTTCGGAGAAGGGCGGCTGGACTTTGCCTCTATTGTGGTGGAAAATCCCACTTCGCCTATGAGTGCCCAGTGAAGCCGGGAAACGCCAACACCTAGGTAAGACAGGGGAGACTTACCTGGGTGGAATTGCTCCTTCTCCCCATTCTTCTGCTCAACGCTTCCTCCTTCCTGTGCAGATTCGTTTTGGAACCCAGACGATTTCTTCTGAAGCTTTCCTTGACTCCGGCGCAGCTGGGAATTTCATGGATAAAGTCTTCGCTGAAAGCCACTCCATTCCCCTGCGATCTCTGGCTGTTCCCCTTCGTGCATTGGCGATTGATGATCGTCCATTGTCTTCTGCTACAATTTCCCACTCCACCGATGAACTTTCTGTTATTGTGGGAACCATGCATCTTGAAAGACTATCCTTCCTTTTAATTGATTGTCCTTCTACTCCCGTTGTGCTTGGCTTACCTTGGTTGAATATTCATAACCCAGTAATAGACTGGGCTTCGTCTCAGATTTCCCGATGGAGTTCTTTCTGCCAACAAAATTGTTTACCCACCAAATCCATCATTAAAGTTTCATCTGTGTCTTCAAATTCTTCTTTGCCCTTTGTTTATCAAGCCTTTTCTGACGTCTTCAATAAAAAGTCTGCCGAAGTCCTGCCTCCCCATCGTCCCTATGATTGCCCCATCGAACTCCTTCCTGGAACCATGCCTCCCAGGGGTCGCACCTACCCGCTTTCTCCTTCCGAGACCCATGCCATGAAGGAGTACATTCAAGAGAATCTGCAAAGAGGCTTTATTCGTCCTTCCTCTTCCCCGTCTGGAGCCGGCTTCTTCTTTGTAGAGAAAAAAGATGGAGGTTTGCGGCCCTGCATTGATTATAGAGGTTTAAACTAAATTACTATTAAAAACCGTTATCCCCTTCCTCTCATCTCTGAACTGTTCGATCAACTCAAAGGGGCTTGTCTTTTCACCAAGTTGGATCTTCGTGGGGCGTATAATTTAATCCGGGTCAGAGAGGGAGATGAATGGAAGACCGCATTCAACACCCGCGACGGGCATTATGAATACCTTGTAATGCCATTCGGCCTCTGTAACGCCCCCGCGGTCTTCCAAGAATTCGTAAATGACATTTTCAGGGATTTACTGGGCCAATACGTAGTGGTGTACTTGGACGATATCCTTATTTTTTCCAGGAACCTTGCTGAGCACCGTCTTCAAGTCCAAGAAGTCCTCTCCCGTCTGCGGAGAAATAACTTATTTGCCAAGTTGGAGAAGTGTTCATTTGAAGTGTCGTCCATCTCTTTCCTTGGTTACATTATTTCTCAACAGGGTTTCAGAATGGATCCTGCCAAGATCTCCGCTATCCAGGACTGGCCTCTTCCCACCAGTATCAAAGCTATCCAAAGATTTATTGGCTTCGCTAACTATTACAGACAATTTATCAAGGGGTTCTCATCCAAAATTGCTCCCATTCTTTCTCTTATCCGAAAAGGGGGTAAGCCTCAGCATTGGCCATCTTCAGCTTTGGAAGCATTCAAGAATCTTAAAGCTTCTTTTTCTTCTGCTCCCATTCTCAGACACCCTGAACCTTGCCAGCCATTCTTCATTGAAGTTGATGCCTCAGATGTCGGTGCTGGAGCAATTTTATCCCAAAGAGCGTCTACTGATGGGAAACTACATCCTTGCGCTTTCTTCTCGAAAAAATTCACCTCTTCTGAACAGAATTATGATGTTGGAAATCGTGAGTTACTGGCCGTTAAACTTGCCCTAGAGGAGTGGAGACATTTGCTGGAAGGCTCTTCCGTCCCTGTGACCATCTTTATGGACCATAAAAATCTAGAGTATATCCAGACACTCAAACGCCTCAACCCTTGTCAAGCCAGGTGGGCACTATTCTTCTCTCGTTTTAATTCCATTCTAACTTTTCGTCCTGGTGCTAGAAACAAGAAGGCGGACGCTCTTTCCAGAAGTTTTCTTCTCAAAGACATCTCTTCTGTCGAACCAGAGTCCATTGTACCTCCTACAAAGATCATCGCTGCTCTATTTCCTTCCTTGGCCTCCCAGTTATTGTCTGTTCAATCCTCTGCTCCTGTAGGAACCCCTGCTGGTGTTGCTTTTGTTCCTCCTGAACTCCGTCATTCCATTCTGGTTCAGTCCCACAGCTCCAAACAGGCCGGGCATCCTGGAATCAGAAAAACCACTGAACTTCTGTCTCGCCTTGTATGGTGGCCTTCCCTAAGAAAGGATGTCAAAGACTTTGTTTCTTCTTGCTCTGTGTGTGCTGTATCCAAGTCTGGACGTTCCCCTCCTAAAGGGCTACTCCTACCGTTACCCATCCCTTCTCGCCCATGGACTCATCTATCTATGGACTTCATTGTGGATCTCCCTAACTCCTCTGGTTATACAGTTATTTGGGTGGTAACTGATAGATTCAGTAAAGTCGTACATTTTACTCCTCTTCGGAAACTCCCCTCTGCTCCTGAACTTTCTTCATTATTTATTAAACACATTTTTCGCCTCCACGGTTTCCCTGCTGAAATTGTCTCTGACCGTGGTTCTCAATTTGTTTCCAAGTTTTGGAGGTCCCTGTGTAAAGCCCTTGGTGTTTCTCTTCAATTTTCTTCTTCTTACCATCCACAGTCTAATGGAGCAGCCGAGAGGGTTAACCAGGCCCTGGAACAGTTTCTTCGATGCCATGTATCGTTGTGCCAAGACGATTGGGCGGATCTACTTCCATGGGCTGAATTCGCACATAACAATGCTTTACACGTTTCTTCTGAAAAATCCCCTTTTTTTTGTATGTATGGTCTTAACCCTTTGGCTTTTCCTCAGGACTTATTACTCACCAATGTCCCTGCCGCCAATGACCAAGCTGCCCACATGTCAGCCATCTGGCACGCCACTGTCGTCAATCTGGAGAAAAGTTCCTTGGTCCAGAAGAAATTTGCCGATCAGAGAAGAATTCCTTCCCCTCCGTATGCACCCGGTGACAAGGTTTGGCTGTCTACACGGAACATTCGTCTCAAAGTCCCCTCTCCTAAACTTGGTCCCAAGTTTATTGGCCCCTTCTCCATCGCTGAGATCATCAATCCGGTGGCGGTCCGATTACATCTTCCCCCGGAAATGCGGATTCCGAACGCCTTCCATGTCTCCTTGCTCAAACCTGCAGGTACTTCTTCTTCTTCTTCCTCCTCAGCTACTGTCTTGGTGGACGGTCATCAGGAATTTGAGGTGAAAAGAATCCTGGATTCTCGGGTTTCGAGGGGTACCCTACAATACCTCATTGAGTGGAAGGGGTTCGGCCCTGAGGAATGCTCCTGGATAAAAAGTTCAGATGTCCATGCTCCTCTCCTGGTCCGAAAATTTCATCGGCAGTTTCCTTCTAACCCAGGTGGTCCTGAGGCCCCCCCTAGGGAGGGGGGTACTGTAATGGAGTCCGAGATTTGTTTACAAGATGGCGTCCAAGATGGCGGCTCCCTGGTTCCTCACGGACGCAGCCGGATGATGTCATCCTCTTTCCGCACTCTGATTGGTCGCCGGCGACGGAATAGACGTCGGCGTCAATAATTGGCACCGGCGTCAGTCGCACACGTCAGCGCGTCGGTCGCTGACGCCAGCGCGTCCGCGCGCACGTTATGACGCTGATGCGTCCAAATTGGCGCCAAATCTGGGACTATATTAAGGAGCTCTGGGAATTCACCTATGCCCAATTATAGGTTTTAGCTTGCTATTCCTGGGTGTGTTCTTGTGATATTCTTGCCTATTTTGTGTACCGACCTCTTGCCTGATTCTTCGACTTCGAACCTCTTCTGCCTGGACTGATATTATTGCCTGTTTGACCATTCTCTCGTCTCATCCCTATTTGTACCGCGAACTTGGACTTTTGCTACCTCCTCCCTTGGTCCTCACTACCTCTGAGGCCTTTGGCCTTACAGGTACATCCTAAGAAAGAAAAAAAGCACTGGTGAACTCAGCAACGCAAAAAGGCCTGGATGTCAACGAAAGACAACAGTGGCGGATGGTCGCAGAATCATGGTGAAGAGAAACCCCCTCACAACAACCAAAAAAGTGAACAACACTCTCCAGGAGGTACTGTAGGCGTATTGACATTCAAGTCTACCATAAATAGAAGACTGCATGTAAGTAAATACAGAGGGTGCACTGCATAAGCCTCAAGAATAGAAAGGCTAGATTGGACTTTGTCTAAAAACATCTTCTGGAAAAGGCACAGTTCTGGAAAAACATTCTTTGGACAGATGAAACCAAGATCAGCCTCTACCAGAATGATGGCCAGAGAAAAGTATGGAGAAGGCGTGGAACAGCTCATTATCCAAAGCATACCACATCATCTGTAAAACATGGCGGAGGCAGTGTGATGTGTGATGCCAGTGGCACTGGGACACTAGTGTTTATCAATGATATGACACAGGACAGAAGCAGCCGAATGAATTCGGAGGTGTTCAGTCTGCTCAAATCCAACTACAGTAAATGCAGTCAAACTTTTTCATAATACAGATGGACAATGACCCAAAATATACAGCCAAAGCAACCCAGGAGTTTATTAAAGCAAAGAAGTGGAATATGCTTGAATGGCCAAGTCAGTCACCTGATCTGAACCCAATTGAGCACGCATTTCATTTGTTACTAAACTTTGGACAGAAAGACCCACGAACTGAAAGCCGCTGATGTTAAGGCCTGTCTCTCAAAGTTATATCAAGATCCTAATGCACAAACCCCTTTGAACTAGAAATCTACAATGTATTGTACAACTGAATGCACTGCAACTTGTTTAAACAATGGTTTACACGTAATGCTATACCAAAAAAAGGTTATTTGCAAATAAATAAGGTTATAACATGTGACACCACAAATCTGAGCAGATTAAAGACCATATTTATGTGGACCTCGCCAGATTTTTTAATTGGCTGTAAACCTTTTCCTGAATGGCTGTAAAAAACTATAGACTTAAAAGGTTGAACTTGATGGACATGTGTCTTTTTTCAACCTAACTTACTACTACTAACTTACTAACCCATGTGCAACCAACCACCTTTTTATAGTAAGGCTTTTAGATCAGATTCAGTTATTGCAGTAGTTCCCAAACTATAGGGTGGTGGGCAGCCTGAAGGACAGTTACAGTACAATTTAGAGCGGATGCTTATTTGCTGTCATTGTGGTGGACAATTATTTATTGTGTAACGTTCTGGAAACTATGGTTAAGAGGCTGATACAGCAATGTGTTCATATTTATGTAAGCTTATTATAAGCTATGGTGTTTTCTGACCAATGCTGGACCTCAAAAAGTCATTGGATCCAAAAATATAAAAACATTGAGCTATTGCACAGACAGAGTTGTGGCACATTTTGATTCATAACTAACTAGATAATACCTTACCTGGGTACTTTCAAACTTAAATGAATGATGGATGCATTGTCCCTTACAGTGCACATCTCATCAACCCTGCAATGAATCCCACTATTGGAAGTTGGTTCTCAGTAATTTCCCCATATAAATTAATCCCCCTGTGTTCTAACTTGAATAATTATTGTGTTATATAATAAAAGGCACTTAACCCATAGCAACCAATCAGTAGGTAGGCGTTACTTCAGGGAGAGTTGCTTATGTCATATCTTTATTATATACAAGGTGTGTATATATTAAAAATGTTGCATATCAGAGAATGTTATGTGATTTCCATCTTAGAGGATATCAGGATAGAAGAAATGCAAGCTTCTATTATACATACTTTTAAATACAAAGTTGCTAAGTGCCCCATTTGCCAAGGGTAGTTGTAAAGCCAGTTCTTTTGTCCTCAGTTTCCCACATTACATTGTCAGAAGGTGTCTCACAATCCATGCACAACTCCCTAGGATAGCATAATGCTCAATGACCAATCATAAGCTGACATATGTACCTATGGTCAGTCTCTAGTTTAACAGAATAGTTTGTTGGTCAGAGAGATGCTGGAGTTCCTGCAATGAGGAAACAGATGCCAGACCTAATGTAAGGATATGTAACATATACATATTTGTAATTTCTTTTGTAAATATTCGTTATATATATTGTATGTAGAGCATTGTATTGTATGTAGAGTATGTGTACTGCAGATATGTGTCAATATAAATTGGAAATAAATATATATTTTGATTGAACTCTTTCATAAAATAACCCTTATAACCAGGTATACAGTACTTATGTACATGAGAATAGATATACATATTTACAAAAATGTATCCTTGGTTAACAGTAGGTAGTATTATTGGTCACATGTTTATAAGCAAACATTGGTTGTTATTGGTTGTTAGGGGTTACTGCTTCTGGGCAAATCTAGTAACTTTGATTACATATGGGGTTGGACAAATAAGTCACTAACTTTTCCTTTTCAGTAGGAAGCTGCAACAGCTAAGAAGCTCTAGTAGTAATGTATCACTTAAAAATATAGTACGGAGTGATAGAAGATTTTTGGTTTTATGCCAAATAAATCCACTAATATTAACTTGAGGCACCTGTATACAAACAGAGGGTGGCGGTGTCACTAGATACTGCTAAGGCATTTGACACGTGAGCTGGTTATACTTATGAGAGGTACTGGCCCGTTATAACATAGGACTTGGATCCTCTCGCCTCAATTGTTTGCTTTGGCCATAGAACCATTAGCAATGCAAATTCAGGCAAATCAACATGTAGTGCTGGGAACTGTCACCGAAAAGTTGTCATTATATGTAGATATGTTATGACAAGAATTTAACCTCCCCGCCAGTATGATATTCAGATACCTCCAGTTGAAACATGCTTACCTATCACAATTCCCTAATAGACCAAATACAGTTCAAAGAAACAACCTTGGTAAAAATACTTGCTTCAGGCAGGACTACGAAAACTCTCATGGTGTTATACAATTTTACAACAGATGGGCCCCAACCCACTAGAAAAGGTTAAACAGAAATGGATGAGGGATATACCTGAACTGGATGACGAAATGTGGAAGGATGCTTTACAACAAGTACCTGAACTAACAATCTCAATGAGATATGTTTATACAACTTAAATTCCTAAACAGAGTATACTACATCCCGTACAGGTATATATAGGAACATACCTTCATGTATTTTGGGGATGCCCAGAAATACAACAATTCTGGATTGCGGTAACACAATACATGCTGGCAGAACTTGATTTACCTGACACCCACACCCCTCTCACCTGCCTACTTGGCTTAGTGGCGGTACATGCAAAAGACTATGTTATCTACAGTTACTGTACTATGCTAAAAAAACTACAGTAGAAATCTACGGCTGCCCCTATCCCTAGGATTCTGGAAGCAACTGATTAATGACTCTCTTACCAAACAAAACTAACTTATATTGCTAGAGGATGTCCCAGTAAGTTTGACACAGTATGGGGTACCTGGGTGATGGCCCAGAGACAATTAAGTGAAGTATATATATATCTGTATGTAATACAATTCAACCTGCTGTATACCACTCATTTTGGCCCTTGAGACACTACTCTTCTTCTTTCTATCTCTTCTTTTCTCTTTGACTATATGTATGAAAATAAATAAAAATAAAAGCTTTTAAAAAAAATATAAATATATTACGGCATGCCCCTGAGGAGGGTATATCACAGTTTGTGTTTTAGGCAACCGGTAGATTTGGACAAAAACTGGACACACCTGAAAAAAGGATGCACTGGTTGGTTACTGATACAGAGGATGTCCTGGTTCGGATGAAAACTAGCAGTCAATGTACAACTAGGGACAGTGCTGAGTATGCACTCGTTGGCAAGGAGATAGAGAGATGTACAATCAAAGAAAGTTTAAAAAAACATATCATTTGGGAATGAGGAAATAAACTATTGCACTATGGACAGTCAGTGAAATCACTTCTTAATTCAGTCCTCATCCTTTTAATCAATCGTTTGCTATCATAAAAACAACTTAATTTAATATGCTTCACTTGGTGTATAGACTTTACAATTTACCTTCCACTGGAAGGAGGATAACTCGAGAGTGATCATAGGCAATAACATTAGCATAACGATTTTTGGCCTTGTTTACTTCAAGATTTGAGTGCTCCCAGGTGAACTGTTGCCCAGGGTCAACAGACTGTAAAAAGAGGGAAACAGATTATAAAACATAAACATTTTGAATTTGCAGATTTAACTTTTATTATTATTTTTTAATAAATTAACTTTGCAAAGCTGAAAACCTCCAATTTTGGGAATTGGAAATCTCCAGACGTCAAATGTCTGACCAGGGCTCCAATGTAATATGTATGGTGTGTAACCACCAACTAGACATTTTAATCATTCAGATTTAGTCCACACATAGACTCCAGAATGCTCAGGAGCTGTGTTTTTTTTCAGATAAGGGGTCTTTTCAAAATGTGGATCTCCATACTACTACACACTCCATACTACATACTGTATATACTCCATACATACAGTCTACTAAAAAAATAATTTAAACATTAATTAAACCCATTACTATTGTTTTGACTCCAACAAGGATTAACAATATCTTATTTAGGATCAAGTACAATGTACACTTAAAGAGAAAAAGGAAATTATTTTAAAAAATGATTTATTTGAACATTTTTTGAGACCTGTAGACTATACAGTATATGGTTCCTCCTCTCATAGCGTTCCAGAAAAATTGACAACTTCCCAAATGGGTAGCATGCTTTTAACCATATTTGAGAAACTGCTAACTATAAACTCTTTTACATTTTACAAATCTTTTTTTGTTTCTTTGTTCTAACACACTAATAAAAAGTTGTTTTAAAATTTAAAAATTTGGATACATATTATCAATATCATTAGCAATTGTATCATTATGGGAAGCTGATCCATGTGTGTATATATATATATATATATATATATATATATATATATATATATATATATATATATATATATATATATACATATATACATATATACACATACATACATACAACATCTATCCGTAACACACACATATACATATACATATATATATATATATATATAGTAGAATGAAGAACCGGCACTCACGATACTGGGTGTTAGAGATCGCACTCGCAGGTCTTAAGTGTAATAAATGGATTTTTATTTGTGGACAATCACTGATGTTTCGGCTGATACAACATCCTTTCTCAAAGTGAAAAGTAAGTCAAACAAACGGAAATAAATACATAGGGGCTGATTCACTATGGGTCGAATATCGAGGGTTAATTAACCCTCGATATTCGACTAGGAATTGAAATCCTTCGACTTCGAATATCGAAGTCGAAGGATTTAGCGCAGAAAATTCGATCGAACGATTAAATCCTTCGAATCGAACGATTCGAAGGATTTTAATCCAACGATCGAAGGAATATCCTTCTATCAAAAAAACTTAGGCAAGCCTATGCGGACCTTCCCCATAGGCTAACATTGACTTCAGTAGCTTTTATCTGTCGAACTAGGGGGGTCGAAGTTTTTTTTAAAGAGACAGTACTTCGACTATCGAATGGTCGAAGAGTCAAATGATTTTTACTTTTTACTTCGAATCCTTCGATTCGAAGTCGTACTCGTAGTCGAAGGTCGAAGTAGCCCATTCGATGGTCGAAGTAGCCCAAAAAAACCTTCGAAATTCGAAGTTTTTTTACTTCGAATCCTTCACTCGAATTTAGTGAATCAGCCCCCTAGTGTGGAGGGAACAAAAAATAACAGAAGGCAGAGGAAGTGACGCGCATGTGACAGCATAGGTGAAAGTAAACATACGTAAAAAACACAACAGAAAATAACGAATGAATGGGAATTAAAAATAAAGTGAAACAGACAGAAATGAATAGAATTTTTTTTTAAAAAAAGTGACTGCAACAATAAAATTAAATGATAATTATAATAAGCCAAATTCAGAGCCGCACTAACAACTGTTCTTCCTTTCTTTATAACAAATTTTTGTTTCTCCTCTTCTCCTCCTGTTCACAGTTCATGTACGATCGGAAGAACCTTCTCATATATTAATACTCTGTTACATTGTGTCTTGCATTTCCAGTCCCTCACTGTATCTAGCTGTTTTTCCCGTTTGATAAATAGTTTTTGTTTTGTATCCACATATGTGTATGTAAAACTATGTCAAAACAGATACATGGTGTCTGTTTCGTATTGACATAGTTGAATATAACAGTAGCATCTTGTAAAGTAATTAACATGAGCGCACAGTTGTTAGTGTGGCTCTGAATTTGGCTTATTATAATTATCATTTAATTTTATTTTTATTGTTGCAGTCACTTTTTAAAAAAAAATTCTATTCATTTCTGTCTGTTTCAATTCCCATTCATTTGTTATTTTCTGTTGTGTTTTTTTCACCTATGCTGTCACATGCACGTCACTTCCTCTGCCTTCGGTGTTATTTTTTGTTCCTGCCACACTAGGTATTTATTTCCGTTTGTTTGACTCACTTTTCACTTTGAGAAAGGATGTTGTATCAGCCAAAACGTCAGCGATTGTCCACAAATAAAAATCCATTTATTACACTTAAAGGGGAAGGAAACCTCCTCGGCGCTAACCCCCCACCCCCCCTCCCGTGTATTGCCCCCCCTCCCTCCTCCCCCCTGGCCTACCCCTCCCGCTGGGCAAATGCCCCTAACTTGTTACTTACCCTTCTGCGCAGGTCCAGTCCAGGGAGTTCACAGCCGACATCTTCTTCCACGCGATCTTCTTCCTCCTTTGACCGGCGCATGCGCAGTAGGATCATTTCGCCGGTACGATCTACTGCGCATGCGCGTGACTTTTGGCGCATGCGCAGTAGATCCGTACCGGCGAAATGCTCCTACTGCGCATGCACCAAAACGCCGGTCAAAGGAGGAAGAAGATCGCGTGGAAGAAGATGTCGGCTGTGAACTCCCTGAACTGGACCTGCGCAGAAGGGTAAGTAACAAGTTAGGGGCATTTGCCCAGCGGGAGGGGTAGGCCAGGGGGGGCAATACACGGGAGGGGGGGAGGGGGGTTAGCGCCGACGAGGTTTCCTTCCCCTTTAAGACCTGCGAGTGTGATCTCTAACATTTACGCTATATATATATATATATATATATTCCTCCTCAGGCTGCAGCACTCATACAATAAAGGCCGACTGCCTGGATGCAGGTTAAGAATAATGTGTACAAAAGAGCGTTGGAAAAACCGCACACACAGGACTTGTATAGATGAAAAAAAGAAAAGTTTATTACGACGTTTCGGCTCTGATATTAGAGCCTTCCTCAGGAAGGAAGGCTCTAATATCAGAGCCGAAACGTTGTAATAAACTTTTCTTTTTTTACATCTATACTAGTCCTGTGTGTGCAGTTTTTCCAACACTCTTTTATATTTATATATATATATGTGTGTGTGTGTTCACTTATCCCGATAGAAAGAGAGAGCAAGGGAGATGGGGGGGGGGGAGAGAAATGAGAAAGACACATATGAAAACTTCTCACCTCATACTCCTGAGATAACTTAAGGTTATCATTTGCCTTCAGATGCTCAGTGTGTTCAGCAAGATCAGCAATTGGGATAGGTGGATGATTAAGCATACCTGTTTTTAGTAAATACCAATGGACAATTCATGTTAAAAAGAAGACGTGGAAAACAGCATAAATATGCTTAAAGAAAGTATTTATATATGAGATCTGCAATGAAAGGACGGAGGTTAGAATAGGTCAGAAATCAGGGCTCGAAATTATATAAAAATATATAAAATAAATGAGAACGTCATCACCCTAAAATGGCCCCATACAGAGTAACATCTATGTGGTGTTGGGAGTTTATTAAAGAATAAAAAAACATAGATAATGGGCAACAAAAAAACAATCAGCAAAAATACTAAATACAAGTTCAAATAAACAAAACAAAATAATGCATACTATCTTTAGACAGCAGAAGATTTAGACAAGATTTAGACAGCAGAAGATTTTAATGACTGTTTGCAGCATAGTGTTTGCTAACAATGGTAGAGAACAGATAAAGGTTGCATCACACCAAACACAAACTTTTTTCTAAACTGTTTCTTAATAGTCATTACTGTAAAGAAATAATATCACTGAAGTGAAAGCTATATGAATTGCATTCTGCAGACTTTGGTTTATCTGAACCTCAAGTGAGTCAGTTGAAGGGATACCATAATCATTTATATCTGTTTTAATGGGTACAACTAACCATGTCAAAGAAGGTGGCCTGACGTTGGACAATTACAAGAACTATTTTCGAACAATGCTCTTTGAACATCATTTTTTAAAGGCACACCTCTTCAGTAGCAGTGCTATTGACTTTCTATAATCATTTTTACATCCTCATAGTACATGGTAATTCAAAGCAAGCTTTTTCAATGAATTAATAATGGAGAGAATAAGCTATTGAACATTTGCACTGGAGTATGATGATTTCTTGTTTGATTGATCTGTTGGGTTTCGAACAAACATTTGTTTGGCTTTGGTTATATGTCTGTATAGTGCTAAGTTATCCCTACAAAGGAAGATCAGTTCCATTAGCAAGGTCATTAAACAAGCTTTTGGCCCTAGTCAATGAAAAAATATGGAGGGGGAGATTGATGGAGATGGACAAAAATTATGGAGATTGGCCAATGACCAATTTATATACTGTATATTCTAGTCTGTCTGAAGAATAACTTTACTAGCCTTAACTAGATATCAGTCAATATCAATTATGGGTCCATACACGGTCGTCTGTCAGGCTGCTGGCATAATAAAGAGCCTGATCATTCTTGCAAATTAATTTAAAAAGACGAAAAATAAACAAAAACCTTCCATGTCAGCATTCAGCCAATGATTATGCACAGGTTAAAGTCTTATACCCTACAAACATTGCAGCCTCTCAGAACTTGTTGATGAAGTGGCCATGGAGTTGCTGGTATATTTCCATACATTCCCAACTGTCCCTCTTTGTGAAGGGTAATGGAGTGATCATTGCCCATTTATACAGTGATTATACTGGCACAGCTGGGGTTTAATATGCTGAGTATTCATTTTCTGTAGTAATTGAACAAGCATGTTTAGCGTTAATATGACCATTATATTTTTTTTATTTATTGATTTTACCGACACATATGGGGATAATATGCTGATTATTTTCTGTCACGTCTGGGTTACTTTGTGGTAAAATAACATTTTCAGATATTAGAAATGTGTCCACAAAGTGGGCATGGTCAAAATTTTGCAGTGCTGCTCACAATTTAGCAACCAGAGCCACAAGGCACTTTAACCATATGTGTACATTTGCCAAGACTAGAAACTTGAGAAACACTTGAAGAAGGACCCTTGTAACATTGTGTAGAAGCACAATTAAAATTGAAATAGAATAGAAATTAGTCTGCCCTGGATTTCCCTCAAAAAGCATTGCAAATGTTAACTGCCACAGATTTACTTTTAAAGCTGTTGACCACTGCCTAAGCTACAATGCATGTCTGGAAGCCTCCAAAAGAACTATGGAGCTTGCTGAAAGGCCACCAAGGCTTCAGCCAGGAACTCTGTCAACATCTCACTTACTTGTTAACCAAACAACTGTTTTAAAGCTATAATGGACGTCCTCACACTACAGGTATGGGACCTGTTATCCAGTATGCTCGGGACCTGGCGTTTCCGGATAATGGATCTTTCCATAATTTGGATCTTCATACCTTAAGTTTGCATCACCTCCGTGTTGTCCTCCCGGGCCCCTTGTGCCTGTACGTATATGCGCACATCTTGAATATGTGTATATGCGCATATACGTGCAGGCGCAAGAAGACTGGGAGAACAACGCTGAAGGGAAGGGGATGGGAGGACGAAGTGGGAGGGGAAGACAGAGAGGGGGATGCATAAGGGGGCGATGAGCGTAGATGGCCTAAGGGCGCCCCATTTGTAAGTCTGGGCCTAACCATGCACTCATTTGAATAAGAGTCTTGAATATGAATAGGAAAGGCCTGAATATTAAAATGAGTAATACAAAGTAGCAAAAACAATACATTTGTAGCCTTACAGAGCATTTGTTTTTAGATGGGGTCAGTGACCCCCATTTGCAAGCTGGAAAGAGTCAGAAGAAGAATGCAAATTATTAAAAACTATAGAAAACAAATAATGTAGGCCATTAAAATGTTGCTTAGAATGAGCCATTTTATAAAATACTAAAAGTTAACGTAAAGGTGAACCACCCCTTTCAATTGATTTTACATTTAACCATTTGTTTGCCCCTTCAAGTTTGCTTCCCCACTTTGTTATTAATCATTTCCATAATCCTTTCCAGTTAGCTGTATCTCTTCATCGCTACCCCTGTTTCAGCTATAAATTATTTTACTGGGACTGGGGTGGGACTCAAGTGCTTACAATGAATTAAAAATCAATTTAAAAATTAAATGTGCACTGAATTTCTACTTTTTTTATTCATTAAGTGTAACATGAATTTTTAGTTAATTAATTAGAAGTTGATGAAATGCAATTCATAATGCTGATGGTGTACTGATGTGAATAAACTGTGTATCTCTCTCTCTCTCTATATATATATATATTTGAATTCTATGAAGAACCAGCACTCCCGTATATAAAAAATATTTGTTTTTATTTCTGTTACATTCCAACGTTTCGGTCCCTGTTGGGACCTTTCCTTGAGAAAGGTCCCAACAGGGACCGAAACGTTGGAATGTAACAGAAATAAAAACAAATATTTTTTATATACGGGAGTGCTGGTTCTTCATAGAATTCAAATACATTTATTTCAACCGTGCACCCCAGCTGGAGAAGCTACATCAGTGTGCCTTGGAGTGCGGATACTCATTGGAACGTGAGATATATATATATATATATATCTATATATCTATATATATATATATCTATATATATATATATATATATATATATATCTATATATATATATATATATATATATAGTGACAGCGTATTTGGGAAACGCCACTGTCTTAGAGGAAAATGCATTGAAAAGAGTGCATTTAAACGGCATTATATGTGTGGCAAAGGAATACTCAGCTCAGGTAGGGTTAATATTGCCTCGCAGCAATCAAGTGGCAGCTGAGAGAGAGCTACATAGGAAAGGTAAAAGGGCTGTGTTACCACACCCAGGGCCGTCATCAGGGGGGGGACAGGGGGGAGAGCTGTAGGGGGCCCCGAGGGTAAGGGGGGCCCTGCCACACCACACTTACTTGATTAGCCGGTCCCCCCTGCTTTCTGAGAGCTGCCAACTTCGGGAAGGCAGGGCGGGAGCACAGGGGGAGGTATCTTCTATCTTCCCTTATTGGTCACAGAGTTGTCCCGGTTGAGCTGCTCAGGGATTGGATAGCTGAGGTTTGAACTTCCCCTCCAGCTCATCCAATCACCATGCAGCTTTACCAGGACTTGAAATTCTGTGACCAATAAGGGAAGAAAATGTTGTCACTGGAAGAAGATGCGGCCACCTGTGCTCCCCTCCTCTCTTCTGTAGTTGGCAGCTCACTTACAGCAGGTGGGCCAAGCTAATGAAGTAAGTACAGCATGGTAGGGCCCCCCTAAAGGTAACCCTTTGTGGTCCCTGTTGTGTGGTGGGGCCCTGGGCACCAATTTTTTAACTTCTGGGGGATCAAGTTTTTTACATGGACGTTTAAGGGGGGCCCTGGCAACCAATGTTCTTATAACGTGGTCCTCTCCACCAATTTTTTTTTTCTTACCATGTGTGGTCCTAGCCACCAATATTTTTTAATGGGGGGCCTTGACCACAAATGTTTTTTTTATTGGGGGGCCCTGACCACCAATATTTTTTATTAACATGTGGGAACCCTAGCCACCAATGTTTTTTTACTGTGTGGTGGGGGTGGACCTGTGGGGAGGGAGGACCTATAGGTGGGGCTTGCAGTGGGCCCAGGAAATGTTGTCGTATGGGGCCCTGCAATTTCTGATGGCTGCCCTGACCACACCTGAGGGCTATCCTGGGAAGTAAGTGCTGCTTGGAGAGACAGTGCCTGGAAAAAGGTGTCTTGCGGCCAGCAAGAGTGTGACAGAGGCTAGTGAGCCTGAGTCCCAGGAGGAGAAGCCAGCAGGGCTGAGTGAGAAGCCTAAAGGCTCTGAAGTTCCAGAGGGTGAGAATTTCCCTTGATGGTGAGTGAATAGAAGAGGGGAGAGAACCCTGAAGTTGTTGAACTGTACCATGCATGTTCTACATTGAAGTTGCTGAACTGGGGTTTTGTTGCCTTTTGTTGGGAATGCCCGGTGCTTAACAAACCTGTGTTTTGTCTGAAGCCTTGGTGTCCCTGTCTCTAAGCTCCAAATCCTAGCCTACCTGCCTAACAAACGCTAATTCCCCCATAAAAGTGCATGTGCAGGCCAGTGGCATGTCACATTGGTGCTCAGATGCGGGCAGAGCTTTAAAGAGACATACACCTGTTTAAAAGCCTATTAAACATTAACCTTAAGAGACTTTACAAATATGGCAACTGGTGCTGCTAATCCCTGTGGTTTAGCTGTTCAGCAGGAGGCTGTGAGGGCCATGCTAAAGCAACAGGAACAGCGATATGGCGACAGGTGAAGGCAGTTCCACACAGTCCGAGAGTCCGTACAGTGAGTGTGGTAAAGACGCCAGAAGTGAGAGAGAATTCATGGAAGACAAAGGAGATAGATGCAGCTAGAGTCAAGCCAGGAAACCGAGACCCAGCTGTTGGCACACCGGCAGCAAACCAAAGAGAGAGGTTATGCTGATTTCCAAGTCAAATCTGGCATATTTGGCAAGAGTTCATCCCCTTCGATTCCACACAGGATGCACTACAGGAATGGTGAGACTGTTTTTAAAGGGGTGGTTGAAAGGGAATGGCAGGCTGGTGGGGTGAAAGACTGGGACTCTTGGTTTAAAGGCAAGGTCCGGAAAGACACTGTAAGTGACTGGAATGGGTTAATGGTTCAGGGAACAGATTTTCCCTTATTCTGGGACTCATTAAAAAGTGATAAAGTATTGCATGTGGGGCAGTCAAAATGGCAGGGAAATGTTTATTCTATGCAAAATGTGATGGTTAACTTTGCTAGAAAATGTCCCACAGTAAAATGTGAGAATGTGACTGTGGGGCATGAGGTAACACCCATAGTAAAAAGTGTAGGGGTGACCCCCAATGTGGATGTTCCCCCAGAAAATATGTTGGTAATTCAGCTGGGGAGTATCTTAAAGGTTAAGTAAGCGCTGCCCCATGTATAACATTTATGAAAGTGTGTGCAAGTCTGAAGCTGTGTGTAAAACAGAACCTGTAAAATGCACCTCTTGCTTTGACCAAGTCATACTGCTAACACTAACACTTTCCCCTTTAAACAGTCTGCCAACGCGTTTGCCAAAATAATGGAGACGTGTAACTAGTACTTAAAGAACAAAGTGCTGGTTTGTAAGCAAGTGGATACAGGTGGAGACTCCCAGCCCACGAATAGTGAACCCTTAGAGACAGAGGGTTGTGTTAAGCTCAGTAAAAGTTGTGAAGTGAGTGGGAACAGTTTAGAATGTTCCAATGAAAATGGCAACAAATCTGAGGGTGTTGTGGAAAAAAGTCTGCATGGTAAATTGTTGAGCAGAGAAAGCTCAAGTAAACCAGGAGTAAAAGCCAATAGATAGTAACCCTTTGTTTTCCTGCAGTAGCTCATCTATTAAAAGTCTTAAAGGGGATGGGTGTACAAATGTGCATTCTCCGTAAGATAGTATGGCTAAATAGACTGGCCTTATTGAAAGGGAAAGGTGTGGACACGGTTTTAGTATAGCACATGTTACAGACAATTGTGCTCTATATCTAGCAATACAAAGGCTGATTAAAGCGTGCAAGCAGAACTGTGCAAGTGAGACACCTGTAAGTGTGTTAAGTGAGAAGTCAGATGAAAGACCTGAAATCTTTGACAGCCAAGCTATGTGCGTGAACATAGCCAGTGCAAATTATGGTTTGGAAAATAGTACCATGAGTGTTAATCGTGATAAGCCAGATGGGATGTATGAGGAAGCGAGTGATGAAAATGTAAAATTGCCTCCTGAATGTGTGTGTGCAGTTGCCAACCACAGAACTATTCCCCAGTGAGCCCATTGTGTGACAATTGAAACACGGTGTGCTGAAGAGGGAAAGGTATGTGAAGTTACAAGTTGCCTAACAAAATGTGTTCCTTTTGTTGAGAAGAAGGAAAGTGTGCCTTAAAGGAATTGTTCAGTGTAAAAATAAAAACTGTGTAAATAGATAGCAAAATAATGTTTCTAATATAGTTATTTGGCCAAAAATGTAATGTATAAAGGCTGGAGTGACTGGATATGTAACATAATAGCCAGAACACTACTTCCTGCTTTTCAGCTCTCTTGGTTTACACTGACTGGTTACCCTGGTTACCAGGTAGTAACCAATTAGAGACTTGAGGGGAGGGGCACATGGGTCATATCTGTTGCCTTTGAATCTGAGCTGAATGCTGAGGATCAATTGCAAACTCACTGAACAGTTATGTCCCATGTGGCCCCCCTTCAAGTCGCTGACTAGCTCAGAGTTAGAGAGCTAGAGACAGCCTATCAATTTAGCCAGTTTTAATTTTCACACTGAACTGTTCCTTTAACGGAACAGACTGCTGGTAAAACAGTGAGTGGATGTTTTGCTAGCAACAAAGCTACTAAATGTGGTATAGTGTTTAAAGGGCAAGTGTTGTCATATGTGGCTGTGTGTGACCATAAACCCCTAGTTCAAAGAAAGATGCCTTTGAAAACTAAAGTGTGCTGCAGTCCTGAAGGAACTCCAGAAATAAACAATTGGGAAATGTCTGGTGGGTGGTTGGATTCCCAAAGTTTATCTAAAACGTGGTATGCCAGTGGAGAGCAGAAAGATGGGTTGTGTGTGTCTGTCCCCACTGAAGTAAAAGTGACAGATTCAGCACCAACTGAGTCTATTGAAGAGGCAAGTGTGGGTTGCCTATTATCACGAAATGTATTTCTGATTTGAGTGTCAGAGTGTATGATACAAATCTCTGTTAAAAAGCACCCTACAACCCGTGAATGTAAAATGCAAAGTGCCCATGGTGTGGACAAAGCCACTGAAGCATGTGTGCCTGATCTTGTCCTACTTGATCAGAAGCAGGAGACTGAATTGTGTGTGACTTCTTTCATAGGAACACGTGTTAAATTTCTTAGGCTAAAGAAAAGTCAAGATCCCTTTTAAAGGTATGTGCACGGACAAGCAGGTCCCTAGTCCTTTAGTTAAAGGCACAGCAAGCAAAACATTGCCTTTAAAAGGCAGAGTGAGCCCTTTAAAGGGAAGGGGATCTTATGTAGAGGGGGGACATCCCGAAACCTTGCATGCTGCATTAAATAAATTTAAAGCAATGGTATCACCCTGCCAACATTACCCGTGTGCCAGTGAATCCTTTGCCAATTCCTTTGTTATGTCTATCAATGAAGCAGAAAAAAGTCATGGAGGTGTGTAGGCGCCGAACGCAGGTTGAGACGCAACATGCTGCATTTTTCCTGCGTTCGGCGCCTACACATGCCTGTGTGAGTACAGCCCCATTGAAAAAAACGTAATGCGTCTATTCCTGCACTCCCCTGTGGCTGAACGCAGAAAAACTTCTGAGAAATTGCAACGATATTAGGAGTGGCAAAATCTTCAGTTTGGTACATCCTGAGAAAGAAAAAAAGCACTGGTGAACTCAGCAACACAAAAAGACCTGGATATCCATGGAAGACAACAGTGGTGGATGATCGCAGAATCATTTCCATGGTGAAGAGAAACCGCTTCACACCAGCCAAACAAGTGAACACCACTCTCCAGGAGGTAGGTGTATCGATATTCAAATCTACCATAAACACACTGCGTGAAAATAAATACAGAGGGTGCATTGCAAGGTGCAGGCCACTCATAAGCATCGAGAATAGAAAGTCTAGATTGGACTTTGCTCAAAAAAAATCTAAAAAAGCCAGCACAGTTCTGGAAAACCATTCTTTGGACAGATGAAACCAAGATCAACCTCTAACAGAATGATGGCAAGAAAAAAGTATGGAGAAGGCGTGGAACAGCTCATGATCTAAAGTATACAACATCATGTGTAAAACGGCGGAGGCAGTGTGATGGCTTGGGCGTGCATGGCTGCCAGTTTCACTGGGACATTAGTGTTTATCGATAATGTGACACAGGACAGAAGCAGCTGAATTCATTTATCAACACTGGGCATATTTGCTGATGGGCAGTAACCCATGGCAACCAATCAGATTGCTGCATTCATTGTTCTACTTGCAGCTGGCTTTTAAAAGCTAATCACTGATTGGTTGCTATAGGCAACTGCCCATGGGCACATTTGCCCAGTGTTGATAAATAAACCCCACTGTCTGCTCAAATCCAGCTAAATGCAGTCAAATTGATTGTGAGGTGTTTCATAATACAGATGGACAATGACCCAAAACATACAGCCAAAGCAACCCAGGAGTTTAAAAAGCAAAGAAGTGGAATATTCTTGTATGGCCAAGTCAGTCACCTGAAATTAACCCAATTGAGCATGTATTTCACTTGTTGAAGACTAAACTTTGAACAGAAAGGCCCACAAACAAACAGCAACTGAAATCCGCGGCAATAAAGGCCTGGCAGAGCGTTAAAACGGAGGAAACCCAGAATCTGGTGATGTCCATGAGTTCAAGACTTCAGGCTGTCATTGCCAGTAAAGGGTTCAACCAAGTATCAGAAATTAACATTTTATTTTCAGTTTTTTATTTTGTCTAATTCCTATTGAGCCCCTGAAATGAAGTGATTGTGTTAAAAAAAGGCTTTAGTTCCACACATTTTTATGCAAACTTTTTGTTCAACCCACTGAATTAAAGCTAAAAGTCTGCAATTCAACTGCATCTGAGTTGTTTCATTTAAAATTCATTGTGGTAATGTACAGAACCAAAATTACATTCCCATAGGTTCCTGTCCTAGTGATTTTACAATCTAAGGTCCCTATCACATTTCCATCAGTCCTTGTCCAGTGAGCTTACAATATAAGGTCCCTATCACATTCACCTCAGTTACTGCCCTAGTGATCTTACAATCTAAGGTCCTTATCACATTTCGATCAGTCCCTGCCCAGTGAGCTTGCAATCTTAAATCCTGTGAAAGAGTGTTCTCTAAGCTGAAAATAGCAAAAACTGTTTAAAGGGCACCAATCACAGCCAAAATCAAACACACATTAACAATCAGACCAGTACAACCTAAACACATTTAATCAAACTACACATATAGTTTTTTGAAAATACTGCAGGTTTTAAAAATAATCCCTTACTTTGTCAAATGGGTTCTTTCACTGAGGGAGTCCATACAGTGACTATAACAGTGACCATAACATGCAAATTCAGGAACATGCTCAGATTGTAACACTGCCTTGAGTATTCTACCCAGAATGCCTTTTTTTAGTAAACTCCTCCACTAGAAGTATCACAAGATTTCCCTATCTTGTACCCTGCTGGTGATGTTATTATGCAAATGATGGGCACACACTAACTTCCAGAAGGTGGCAGCACTAATGATCAGCAGCTAACAGAGGTTTGGCTGATTTGAAAGTAGCTTAGAAGGGTTGCTACGTAACCTAGTATTTTCAACTGAGCATGTGTGAGATTTCAGAGCTGTTGTTGGCTGTGAAGATATAGGTAGGAGGAGCCAGTAAAATCCAAGATGCATGCCTCAGCTAGAACTGCAGTGGAGATATGGGAGATCTTGCAGAAGGTATAGTGAGCTGATGATTTACATTAAACAAACAATTCTAACTATTTTAAAAATCGGATTTCTTGAACTTTCACAGTGTATTTACTTAGTAATTGGTGCCCTTTAACGATTGGACAGGAGTTGCTTGAATCATTTCTGTTACTTAACATTGAAAGGGGCATTGCAAATAATTTAATGTATGTTGATATCATTGATAACTTTGCAAAATCATCATCCCTCCTGCAAAAATATCTCATTTGAGATTGTTGCTCTGTTCTGTGTTAGTCTGAGAAATTATGCAGGGAGCTGGTTTGTGTATTTTTTATAGGTGATCAAAAGTTAGGTGATTAAGAATTATATTCATTAATAAGGTTATTTAATAGTGGCTATTTAATGTTATTTAATAGTATACAAAAAAATGTTCACTTTGGTATGTATTTCCTTTATTTTCCCTTGCTGGCTTTCGTGAGTAAATTGGGGGGCCCTTCACATGAAGTTCTTTGGTGGGCCCCCATTGCCCCAGTCCGACACTGAGTAAAGGGGTGGTTCACATTTAAAAGGATTCTGTCATGATTTTTATGGTATAGTCTTTATTCTAAATTACACGGTTTACATTGCAAATATTTATCTCTACCATTTAATTCCTAACACAAGTGTATTTTTTTATAGTTGTAATATTGGTGTGTAGACAGCCATCTCAGGTCATTTCGCCTGGTCATGTGCTTTCAGAAAGAGCCAATGCTGCACTATGGAACTGCTTTCTGATGGGCTATTGTTTCTCCTACACAATGTAACTCAAGGAGTCACAGTGAGGCATGCCTTTTTACTATTGAGTGCTGTTCTTATATCTACCAGGGAACTTTTATCTGGTTACCTTCCCATTGCTCTGCTGATGGGCTGCTTAGGGGAAGGGAGGGGGTGATATCACTCCAACTTGCAGTTAGGGTTGCCAACTGGCTGATATTTCCTCCTCAAGCGTGCGTGCATGTGAAGTGCGTGCAGAACCGTGCACGAGCACACAGAGGATTCTTGAGAAGTTGTCAGCTGTGGGGAACTCAAGAGCCTGTGCACAAAGCGACAAGAGGAGCTGCAAGTGGTGGAGGATGCACAGGTCTGAGCTAGGGGAAGGTGGCAGAAGATTTGTGTCTGGTGTCCCTCCACCTCTGCACCCTAAATACGTGCCACCAGGCTCAGACTGGCAATCTGTGGCTACTGGCAAATGCCAAATGGGCTGCTGTAATGTGCCATAGAAAGCCACTATTTAGTGGGCTGGTGGGGTGCTGTTTGGGCCTCTCTGTACTTGGAATGCCAGGGCCTTTTTTGAATCTCAGTCCAGACCTGCGTGCCACTTCTGTCTACCCCTAGTTCCAGCCCTGATTTCAACAGCCTAGCCGGTATTACAATTTTACCAGCAATGAAATAGCCGGTAAATTTGTAACCCCTATTGGTCCGCCTCAGATCCGACCCTCTCAGCTCCCCTACTCACCTAATCCAAGCACTATAGTCCCTTCATAGCCAAACTGACTTTGAAACGTTGTGATTCCACCCCCGAAATGGCACAACCCAACCCTGAAATGTCACAACACCGCCCCGAAAATGTCACAATCCCATCCCCATCCTATAGGTCACTGGCCGGTAGGGCCAGAACTAAAAGGTGGCAACCCTACTTGCAGTGTAGCAGTAAAGAATGACTGAAGTTTATCAGACGAATTTGATTGCTTTTTATGATGTGGTAAGTAAGATTCTGGACAGTGGGGGGGCAGTAGATGTGATCTATTTGGATTTTGCCAAAGCATTTGATACTGTGCCCCACAAACGACTGCTTTCTAAACTAAGGTCTGTTGGGCTTAATGAAGGCGTTTGCACGTGGATAGGAAACTGGCTACAGGATCGGGTACAGAGGGTGGTTGTTAATGGGACATTCTCTACTTGGAGTAAGGTTCTTAGTGGGGTCCCCCAGGGCTCAGTATTGGGTCCACTTTTATTTAACTTGTTCATTAATGACTTAGGGGAGGGTGTTGTAAGTAATGTATCAGTGTTTGCAGATGACACAAAATTATCCAGCCCAATTAATTCCATCCAGGATGTGGCATCCTTGCAACATGATCTTGACAAACTGGCAATCTGGGCAGCTAAGTGGCAAATGAGATTCAATGTTGATAAATGTAAAGTCATGCACCTGGGATGTAAAAATATCCAAGCCACTTATACCCTTAATGGGACTGCACTAGGCAAATCCATTATGGAAAAGGACCTTGGAGTCCTTGTAGATGATAAACTTGGCTGTAGCAAGCAATGCCAGTCGGCAGCATCAAGGGCAAATAAGGTCTTGAGCTGTATTAAAAGGGGCATAGAGTCAAGGGAGGAGGGGGTCATTCTTCCACTGTATAGAGCACTTGTAAGGCCCCATCTAGAATATGCCGTACAGTTTTGGTCTCCATCACTCAAACAGGACATTATTGTATTAGAGAGGGTACAGAGAAGGGCAACTAAGCTGGTAAAAGGTATTGAAAATCTTAGCTATGAGGAAAGACTGGCCAAATTGGGGATGTTCACGCTGAAGAATAGGCACTTAAGGGGTGATATGATGACTATGTATAAATATATAAGGGGATCATATAATAATCTCTCTAATGCTTTATTACCAGTAGGTCTTTCCATCTGACACAAGGTCACCCATTCCGATTAGAAGAAAAGAGGTTCCGCCTAAATATTCGGAAGGGGTTTTTTACAGTGAGAGCTGTGAAGATGTGGAATTCTCTCCCTGAACCAGTTGTACAGGCTGATACATTAGATAGCTTTAAGAAGGGGTTGGATAGCTTTTTAGCAAGTAAAGGAATACAGGGTTATGGGAAATAGCTCATAGTCCAAGTTGATCCAGGGACTAGTCCGATTGCCATTTTGGAGTCAGGAAGGAATTTTTCCCCCTCTAAGGCAAATGGGAGAGGCTTCAGATGGGTTTTTTGCCTTCCTCTGGATCAACTGGCAGATAGGTAGTTAACAAATAAAAAAAAAAAAAAGGTTGAACTCGATGGACATGTGTCTTTTTTCAACCTTACTTACTATGTTACTATGTAGAAGGGCACTGTTAAGGATATGGAGGACCATGTGTCATATGTTCAATATGGCACCAGCATTAAATGTATGTTTGCAAATGCAAGGAGTCTGACTGGTAAAATTGGAGAGCTGGTGGTGCTGGTGATTGGTGTGGCCGAAACATGGCTGAATAAGTTGCATGACTGGGCAGTTAATATCAGCGGCTATACTTTATTTCGGAGGGACAGAGGCAATTGAAAAGGAGGAGGGTATGTCTGTTTGTTAGGCAGGATTTAAAAGCTTATATAGAGGAGGAGGTTATGTAAGAAAATGAGGGGGCAGAAGTCTTATGGGTAGAGTTCTTCACCAAGAGAGTCCAGCAGATTAATTGTAGGAGTACGCTATAGATAATGTTAGGGACCACCATGTGGGGTTTTACCTTGACGTGGTATGGTGGCTTATCAATATTATGATCATAACTTTGTAACAAAAAAACCCTGTTTCAAAATTACATGCACTTGCATATTTACTTGAATCATTTAGACAGGGCTTTAAACTTTTTGAAATTGGCCTTAGGTGTGCATCCACAATCTCCCCTAATCTTAGCAGAAGAAGCAACATGTAAAAGTGGGGAAATATAAAGCTTTTGGGCAAGGGTACAAAAATATACTTATGTATTATAAGGAATAATGAACCCCCTACTGTAAATAAGGATAGAGAGAAAGAGAGAGAGAGAGAGACTGCACTCTCGAATAAAGTTTTAATTTGCCTGGGTGCACGATCAATAAATTATCTCCATACTTTATATATACATATATAAAATATACGTGTGTATTCGTAAAACACCAGCACGCATTTATGTGTGGGCTGCTTTGATTTTTTTTGCTGGGGCTGCTTTTTACTCCCAGTCCGTCTCTGCTTGTAGATGATAAACTTGGCTGTAGCAAGCAATGCCAGTTGGTAGCATCAAGGGCAAATAAGGTCTTGAGCTGTATTAAAAGGGGCATTGATTCACAACAGGAATTGGTCATTCTTACCAGCACTGGTAAGGCCCCCTCTAGAATTTGCCACACAGTTTTGGTCTCCATCACTCAAACAGGATATTATTGTATTAGAGAGGGTACAGAGAAGGGCAACTAAGCTGGTAAAAGGTATAGAAAATCTTAGCTATGAAGAAAGACTGGCCAAATTGGGGAAGTTCACACTGGAGAAGAGGCGTTTAAGGGGCGATATGATAACTATGTATAAAAATATAAGGGGATCATATATTAATCTCTCTAATGCTTTATTTACCAGTGGGTCTTTCCAGCTGACATGAGGTCACCCATTCCATTTAGAAGAAAAGAGGTTCCACCTAAATATTCGGAAGGGTTTTTTTTACATTGAGAGCTGTGAAGAGGTGGAATTCTTGCCCTGAATCAGTTGTACTGGTTGATACATTAGATAGCTTTAAGAAGGGGTTGGATGGCTTTTTAGCAAGTGAGGGAATACAGGAATACAGGATTATGGAAGATAGCTTATTATACAAGTTGATCCAGGGACTAGTCCGATTGCCATTTTGGAGTCGGGAAGGCTTTTGATGGGGTTTTTTGACTTATATATATTTTGTGCCGTTTGACAAAAAATTGCAGCTTGACCAAAAACAGGTAGTGCCACATATTCATTTTACTCTATAAAGAGGAGGATGTCATTCATTGAAAATCCAAAATGGACAATAGAAAACAAGACAGGGAATCCTTTTGCAAGCAACATAGATTTTTTGCTTTCCAAGTCCTTGATGGACCTAAATCAAAAACTATGCATGCTTGTGGCAAAACTCATCTAACTTGCAAAATTCTGAAAAACAAGTGAGAAAGATCTGCAGGTCTGGGATTCCAGCAGCCAAACACAGAGAATATCTGAATAGTCTGATTACTTTGGTGTGTTTATCTGTCTGGTAAGACACATATATGAGCAACCACATCCTCTCCTGCTAACCCTATCACTTAATTAATGAATGCATAACTGGAGGCATGCATATACTCTATATGCCAAAAAACAAAAAAAAGAATGGTTGCTATGGAGAATTTCGAGCCCCGTTAGTGTTATGTAAAAAGCAGTGGTAATATCAGTGAGCAATAGCAAAGTGACTAGTCACTAAGTGTACTTGCACAAAGATGGCAACGCAAGCATGGCATTCTCAGTTTTACAGCACCTTGTAGACAGTGCTTATGCTTGTAAGCATACCAAATGTACCATAGCTTTCAAACCCATAATAATAAGAAGTTATTTCTAAATAGTCTTCTGGCATTTACACCACCTACAAATTTACCTATAAAATAATTTTTTCAATGTTTACAGAAAATAATACATATGTTTATAATTTGAATATTCAAGTATAATATTTAGCAGGGCTGAACTGTGACCTTCTGCATGAGTGATACCATAAAAATAGTGACCCTGATCCACACAAGCAGACATGCTCAAGGGAATGGGTGAATTTACAAAATCAAAAAAAATTTTGAAACATTAAAAAAACTTGAATTGAAAACAAAAATTGCCAAATATTAAAATTCAAGTTTTTCTTCCTTAACAAATCTCTAAAGTTAAAATTTTTGAAACTCTTAACTCGTATTTGTGAATTTTAGCTTAAAAAATTAAAAAAGATGTGCAAGTTCCCTTGAAATAAACATATAAATGGGTATTTGTTAATAGGAAATATACATAGGTATGAGTAGTATTTCTAGTTTTTTAACATAATAAATCTCCAGTATTCGAGTTTTTAAAACTCTAATTTTAATTTGTACATTTTTGCTAAAAAAAAAAACGCAATGGATTTTGTCTTTTTTCAGCCTGATTTAACTATGTACAGTAAGTAGACTAAAAATGTTGTACATTATGTTTTTGGGCTTATGTACCAGCTCAAAGCAACAGCCCTTTAGCAGTGAACATATGTGTCTCTGAAGATGCCCCAGTAGCTTCCCGTCTCCTTTTCTGCTGATTCACTGCACATGCGCTATGCTGCTGTCACTCCGTGAGCTTAGGGACAGACTTCCGAATATGCAGTACACTTATATAAATGTCACAATATAATACAATATCCATTAACATTTTTATTCTTGCAGTACAGTAAAAGACACAACACTCCATGAGATGCTAAATCCAAATGAAAATTGTATTGGCTGTCCCTGTTTTTTTCTTGGATGAAATGAATCCAAGACTGTCAAAGACAATGATGAAAACATCTATATTCATGTAAAAGAAATAAGGGTTTGTTATCTATTATCTAAAGTGTTTTTTTAGTCTTACTTGCAATGAAGTAATTAATATGGATGGTCTATTTCATAAAAATACTAAATCAATTATGCTATTGTGATTCCTTTTGTACAAAGGAAAATGAAGCGTGTCAATTCGGTCCTCATTTAACAGGTCTGTGGACCCCATTGTATAATCCGATTGAATCAACCTGATTTGGTCCAGCGTGTGGGTAGCAAAATCTGTCCCAAAGTTCACCAAGTGGACCAGTGAGTGTATGGCAGTTTATTGGAACACAGCTATGAGCTCCAATGTAGCACATTTAATATCGTATATACTTGAGTATAAGCCGACCCGAGTATAAGCCGAGGTACCTCATTTTACCTACGAAAACTGGGAAAACGTATTGACTTTGGTCATGAACCTCTGGGATTTAACATATCCTTATATTTTATAACAGGGGGTACATTATAGGCACACTAAATAATAAATGCTGAACTTAAAAAGGGAAGTTTCTACATTTCAATGGGGAGAGACAGTATCCACACAGGGCCCTTTTTAACTCTTTCCTCTAACCATTTGCTTCCATATCTTTTCCTTCCTCTCTCTGCACCAGCCACAGTGCCTTTAAACTGTCCGTAAGACAAAAGTTAGTTTTGCATCCGTTTTCTTTCCCCTGTATCTTGCCTCCGTTTCTATCAAAGCCCACTTTCTGTCCACCTCTCCTCTCCTGAAAGTCCGCTCTCTCCACCTCTCCCGTCCCTACTGTCACAGCCATCTTTCTCTCTCCCCCTCCTCTCTGAATCATTTCACTCACAGCTCGATCTCTGAAAGCCGCTTCTCTCCACCTCCCCCTTTTTCTCACAGTCGCTGACAGCTTTCTCCCTCTTCGGACTGCTGGATCTTGTTTCCTTTGCACACGCAAAGATTAACAGCCAGCATGATATAACAGCGCATGTTCATCAAGCTCTACACGTCACTTCCGCCTATTACATTGCCACGTGGTCCTAGCGCCAGAGTCCTTTAGACTTGAAAGCCCTGTGCGCACCCAGTGACTCAAGTATAAGCCGAGGTAGACTTTTTCAGCACATTTTGAGTGCTGAAAAACTCGGCTTAAACTTGAGTATATACGGTAAATCAAGTCAAAGCTTAGAAAAGCCATCACAGATGAAAGAACTAATCCTACATAATTTTTGTGTTAAAGCTTTGTGAATCATTTTAGTTTAAGAAGAATTACACGGTTGGCCCATAACTCCTATGGTTTGAATCTGTAAAACTGCTTAGACAGGCAATGACATGGAGCTTTAGAACGATGATTTATGAAAAGATCAGAAACACAGATTTAAAGGGGATGGGACAGCCAAAAAATATATTAATTAAAATAAGTAAATTTAAATGGAAAAATTAACAGCAACATAACAGACAAAAACTAACTTTCAAAGTCAAACTCATGGTCACTGGGGGGACTGCTGAGACCAGAATCTGCAAGGAACAGTAAAATAAAGAAATAAAAATACATCTTGGCTTTCATATTGTCTTTCACACTCAATATAACACATAAAGCTACTCTGATTTACCAGGCAAATGAAAAAAGTTGGAAAACAGGAATATTCTACAAGCAGGGTGTTAATTAAACAAACTATGGACTATTTATTTAGGAACATATTTAATATACATCATAGCTCCATCGTCATCAGCACATGATCATAACTAGAACATTTTGCCTAGTCCAATTATTATAATGCAGAGTGAGTGCTGTCTAGACTGTACTGGACTGTTTTGGATTAAGATGTCACCAAGGACATTACCTATCTTACCTGGAGTTTGAAAGTTAATACGTCTCATTTCCACAGGATCAGTAGGGTGGTGGGGTGGAATTTCTGCGTTATTCAGTAAACATTTTGTTCGGGGATCTGAATTCTTCCTTTTGCTTGAACATACAAAAAGGCATAATTATGTGTACATGTAGCAAGGTGACAAATTAAAGGAGTGGTTCATCTTTAAATTAACTTTTAGTGGCAGATTTATCAAAATGTTAGATTGGAACTCACCACAGAAAAACACACTCAATTTATATTCATTCCTATGGGATTTTTAGAATCATATTTATCAGAGTTCATCATTTGATAAATATGCTTTTAAAAATCCTATAGCAATGAATAGAAAGCGAGTGATTTTTTTGCTGTGAGTTCTGTCACATTTTGGTAAATCTGCCCCTTAGTATGACATAGACATTCATATTCTAAGTAGAAAATGTAATAAAAATCGCAAAAACATATTCACACAAACAAATAAAAATTTTAATTCTGCATTGCAAACTTTTAAGAAGTGCTTGAAGGTGTTGTAATTGGAGCAAACATTTTTTTCAATAAAACATTTTATTACATACACTGCACACTGTAGCAAATTATACAATTTGCAGCCTTTCTTCCACTGTTGGAAGTGATCGCTAAACAGTTTCCTGGTTCGCAAAAGGTATATTAGATTTGCACAAAGGAAAATTTGATAACACAAAGTCTTTGCATTGTGAATATGTTTTCCGACTTTTATGACATTCCCCCGTAAGAATATTTGCAAAGGTCTTTTATTTTTTGTAATTTCTGAATAATTTCCTTATTGAACAGCAGCTCTCTGATTTGGAGCATCTGTCTGGTTGCAAGTGTCCAGTTTACCCCTAGCAACCAGGCAAAGGTTTAGGCCCTGGTTACATAGAGTGTTGGCTCTGCTGCTCTCCAACTGCATTTTGTAAGCAGGTGGAGGGAAGCAGATCCACTCTCTTCATCAGCTCCGTACAGGGAAAAAGATAACAAATGTATCAACTAAATGTATACATTTAGAACAGTTACAGAGTCGGCGACCCCCCCCCGCCCCGAGCTGCTTTAGAAGGTGAAAAATGAAACTTTACACTTCATTATTAGAAAAACTGTCACAAATAGAAAATGGAAAGTAATTGGAAAAAGGTTATTTCTGGTGAAACATCTGAAACCAACTGAAGTGAAAAAAGTTTTTGAAGGTGAACAACCCTTTTAAATGAAAGACTGGAATATAATAAGGAGAGGGCCTGAATAGAAAGATAACTGCTGGAAAACAATAGAATAACAAATAAAATGAAAGATAATTGAAAACTATAAAAACCAACTGAAAAGTTGCTGACAAATTGATCATCACATACTAAAAGTTAACTTAAGGCAAAAAAAACCCACTAGGAATGCATTAAATATTTCCAACATAATAAACTCCTTACCTGTCTGGTTTGCTGTTGTTGGAGGAGAGAAAAAAGAAACAGGAAGATTATAGTAGTTAATACAACAGATCAACAATAGTCATGATTGTACTGCATATTACTGTGTACAGGCACTGAAATATACAAATATTTTACTTTTAAATTCTTTAAGAAGAGTACTTCAGTTTCACTGGCAAGACGTTGCAGGACAAAATTCACAATTGCCAAATTATTCATTTCCATTACCTCTGGAATGTCCCTGCAATCTGAATTTCTACTGGTAACTGCTGCATAATTTATTTCCATTTTTTAATTTCTCATCTCCATCTATTCTGTGTTCTGCCACAGGTTTTAAGCATCAGCCGTTAATAAACTACTCTCTAAACAAACTTTGTAATTCAGTGGGGGTCATTTATCAAAACTGGGCAAATTTGCCCATGGGCAGTAACCCATGGCAACCAATCAAATTGCTGCATTCATTGTTCTACTTGCAGCTGGCTTTAAAAAGCGATTGGTTGCTATAGGTAACTGCACATGGGCAAATTTGTCCTGTGTTGTTAAATGAGCCCCAGTGAGTATGTTTAGGCATAGGCAATTTACTTTAACTAGCTGCAATAAACTCAAATTTTCCAGCCATGTACCACAAGGCTATGGCATGCTAGGAGTTAGTTATCTGGGATAAATCTCCTCTTTCACAGGTGACTAATTTCCTGCAAATGCTTTTACCATGGGGAAATCGTTGAGTGGGCAAATTTATGTGATGATTCGGTTTTCCAAAGTCACCACAAGTTTACTTGTGAGAGGACAGCTGACTTCAGAACGCCAAAGCGACTTGTATCTTTTCCTAGCAGTGATTTACATTACTGCCAGTGGGAAAGCATTTGCACGAAATTAGACGCCAGTCTACCATACAGTATATGAGGAAATAACTGATGGAAACTAAAGTCCTGATAAGTCAGTCAAAGAAAACGGTCTTTGTTTACATTTGGAAAGTGATATTTATACCATACATTTTTGAGTTATTTATCTTTTGTTCAGCAGCTCCCAAGTTTGCATTTTTAGCAATCTGATTGCTAGGGTCCAAATTACCCTAGCAGCTATGCAATGATTTGAATGGGGGACTTTAATATGAATAGGAAAGCCCTCAATATAAAGATAAGCAAGAAAAATCATTTAAAACTATAAAAAATAAATAATGAAGACCAATTGAAAATCGGGCATTCTATATGATACTAAAAGTTGATTTAAAGGTGAACCAACCCTTTAAAATAAGGGATTTTAAAACTGTCTAAATGCATTTTCATATTAGAATGACATTCATCCTCCAGATTAATCAGCAACTAGTATAATTCAATGTTATATGCCCTTTAAAGAGAACAGAATTGAAGGTTGAAAGGCTGAACATGATGGTGATATATAAATTTCACAAATTTTGTAGCAAAGCGAGTAGCCTTACTTTTTGTAGAGAAGAATTGCAATGACAATACATATGATAAACACAACTGCAAGAACAGGTCCAATAACCCATATGAGACCTTCTTCTCCATCAATGATTGGCTGAGGGTCCGGATCATCTAGCTGAATGGGATCAGAATACGGACTTGCAGCAAACATCTTCTGTATAGGAAAAACAATTAAAAAACAACATTGGACCTTTTAATCTACACAATGAGATTATTTAAAGGGCATGTGAACAAATCTATACTCTTGGTAGAAAAAAGATTTTTCAGAAAGCAGAATTCCTCTTCGTTGATAATTTGAATGGATGTTTTTTCATGTATTTAATTGAATTTATACAATATTTGGCCATGATGGATGCTATGTCTCCAGCATAAGCGTTCATCATCTTGTCTTTTTCCATCACTTATTTGTGGTATAAACCCCCTTTGTACCAGAGCTGTGAAGTAGGAAATCAGCCAACGAATGCAGGTGCACACCTGGTCCCTCTGTAACGTACATAGTGCTTGGGGCACAGGAGGACAGAACCTCCACTATTCAAAGCAAGATGAAGTACTCCAGCACACATATTCTGCTTAAGGGTTTAATGTCAAGCCAAAAAGGTTACAACGTTTCGGGGGCGTACCCCTTCGTCAGGTGATCTGTGCCTCCCACCTCAACCCTTAAATACATAAAAAAATTCCATAGGACATCACAATTAAGATGGCAGGTATTAGAAAAAGTATGAACACCTACTCAAGGTCTCAAGTTAAGATTGGCACAACGTGAGGCTTATTGGATATGGCTGCTACAAACGCAAACACCAAGGGGGTTAAATGAGGAGTTTAGCTTTACATGTTATTTGTAACAATGTATCATTCTGCCATTTTTAAATTATGTTGCTAATTTGTTTCCATTTCTCTACAGATTCTCCTAACTCTATATTTTTTTTTGTTAGGTAGTAATAAGAAAAGGAAAGGTATGATTAATTCCTTCCGAAATTGAATAACTGCATTAGGTTAATAACCCTGTATTTTGATTGGAAACCTTAATGCTTTGTTTTAAAACAAAATGTTTTCAAACTTTTCAGCCAGTTGAATATCTTTTGGACTTTATTGGAAATAACTGATGAAACTTCAATTTCTACATGGATTCTGGACTCGTTATTTATTATTGGACTTTTCTTGTGATCCAAGGGAATTCAGGTGGTTGTATTTTGCTAGATATTTAATTTATATGGGTGGTGATCGAATTTTTTTTTTTACGTATTTAAGGGTGGAGGTGGGAGGCACAGATCACCTGACGAAGGGGTACGCCCCTGAAACGTTGTAACCTTTTTGGCTTGACATTAAACACGGGTAGTAACCCTTAAGCAGAATACGTGTGCTGGAGTACTTTGTCTTGCTGTGGAGTAGGAAGCAATTTTGGTTAAATATTCTGCATTGTTTCTGAAATAATCATGTTTATGTTCACTGTCCATCTCTCAGCATCTGTTTCTCTTCATTCTGTCCTCATGCAGCAGTTGGGTGTCAGAAGATATTCATTGACAGTTAGATCCAATATATCTTATAGGGGGGCTACTTTTCCTAGCAGATTAATTAGAGCTCATTCAAATAACTGATTCCAGTACAAACAAAATCTAACAAAACAACTGCCTTTTTGCACAAACCCTGCATTGCGAGAGACAGTATTTCTGGTGATTTTAATAGAGTGAGCTCTAATACATCTTCTAGGCAAAAGTATCCCCCCCCATATAAGATATATTGGATCTAACTATAGATGATTATCTGACACCCAACTCCTGCATTAACAGAGAATGAAGAGAAACAGATCCCAAGAAAGGAATAGTGAAGGTGAACTTGATTATTTCAGAAATGGAACAGAATATTTAATTGATGGTATTTACAAAGTAAATTATTTCAGTATACTGAAGCTTATATTAAATTTTCGCGATAGTTCCCCATTAAGGGATCACATTCAAAATGATGTCCTAGTGAATGCCATTATGAGCAGTGTCAACAATGCTTTATGAAGGATAGGTCATGTCAGACACATCTGACTGCTTTTTATGATGAGGTTAGTTAGAAGCTGGCTAGAGGGGTGCAATAAATTTGATCTATTTGGATCTACTTGATCCCGGGACTGATCTGATTGTCATCCTGGAATCAGGAAGGAATTATACCCCCTCTGAGGCAAATTGGAGAGGCTTAAGGAGGTTTTTTTTTGCCTTCCTCTTGATCAACTAGCAGTTTGGCAGGTATATATACACACATATACAGACATAAAAGGTTGAACTTGATGAACGTGTGTCTTTTTCCAACCTAACTTACTATTTTAGAAACTATTTTAGAAACAGAGAAAATTAATGTAGAGAATGCATGACAGAATAAGGAAATATGGGTAATTTACAGATAGGGAGGGGTAATATGTAAACATGAAGATTTAAGAAAGAAAAATAATAATGTGCAAGTACCTGCCTCTTACTAGTTATACTGTGCTTTGGAGATACCTACTCACTGTCTTTCAGTGTACATTGTATTTGTGGTACCACAACTCACTGAGCTTTGGGAGCTACTACTCACTAGCTCTCCCTCTATATCATGGGGTTTCAGCATGCACTTGCTTCTCACATGATGTGATTGGGGTATCAATACTTACTGATTTTATTGTATGTGTTATCAGTACAAACTGTGTTTTATAATAGGATAGGGTTCTACTGCGCTCAGTGTACAGAACAATTGTTTTGCTAGTATCCACTGCTTCTCGCTGCATAATATGCTTGGAATGTAGGGCCCACTAATATCACTGTATAATGTGGTGATGCTATTACCTATTATATTAATTTACAATGTGCTGTAGATGCCAATTACATTATATACAGCAGTGAAAATAAGTACTGAATAAATGTTTTTCTCAGTAAATATATTTCTAATGGGACTATTGACATGAAATTTACAACAGATATCGGTAACAATCCAATTAATCTACACATACAAAGAACTCAAAAAAATAAGCCCATCAATTAAGTTATGTGGAATAAAGTGGAATGACACAGGGAACAAGTATTGAACAAATAAAAGTAAAGGCGGTGCAGAAAGGCACGGCAAGCCAAGAAACCTGCTGAAATCTGTCAGTATTTAGAAAGCAATTCTGCCCCCTATAGTTGCACATTAATTTTGGCTGGTTTAGTCCTAATTGATGGCCTATAAAAAGGTTTCTCATTACCAAGGTATCACCAAAGAAGCATCTCATGACTCACGATGCAATAGTGTCTTAATGCAGTGCCACCCTGGCCAGGGCCGCTTCTGCCATGAGGCAAGGTGAAACCCTTGCCTCAGGCGGCAGCGAGCGGCCAGTTACAAGGGGCGGCAAAAAGCCGCCTCTTGCAACTTTAAGAGCCAAACTTCCGGGTTTTAACACGGAAATTCAGCTCCGCTAGTGCAAAGAGCGCTATTGCGCTCAATGCACTAGCGATACTGCCCCCTGAAACCCGCTCCGACGCTAATTTCTAAGCGCGGAGCGGGAGAGGAGGGGGGCGGCAGCAGCCCCAGAATCGGCGCTGACCCTGACGGCCTGAAGATCATGAACATCCAATATTTAATCATCATGTATTGTAGATGATGAAATCCCCAAATACTTTTCAAATTTTTGTTGAGGAACAATATTCTTAAATTGTTGCAATATTTGCTAGCACAGTGTGGTTTTTGTTCCTCTATCTCTATTTTTACTTCTGATAGACTCAGCCTCTTGGAGATTTCAGCATTATGCTCCTTTCTAGTCTTTTGTTGCCCCTATGCTAACTTTTTTGAAATGTATCGCTGGCATAAAATTTAAAATCAGGTTTGTTTTTGTAGAAAACTGGTGCGTCATAAAACCTTGTTGAAAATATTTTGTCTAGAAAAATTTACCATGTTGGTTTTTGAAAAATGAATGAAACATTTAACTAAACTATGATTACTATCCCCTGTTGAGGGCTGAAAATTAATGTATCACTACTTTGAATCTTTATAAAGAATACTGACAAAATTCAAGAGAAAGGGACTTTGCAAAGATTAGTTAACTATATACAAAATATATATTCAGTGTTGATAATTTAGCATGACAATAACAAAACCTCTATTTTAATGCTTTCTGAGTTAATAACAAGAAATGGAACAGATTTGGAAAAATCTTTCGATACAAAATAGCATATTAATACATGAAAAGTATATATGTAGAATGGTTACACACATGCCCAAAGTGTCTGCTTACTAAAAATGGTAATAGCTTCAGTCACTCAATGTTGCTCTCATTCTGTGCACAAGTTTAACTCCCCATAGCAATCAGTCAGCTCTATTAACTACCTAGTAGCACATTGACCAAAACTATTAGCTGACAGGTTGCATATTTTTGCAATTTTGGACCAGCCCTTAAAGGAATTGTTCAGTGTAAAAATAAAAACTGGGTAAATAGATAGGCTGTGCAAAATAAAAAATGTTTCTAATATAGTTAGTTAGCCAAAAATGTAATGTATAAAGGCTGGAGTGATTTGATGTATAACAAGTCAGTCAGAGCACTACTTTTCAGCTCTCTTGGTTTACACTGACTGGTTGCCCTGGTTACCAGGCAGTGACCAATCAGAGACTTGAGGGGGGGCCACATGGGACATATCTGTTGCTTTTGAATCTGAGCTGAATGCTGAGGATCAATTGTAAACTCACTGAACAGAAATGTACCATGTGGCCCCCCTTCAAGTCGCTGACTAACTCAGAGTTATAGAGCTGAAAAGCAGGAAGTTGGATTCTGGCTGTTTTATTAGACATCTGTTCACTCCAGCCTTTATATATTAAATTTTTGGCTAACTAACTATATTAGAAACATTTTTTATTTTGCACAGCCCATCTATTTACACAGTTTTTATTTTCACACTGAACTATTCCTTTAAGACTTATGTCACAGCTAAGCCAAAAGCTGGTCATAGACGGGCAAACTTTAGATGCTGATTCGGTCCCTTTAGAATAAAGTTGGCATCTTATCTGACCATGTAAACGGCCCACCCCAATTGCCCGTCAGATATAGTTAGGTTGGTTGGGGATTTTATCGGCATGAGGATACAGTCCTCTCCTGACAGGCCCGCACAAGTGCTTAATATGAAAAATCCGTAGAAAATACTCACCGCTTCTGCACCTTCCAACATAGCCAGTATGAAGAAAACATATCTCTGTCCAATTTCCAAAGCTTTGTTCTCAAAGCCATCATAAATCTTTTGATCTCCAAGAGTAAAATGACCAGGAAGCGTATGAAAGCCAGCAGCAATATAAGGTTTGGGAAACTCCAAATGCAACAAATGGCGAAGACTGCGATGATGAACCTTCGGAATGCTCTGTATCAGCTGATCAGTATATATGAAAACTATGTTATAAGAATTGGCTAATCAGGTAAAAATAAATGATTGTATAATGAAGAGCTAATATATTATCAGAGAAAAGAAGAAGAAAGTCTAAAGTCACAGAAGCTATTAAGTTACTGTTAAGTTATTAAGTTATTAAGCAAACTGCATAGCATTTAGCAGTTAAGAGTCAGGTATACTTTTAGACAATAAAATTGACCTTGACGGATGTTTCTTGTTTTCAACCTAAATTACTATGTTACGAAAATATATATATGTTGGACAAACAGATTTTAATATAAGTAGAAGACTTCAGAACAGAGAAAGAGAATGTGCTATTTTAATTAAAAACAGAGTAACACTTTCAGTGATAGCAGTCCTCAAATGATTGCCTTAGGAAATAAATGACCACAACCTAAGTGGTTTCAAAGGGACATTTAAAATTAGCTTTCAATATGCTATTCATCTATGTATTCATAAAGGAATAGTTTAGCGTGAAAATAAAAACTGTGTAAATAGACAGGTAGTGAAAAATAAAAAATGTTTCTAATATAGTTAGTTAGCCAAAAATGTAATGTATTAAGGCTGGAGTGACTGGATGTCTAATATAGTAGCCAGAACACTACTTCCTGCTTTTCAGCTCTATAACTCTGAGCTAGTCAGTGACTTGAAGGGGGGCCACATGGTACATATCTGTTCAGCGAGTTTGCAATTGATCTTCAGTATGCAGCTCAGATTCAAAAGCAACAGATATGACCCATGTGGCCCCCCTTCAAGTCGCTGATTGGTTACTGCCTGGTAACCAGTCGGTGGAAACAAAGAGAGTCGAAAAGCAGGAAGTTGGGCTATGTTCTTTTATGTTAGAATCCAGTCACTCCAGTCTTTATACATTACATATTTGGCTAACTATCTATATTAGAAACACTTGTTATTTTGCACAGCCTATCTATTTACCCAGTTTTTATTTTAACACTGAACAATTCCTTTAAGCCTTTACTTGTCAAGGATGTAGAATCAAATATCTAAACTGCAGAAGGAGGGGGTCTGCATGATAAATCCTTGGACCCAATCTTCGCAGAAGTAATCCCATACAGATTGTTTGCTGCTTGCCCATTTTGTTGTAGCTCCAAGTGCGACCCCCACACTTCAAGCAATAGGTAATGTGCAATGGTAGACAGATCTTTTATTCACATAAGGCAAATTATGCTCCCTGTAGGTGACAAAACACCTGAAAAAAACATTTAGTTGCATGAAACAAATACTTCAACAGGGTGTGCCATTGCCCTTAAAAGTAACACATATATAAGTTAGCAACCACTTATACTTAGTAACATAGTAAGTTAGGTTGAAAAAAGCCATACGTCCATCAAGTTCAACCTTTTAACTTTTTTTTTTAACCTGCCTAACTGGCAGTTGATCCAGAGGAAGGCAAAAAAAACCCATCTGAAGCCTGTCCAATTTGCCTCAGAGGGGAAAAAATTCCTTCCTGACTCCAAAATGGCAATCGGACTAGTCCTGGATCAACTTGTACTATGAACTATATTCCATAACCCTGTATTCCCTCACTTGCTAACATGCCATCCAACCCCTTCTTAAAGCTATCTATAATGTATCAGCCAGTACAACTGATTCAGGGGAACCTCTTAGCAATGACTAAAACAAGGAAATGCAAAAAAAAAAAACCTGTGAATTAGGCTTAACTTACATTTTCTAGGTCCATTTCTTCAGGGCTCCCCCAGGGGTTTAAGAAATGATCACGAGATTTTTTCAAAGGCACAACAACAATATAATAGATCCTATAATAACAGATTGGGGACAATAATAATATTAAACCAAATTCTGTAGATATAGAGTAACATAATGCCTAAACTCTCTTACCTTGCAATACTCATTTCCACACTACTGTCTTACCTGACTGGTTCAGATGTTTCTACTTCTGGAAGTAGAACTGTGATGCTACCATCTGGATCAGGTTTTCTGGTTACCATGGGTTTCTGACCCAACATATTAGGAGCAGTGCGAGCAGCAACAGTTTGCTGAAGACCACCCATAGTGTTCCCACGGTTGGTGAGGATAAAGTTATAATATGTTTTGGGTTTGAGATTAGTGATTAATTTCTTTGTGGTTCTTCCATCAACCTCCACCGTCTGGATATTGTACTGAATCTAAAGAAATTTTAAAAATGTAATATTTAAAAAGTGGTAACAGGTTAGTAAAAAAATGTATATGGAAGTAAAATATATTTTCTCCTATAATTTACTTTTAACATACGCAAAATTGTTAAAACTACTAACTGACAAACACAAGTCACTAATGACCATAGAACAGTGAATGCTGTGATACAAATATATGTGTTTTGTCACAGACAAGAAGCCAAATTGTTAAAAGCAAATTCCATAAACACTTTCAAAATAAAAATATGCAAAGTGAAGCCTTCTGAAATCAGAAGGTATTTACTTGTCTCATACCATATGCACAGCATATACACAGCACTGCCTAGATACCAAAAATCTGAGTTTTAATTCTCCCAAGGCATCATGGGCAGAGACAAGCAAATCACTCCTTTATGTACCTTTGGCCAACTATGCATCCAGAACCGCTGGTTTATAGCATAGATACAGCCTAATGGTTCAGAGCCATATACCCAAACTTGCAGACAGCCTGTTTCGATCTTGTTAGAGCTCATCAGTGCAAGATATTGGAACATGGCTTCTGAGGGTTAGGACTTGGAGAGTAGCGAAATGGAAAACCGAACCTGGTTAGAGTGAGATTAAAATGAGCCAAAAAGCCCTTCACAAGCAATTACATGCAAAGTGAAGCCTTCTAAAATCAGAAGGTATTTACTTGTGTCATGCCATATACACAGCACTGCCTAGATACCAAAAATGAGAGTTTTAATTCTCCCATAAGGCATCATGGGCGGAACCATAACCAGGTTCGGTTTTCCATAACAAAACTAGTAACTCAGTTGGATATATTCATATTAAAGGGCACCTATCACTGAAAAACTGTTCAGAGCCTGCACTCAGATAGGGGCAAACAATGTTTTGGCTTTCAAATTCCACAAGTGCTTAGACACCTGCACTGGAAGAGAGCTCCCAGTTTGGGCAGCCATTTTGAAACATGCACATATTCATGAGGGGGGTTCCTCAGCCCAGTCAACATGCTCTTACACCATGCACATGAGCATAGTGAGCAAGTCTGGAGATTTGTTTTTTTCTGAGCATAGAAGTCACCAAATATGGCTGTAGAAGCATGGATGGCTTAGCAATTTAGAAGTGGCAGGTTTCGGGGTTTTTTTTGTTTGTTTTTTGGTGGAAGAGACAATTTTACCCTACCAGAGTGTAGGTTCTACTATCATTTTTCAATGATAGGTACCATTTAACTGAGATTTGGGATTGGGGATCAGAGATTCAACTAACTTTACTTGTGTTACCAAACAATACCCTAACTCAGGGCTGCAGCCCGCGACCCCCCTTGCGTGGCCCCCCACATGAAAGTTTGCCTGCTGTATCTGCTTACCATGTGTAAGCCTTAAAAGGTATCACTACAGAGATAACTGGCCTCTGCATTGTGTAATCAAATTCAGACTGTAATCCCATGTGTTGTTCATACATGTAATCCCACCTGCATTGTTCACATTTGTGACACCTCTATGTTTCACATCCCTTAAACCCTGTACTGTTCACACCTGAGACCCAGACTGAAACTGCCCACATTATTCACACCTTATTCAAAATGCTAATGGGGAACAAGCACTGTGTAACTGTATGTAGTACATCTATCAGTGGAAACTGTCTCCTGCTCTGTTCTGCCTTCCTTATGCTCCCTGTGTGTGCCATATTTGCCTGTCCTACTCTGCCTGTGTGTGTGTGCCATACTCTGCCTTCTCTATGCTCCCTTTGTGTGCCATACTCTGCCTTTGTGTGCCCTGCTCTGCTTGTGGAACATAAACCTGGTATTTGTTCTGGGGGTTTGTTAGCATTCAAAAATTATTGTTAGGGGCCCTAAGATGTTTAATCATGTGCTGGGGGGTGCTGTGTGTGTACAGGGAGGAGGCATATGAATTTAAGGGTAGGTCTTAAAGGAACAGTTCAATGTAAAAATAAAAACTGGATAAAAAGATAATAAATAGGCTGTGCAAAATAAAAAATGTTTCTAATATATTTAGTTAGCCTCAAATTTATAAAGGCTGGAGTGAGCGGTTACTTAACAAAATAGAACAGAACACTACTTCCTGCTTTTCAGCTCTCTAACTCAGCGACTTGAAGGGGGCCCACTTTGGATATACATAACTGTTCAGTGAGTTTGAAATTGATCCACAGCATTCAGCTCAGATTCAAAAGCATCAGTTATGACCCATGTGGCACCCCATCAAGTCACTGATTGATTGCTGCCTGGTAACCAATTAGAGGAAACCAAGAGAGCTGCAAAGCAGCAGGAAGTAGTGTTCTGTACTGTTATGTTACACATCCAGTCACTCCTGCCTTTATACATTACATTTCTAGCTATCTATATTGAAAACATTTTTTATTTTGTACAGCCTATAAATTTACCCACTTTTTATTCTGAACTGTTCCTTTAATATGACTTTTTTCACATATGAGTGATAAGTGATATCCCTGCAGTGAGCACAAATCATTTGGTCTTTTGGTATGCTACTACCATTAATGTGTACAGGGTCTTGTGGTAACATGGGTGTGGTTTAAAGTGGGTGTGGTTTAAAAACAGGGAGTGGTCAACACTGCCTTCCATTATCGGCCCTCCACCATGAAGGTACAGAAAAATTCCGGCCCTCTGTACCACAGAAGTTGGACAGCACTGCTCTAATGTAATCTGTCTTTAGAAGAATAAGACTAAGAATGCATAAAAATGCTTCTTTTTATACAGTTTATGACATGGATGTCTCATTTATCATTAACTGCACTGCTTTCCTCTATGCCTAAGAATGCATAAAACTGCTTCTTTTTATACAGTTTATGACATGGATGTCTCATTTAACATTAACTGCACTGCTGTCCTCTATCCCAACCACATTTCAAGTAATAAACAGATACCTGACTTAAAAATGTCTTTGGTGGAATCTCCATCCTTGCAAATAGGAAGAAATACAAAAAATTAACACCAAGCAGCAAACTTTGCCCAGTCAGGTATTCAGAGAATGTTCCAAAGGTGAAGACTGCACACTCAGAAATTGAAAAAATATATTTATTCCATCAAGTAAATAATACAAAACATAAAGGCCCCATAAATATAGGCCCTACGCGTTTCGACCGTTTAAGGTCTTCGTCAGGGGCAAAATATATATTATGTATATTTTGCCCCTTATGAAGACCTTAAACGGTCTAAACGCGTAGGGCCTATAATTTATGGGGCCTTTATTGTTTTTTTTTTATTATATTTAGCTTTTTTATTATATTTTTTTCACATGAATTTACAAAATCACAATACAGAAAATTATAATAACAAAAAAAAAAAAAACCCACACCCACCACCTAGCTCTGGGAGATAGACTTTTCCATATTTGTTTAAGTAGTTACATAAATCTTAGGTTTATAAATCCTAGATATATAAATCATCACATACATGTATATGTTTCCAGTAGCTTGCTATTTTGGAGTTTATTCCTTGAGAGCAAGCAAAAGAACATTCATATGTTGCAGTTTGATTCAATTCATTAACAATTGCTTGTTTTGAAGGAGTATCTTGAGATTTCCATTTACTTGCAATTGCAATTCTAGTTGCGAATAAAGAGTGATATATCAAATATATTTGAGCTTGATTACACTGCAACCTCAAGTTTGGTTCCATGAAGCCCAGTAATGCTAAGGATGGAGTTAACGAAATGTTCATTTTTACGATTTTTTGGATCATGATCTCCACTGATTTCCAAAGGGTTTGCATAACCGGACAAGACCACCAAATATGCAAGAAATTGCCTGAACCACCACAATTTCTCCAACATTTATTAGATGACCCATATATTTTATGTAGCTTATATGGAGTTAAATACCATTGATAGATTATTTTCCTAGCATTCTCAAGATGGTTAACACACTTAGAATAAAAGGATGGCGATTTAAAAGCTTCATTCCATTGTTGCATTGAAAACGATTGTTGTAGATCTGTTTCCCATGTTTGCATAAAGTGAAATTTTGGTGGTTCATCTATTAGTACTAAGTGTTTATACAATGCCGAGGTACCTTGCTTCTTAGAAGCTGGATTTTGAAAAAACTCTTCCCAATGAGTAGGTAACCTATTGATTTGGTAGATCCACTTATACGAGTAATGACGGATCTGTAAATATTTATAAAATTCAGAATGTGGCAAATGGAATTCTTTTTGTATAGAGCCAAATGACCCATGACCCTCTATTAATTGTCGGAAATAATGTACCCCACTTTGGAGCCATGAATTAAGTTGTAAGGAGGGTATATCCATAGAAATAGTGCTTAAAGTTAAGAATGGAGATGGAAATGGTGAGCTATATTTACAATTGCGTATTGATCGCCAATTCTTAATTATCCACCCTAGTGGAGTGGAATATTTTGTAAATTACAAACTATTACTGGATTTACAGATGTAAAAATTTGATTTGGAGACCAAGGGTATAAATATGAATTCTCTATATCAACCCAATGTTTAATTCCCTTGGGTAAGTTCAGCTCTGCTATCTGATCCAGCAATATAGCTTTATGATATAATGCTGGAGATGCTAGACCTCCTTTTTTTAATTCTTGTTGTAAGATTTGCTGTGATAAACAAGGTTTTTTTGAGTTCCAAATAAATGTTGTAAAGATGCTTTGTAGCTTCTGGAGATATGATCGGGGCAGGGCAATTGGTACTACCCGCATCAAATATAGCACCTTAGGTAAACATATCATTTTTAGGGCTTGTCCTGCCTATCCAAGATATAAACACCGTTTTCCATGAGGCTATTTCATCTCTTATTTGCTCTAATAATGGAAAGAAATTGTCTTGCAACAAATTTTTCGTAGTGTTTGATAAGCGCATACCCAGATATGTGATCTCTTTCTGTTTCCATTCAAATGGATAGATACACTTTAACTCTTCCATAATGTGTTCAGGAATATCTATGCCCAAAGCTTGAGTTTTAGATTTATTTAATTTATATAGTGATATATTACTGAATCTTTCCAGGATTTGTAATAAAGTTGGTACTGCTAATTGAGGATTAGTAAAAAACAATATTATATCATCCGCATAAAGCCCAATTTTATGAGTCATGTTTTGACTCATTATGTTTTGTATTGTTTACTTGATGAAATAAATATATTTTTCTGAGTGTGCAGTCTTCACCTTTGGAACGTTCTTTACCCTTGGTGACTCTATTGGGGAGACCCGTAAGTACTGCACCTCATTTTTTTTAAATTGGGTGTGCGCTGTCTGACTTTTTTGTTTAGTTATCCAGAGAATAACCACAAACTTAGACACTTTCTTTGTTGGAAGATATTCAAATATGAATTAAGAGCAGGGTCAATAGGCGTCACACTAGTCTAGTTCAAGACACCACTCCTTCTCCTTTTAGATTGTTCTTTTGAGCTTCTTGTTTCAGTTATTGGTTGTATTTCTGTACTTGCAAATGTGCAAGTATCTGAACAAACAAGGAAAAGTTGTGCTCACCACTAATTTATAAAACCATTAGGCGGGGGGGGGGGAATGAGGATGTGACCACAAAATACATGTAGCCCCCACCCTTCCCTGCTATAGTCAGGTGATCCCACTGGTGTCTAAATAAAAGGGCAGCCACGTTTGGGAGTTTTACTTTGAAAGCAGCTAGTAAGTTGCAGGTAAAACTTAGTCCCTTTGTAAAATGTATAATGAAGCAATAGAATTCTTAATGAATCAGATGAAAATTAAGCATAGGACTGGCCAGATACGGGATGACTTTGATGTAGTTGGCCAGCGTAAATATATTGTAATGTATGTTCCAACAATCCCTGTTTTGTTTAAAGGGTAACGCATTTTTCAGTAGCAGTATGCACCCAATTTCTTAAATATATTGATAATGTGTTGTCTACAAGTAACTGAACCCCTGGGTAATAGTGACAAAATGTAATGTAATTTAATGTCTGGTGCAAAAAAACAAACATACATTGGGGCAACAAAAACCCTGAATTTCATAAAAGCTCATTTTAGTGCCTCAAAGTGACAATGACAATATAAATTTTCTTTTCAACATATTAATCTGCATTAAAAGTTGCCTACAGGTCATGTTGACCATTTTTCACTGATAGTTCTGCTAATTGTTACTTGAAGGTTCTAAACATGACATGTTTTGCCAACTTGACTGTCCATTCTCAGCCTGACATATAATTCTTCACTAAGTAATGCAAATTTCAAAAGTAAAAGTAGTAACCTCCACTGTATGCTGGCAAATGCACGGAGTTTGTCAGGTAAAATGGGAGACCTGGAATTAATTGCATGCTCTAAAAATTATGATATAATTGGTATCACTGAGACCTGGTGGGATGAAACATGTGACTGGATTGTGAATTTAAATGGTTACACCCTTTTTAGGAGGGACAGAGGGATTAAAAAGGGTGGAGGAGTGTGTTTGTATGTAAAGCATGAATTAAAGCCATGCGCTAAAGAAATAACAATAGCTGGCACTGGTGAGGGTGTAGAATCACTCTGGGTAGAGATTTTGACTGGGCAAAAGGTAACAAAAAGAATTATCATTAGTGTATGCTATAAACCACCTCGTATAAGTGTCGAGTATGAAGCCCAGCTACTCTTGCAGATACAAGCGGCTTCACAGCTGGGTCAAGTTGCTGCTATGGGTGACTTCAATTATCCAGACATTGACTGGGGTAATGGGGTTGCTAAGACAGAAAAAGCTAGTAGGTCTGTGACAACGTTTTATTCCAGCTCGTTCAAGAACCTACTAGGAATAACTCTCTTTTGGACCTTGTAATAACTAACAATACTGAACTCATCTCTAACATTTGTGTGGGTGAGCATTTAGGGAATAGTGATCATAACATGGTCTCCTTTGAGATTCTGTTGCAGAAGCAATTCTTTAAGGGAGTAACTAAAACACTAAATTTCAGACGTGCAAACTTTGACAGTATAAGGGCATCTCTGCAACATATTAAGTGGGAAATGCTTTTCACAGGGTTAAACACAGAACAAAAATGGGAAGTCTTTAAAATGCTGCTTAATAAATATACTTGTCAGTATATTCCACTTGTAAGCAAGGAACGTCGTTGCAAAGCAAAACCTTTTTGGTTCAATAGAAGCATTGGTGTTGAGGTGGGTAAGAAAAGACGTGCTTTTAAGGCTTTCAAGTTAGCTGGTACAGCCGAAACATTTATAAGGTACAAGGAGGCCAATAAATCATGCAAAGAAGCTATAAGGCAAGCTAAAATTGCTATAGAAAAGGATATTGCATCAGGCAGTAAAAAAAATCCAAAATTATTTTTTAAATATGTTAATAGTAAAAAAATGAAGCAGGAAGGGGTGGGACCCTTACTTTCAGAGGGGGGTCAGCTGGTTGATGAAAACAAAATAAAAGCGCAGATTCTGAACTCATATTTTTCATCTGTCTACACAAATGAGGAATCAGTAAGTGAAGGTTTCCTTCTTAACAGTCCAAATTCTAGTAATACAACTAATGATGCATGGTTCACACACGAAGAAATTCAAAAGAGACTAGAACATGTTAAGATTAACAAAGGTCCAGGGCCAGATGGTATTCATCCCAGGGTAATTAGCGAGCTTAGCTCTGTGATTGCCAAACCTCTTTACTTAATTTTTCAGGATTCATTGAGATCTGGCATAGTGCCGAGAGACTGGCGAATTGCAAAATGTGGTGCCTCTATTCAAAAAAGGATCCCGTTCTCAGCCTCAAAACTATAGGCCAGTTAGTCTAACGTCAGTGGTAGGAAAGCTTTTCGAAGGGTTAATAAAGGATAAGATACTGGACTTCATAGCAAATGATAATACTATGAGTTTGTGCCAGCATGGTTTTATGTGTAATAGATCTTGCCAGACTAACTTAATTTCTTTTTATGAGAATGTAAGTAGAGACCTCGATTCTGGGATGGCAGTGGATGTGATTTACTTAGACTTTGCTAAAGCATTTGATACAGTGCCACACAAAAGGTTACTGGTTAAATTAAGGAATGTTGGCCTGGAACATAGTATTTGTACCTGGATAGAGAACTGGCTAAAAGATAGACTACAAAGAGTGGTGGTAAATGGAACATTTTCTAATTGTTGTTAGTGGAGTACCGCAGGGCTCTGTACTAGGTCCCTTGCTTTTCAACTTGTTTATTAATGACCTGGAGGTGGGCATTGAAAGTACTGTTTCTATTTTTGCAGATGATACTAAATTGTGCAGAACTATAGGTTCCATGCAGGATGCTGCCACTTTGCAGAGTGATTTGTCTAAACTGGAAAACTGGGCAGCAAACTGGAAAATGAGGTTCAATGTTGATAAATGCAAGGTTATGCACTTTGGCAAAAATAATATAAATGCAAGTTATACACAATGGCAGTGTGTTGGGAGTTTCCTTAAATGAGAAGGATCTAGGGGTCTTTGTAGATAACACGTTGTCTAATTCTGGGCAGTGTCATTCTGTGGCTACTAAAGCAAATAAAGTTCTGTCTTGCATAAAAAAGGGCATTAACTCAAGGGATGAAAACATAATTATGCCTCTTTATAGGTCCCTGGTAAGGCCTCATCTGGAGTATGCAGTGCAGTTTTGGACTCCAGTCCTTAAGAGGGATATAAATGAGCTGGAGAGAGTGCAGAGACGTGCAACTAAATTGGTTAGAGGGACGGAAGACTTAAATTATGAGGGTAGACTGTCAAGGTTGGGGTTGTTTTCTCTGGAAAAAAGGCGCTTGCGAGGGGACATGATTACACTTTACAAGTACATTAGAGGACATTATAGACAAATGGCAGGGGACCTTTTTACCAATAAAGTGGATCACCGTACCAGAGGCCACCCCTTTAGACTAGAAGAAAGGAACTTTCATTTGAAGCAACGTAGGGGTTCTTCACAGTCAGGACAGTGAGGTTGTGGAATGCACTGCCGGGTGGTGTTGTGATGGCTGATTCAGTTAATGCCTTTAAGAATGGCTTGGATGATATTTTGGACAGACATGATATCAAAGGCTATTGTGATACTAAGCTCTATAGTTAGTATAGGTATCGGTATATAGAATTTAATTAAAAGTAGGGAGCGGTGTATGTATGGATGCTGTGTTTTCATTTGGAGGGGTTGAACTTGATGGACTTTGTCCTTTTTCAACCCAATTTAACTATGTAACTCATTAAGATAATGATATGATAGATATAAAAAGATTATTTTCTGGTGTCAGTATCTCTTTAAGGGCTGCCCTGCAGAGCACTGATTGGGGCATTAGGTTTTCTGCTAAAAACACAGAACAGCAATAGTTGTCATTTAAAATGATATTAAATAGTTACTATTCTCAATTTATTCCCTTAAGAAGTAAATGTAGAAGCACCAAGACCCACCCTATGCGGCTTAATATAGATGTAAATAAGTTAATAGGAAAGAAGAGAAAGGCATTTAAAAACTACAAATCTGTAGGGACAGAAGCTGCAGTAAATTAGTATAAACAATATAATAGTCATATGAAAATGTTTGGAAACCGCCTTAATTCTTTGGAGTTTTGTTTATCATTGGTTTAGCTTTCAAAGTAGCAACTTCCTTTTAATATATAACATGCCTTATGGAAACAGTAGTATTTCAGCAGTGACAAAGTTTATTTGATTAACAGAAAATATGCAATATGCATCATAACAAATTAGACAGGTGCATAAATTTGGGCACCTCAACAGAGATATTACTTCAATACTTAGTTGAGACTACTTTATCAAATTTAACAACCTCTAGGTGCCTCTTATAGCCTTTGATGAGTGTCTGGATTCTGTATGGCGGTATTTATGACCATCCGTCCATACAAATCCATACAATATCTCTCCAGTTCAGTTTAATTTGATGGCTGCCATACTCCATCTGTATGGAGATTTTTGCATTTTCGTGGTAAATCTCACCTTTTGTTCTTGCTACACGTAAAGCGGCATCTCTATCTTTAAAATTTAACATCTTGATAATCACAGGCCACAGAGGGGCACCTGGTGGGGGCCGGCGTGCCAGTACCCGATGAGCACACTCGACCGCAAACTGTGCTGAGAAAGTTTCCTTGCCGAGATTGTCTTTAAACTAAGTCTCTATAAAGGCTTCCATATGGGCCCATTCACGGCCTTCCGGTATGCCAATTATGCGGAGATTAGACCTGTGTTGCCTGTTTTCAAGATTGACGTGTGCAATAAGCAGGCGTTGGTCATGTTGCAGTTGTTGCTTTTGCATTGGTGAAAGGTCATCTTCCAGTGCCCCGATTCTCTGTTATTATTATTATTATGTATTTATAAAGCGCCAACATATTGCGTAGCAATGTAAAGTAAATGTGATTATACAACTAAATCACGAATTATATACATAGAACATATGGAGTTACATACATCACAATCAATACCGGTACAAAAAGGTGAGGAAGGCCCTATGCATAGGCATACACTCTAAAAGTAAGGGAGTAATACACAAGGTGTGGGAGTGGGCACGATTGAATTAAGTGGGTGAGAAATTTGGTACTGTATGTGGTGTTGCGTTTGGTAGTCAAGCAGAGTGAGGGTAGGCTTCTCGAAAGAAGTGTGTTTTCAGAGATTTCTTGAAAGCATAAAAGTTGGGAGAAAGTCGGACAGACCGTGGGAGAGAGTTCCAGAGATGGGGTGCAGCCCTTGCAAAGTCTTGAATGCGAGCATGTGAGGAGGTAATGAGAGAAGAGCTGAGTAGCAGGTCAGTAGAGGAGCGTAGTAAGCGGTTGAGTGAGTATATAGAGATGAGTTCAGAGATGTAGGGTGGGGCAGAGTTATGAAGTGCTTTGAATGTCAGGGTCATTAATTTGAATTTGATTCTGAAAGGTAACGGAAGCCAGTGCAGGGATTGACAGAATGGCGTGGCAGAAGAGGAGCTGTTGCTGAGGTATATGAGCCTCGCAGCAGTGTTCATTATGGACTGAAGAGAGTTACAGTAGTCTAGACATGATATGATGAGAGAGTGAATAAGAATGTTGGCAGCATCTTGGGTGATAAATGATCGTATTTTGGATATGTTCCTTAGGTGGAAGTGACATGATTTAATAAGTCACTGGATATGAGGAGTGAATGACAGGGCAGAATTTAGGATAACCCAAAGGCATCGGGCCTGGGGAGAAGGGGTGATAGTGGAATTTTTAGCTATGATGGATACTTCCGGGATGTTACTGGTGTTAGTTGGAGGAAAGAGAACCATTTCAGTTTTAGAGAGGTTTAATTTAAGGTAGCGTTGAGACATTTAGGTAGAGATAGCGGACAGGCAGGAGGAGACGCGAGTTAGGAGTTCTGGGTTGGGATCAGGAGATGAGAGATAGATCTGAGTATCGTCAGCATAGAGGTGGTAGTGGAAACCATACGAGTTGATTAATTTGCAGAGGGAGGAAGTATAGAGGGAGAATAGTAATGGTCCCAGGACAGAGCCTTGAGGAACCCCAACAGAAAGAGGTAGGGGAGAAGATGCTACTCCGTTGTAGGAGACACTGAAGGAACGATTGGTGATGTAAGAAGAGAACCAGGACAGGGCTGTGTCACGAACAAATGGGGGGACTGGAGGAGGAGAGGGTGATCCATAGTGTCCAATGCGGCTGAGAGATCAAGCAGTATTAGTAGTGAGAAATGACTGTTGGCTTTAGCGGTTAAAAGGTCATTAGTTAGTCATGTCAGGGCAGTTTCCGTGGAGTGCTGTGGCTTAAAACCAGATTGTAGGGGGGTCCAGCAGGTTATTGTCAGAGAGGAATGAAGTTAGTTGGTTGTAGACTAGGTGCTCAAGTAGTTTAGAGATGAAAGGTAGCAGAGAGATAGGTCAGAGGTTGTCAAGATTGGAGGGATCAAAAGAGGGTTTTTTCAGAATGAGGGTGACAAGAGCATGTTTTAGTTGAGAAGGAAACAGTCCAGTTGAGAGCGAAAGATTAAATAGGTGAGTTACGGCTTTGATTAGACAAGGATTGGTATTGCGGAGAAGTTTTGAGGGAATTGGATCAAGCGGGCATTTTGTGTGTTTTATTGTGTGTTCGCAAAGTTTCTGCACATCGTGACGCAGTAAGGAAAGATCTACTTTGATCTCTTCCATTTTAGAGGACATAGTAGTAGTGGTGTCGGCTATCTGCGCTGTCAGTGAGGATTTGGAGTCGGTTATTGCCAGCAAAAGGGAATGCAGGGTAGGTTCAGGAGATTGTTCTCCTGAGATATCTGACTGTGAAGAGACAGGCCCGCCTTGTTGTGAGAGTCCCGTAGCAGCTTCTGCTGTTCCGCCGCCATATTGGGAATTTGCTTTTTGAAGCTTTATGTTTTCGCTTTTCCAGAGCTTTTGTATGGAATCTGGGTTGAAAAGTGTGTTTTTATCGAGCTATTTAGCTGCCCAAATTTGGCTCAGGATAGTCGACACAGCTATTGCTTCAGCACTCCACATGTACTTTGAATTACAATATATACACATCAATATGGGACTTAGCCTCCAAATGCAATCCTAATAGTATTAGGTAAATAGCCATGCAATAAAAGTTAAGTTAAAAGGCAATATTTATTCTCCACCATGCCATATGTGTTAAAACCATTTAAAATAAGCAGCGCTGCCTTGGGGATGGGGATCCCTCTACCCCACTTATCTAACACTATTAGATTCAATTGGAAATGGGGAACTGCATGCAATTTATATTCTGTTAGGTGAACCCGCCAAATTGTTCCCAGTTGTAATGTATTATGATTCGGTGCACAAAGCCTCAGTCCAAATAAGTCCGTAGGTAAGTGTTCATATAAGGAGGATAAATGTGTGCTGTCACATCTGGCATCAATATATGGAGTAGTCCAAAGTGGTTATATGCACCAATAAAGTCCTTAAGTCCGTAGTAGGGGACTAATTGGTCCCATGGGGATAATCAGTGTTGTGCCTTACTGTGTGTTACTTAACTTTTATTGCATGGCTATTTGTTACCTAATACTATTAAGATTGCATTTGAAGGCTAAGTCCCATATTGATGTGTATATATCTCTCCAATTCAAGTTAAATTTTATGGCTGCCAAGCATGGACAGCCTGCTTCAAATCATCTCACAGATTTTCTATGATATTCAAGTCGGGGGACTGTGACGGCAATTCCAGAATACTGTACTTCTCCCTCTGCATAAAGGCCTTTGTAGATTTCGAAGTGTGTTAAGGGTCACTGTCTTGTTGGAATATCCAACCCCTGCATGACTTCAACTTTGTGACTGATGCTTGAACATTATCCTGAAGATTTTACATAGTAAGTTAGTTAGGTTGAAAAAAAGACACACATCCATCAAGTTCAACCGTTGAACTTTATTTTAACCTGCCTAACTGCTCTGTTGATTCAAAAAACCCATTTGTTTATACTGGGTTGAATTCATCCGACCCTCGACTTTGACAAGGGCCCCAGTCCCAGAACTAGCCACACAGCCCACAGCATGATGGAACCTCCAACAAATTTGACAATAGGTATCAGGAATGTGATCTTCTTCTGCTATGCAAAGCGCTTTTTGTTATGACCAAATAACTAAATTTGTGTCTAATCAGTCCAAAGCACTTTGTTCCAGAATGACTGTGGCTTCTCTAAATAAGCTTTTGCATACAACAAGCGACTGTTTGCGGCATGAGTGCAGAAAGGGCTACTTTCTCATCACCCTGCCATACAGATGTTCTTTGTGCAAATTGCGCTGAAAAACAATGTACAGATATACCATCTCTTCTAGTTCATGCAGGAGAAGAAGTGCTTAAGGGGTGATATGATAACTACAGTATGTATAAATATAGAAAGGGATCACATAATAAACTTTTTTTGCACCGTGTTAGCACGTTGAGAAAGTTATAGGGAAGAACTTTTGATATGAAGCATAACAAAAGTGGTGTAAAGGTGATACCTTTATTGGCTAACTAAGATAATAATCACAGCAAGCTTTCAGAACATTGCAGTTCCTTCTTCAAAGCTGATTACAATGAAGCTATGTTGGCAATGACATATGTAGCCAGAGACTTACAAGGCACACTACAAAAAGACAAAAGACTATATACTATATTTCCTGATCCACCTCTTCTGGCATTTAGGCAACCTCCAAACCTAAGGAGACTTAGAAGTTTACTTTCAGGACCCACGAACAATGGGACCCAACCATGTGGAAGAAAGAGATGTAAGACATGCCCACACATCCTCTCCGCAGACAGAGTACACATTCCTGGCAGAATAGAGTAATACTATATACATGGCCACTACGCTTGCTCGTCCAGCAATGTGTTTTATGCAATAACATGCATAAAGTGTCCAACAAGTGGCATTTTCATTGGAGAAACTGGACAAAGCCTCAGAAAAAGAACCAATCACCACCGGTTCACAATAGGGATGCACCGAATCCACTATTTTGGATTCGGCCGAACCCCCGAATCCTTCGTGAAAGATTCGGCCGAATACCGAAGCGAATCCGAACCCTAATTTGCATATGCAAATTATGGGTTGAAAGGGGAAAATATTTTTTACTTCCTTGTTTTGTGACAAAAAGTCACACGATTTCCCTCCCCGCCCCTAATTTGCATATGCAAATTAGGATTTGGTTCGGCCGGGCAGAAGGATTCGGCCGAATCCGAATCCTGCTGAAAAAGGCCGAATCCTGGCCGCATCCCGAACCGAATCCTGGATTCGGTGCATCCCTAGTTCACAATTAATAATAAAAAATTGGACACACCAGTGGGTGAACATTTTAATAGCCCCAACCACAGTCTGGATGACTTTCAAATTTCTGTCATCAAACGCAATTTCGAAACAGAAAATGAACGCAAATCGTGGGAATACAAACTCATGCAAACCTTTAGTCTGGAGACAGGACTAAATTTAGGCCATGGATTTATGGCTAATTTACAAAGACTAGAAACAGATGCATACATTTGTGGCGACAACAAACTACTACAGGAATCTGTTATCTACTTCACACAAATTATGCTTATGTGTTGTTTCTCCTTTTGTCCCTCACAGTTTTTTTGTAAACAAAATGCTGTGTATATCAGTGCCAACATAGCTTCATTGTAATCAGCTTTGAAGAAGGAACTGCAATGTTATGAAAGCTTTACACCACTTATGTTATGCTTCATATCAAAAGTTCATCCCTATAATAATCTCTCAAAATACTTTATTTACCAGTAGGTAGCTGACAAGGTCACCTATTCCGATTAGAAGAAAGGAGGTTCCGTCTAAATATTCGGAAGGGTTTTTTTTTTACTTGGGCTGTGGATTTCTGTCACTGAATCAAATGGGAGAGGCAAATGGGAGAGTCTTCAAATGTTTTTTTTTTTTATTTGCTATATATATATATATATATATATATATATATATATATATATATATATAGAGAGAGACTAAAAAGGTTGAACTTGACGGACATGCCTTTTTTCAACCTACTGTAACTTACAATGTTACTATTGATAAGATCATAGGCCTACTAGTATCCAAGGCTACTGTGATAATAAAATCTATAGCTAGTGTAGATTTGGGTATATATAGTTTATGTGAATGTACAGAGGGGTCAGTGTGAGTGTGTGCATGTATGGATGCTGGGTTTCAATTGGAGGGGTTGAATTTGATGGACTTTGTTTTTTTTTTCAACCCAATCTAACTATATGTAACTAGTCAGGTCAAGCTGCAAATACAACTAACATGTTTCTTTTAATTTAGTTAAACTGATCATATCTGCTTGCTACTGCCAGTGCCGGGCCAATCCGACAGGACGCCCTAGGCAACCCGGCCGGCCACCATGCTCCCCAACGTGCTCACTCTCCCCTCCGTGTGTGCACCTGAATGCAGTGTGCGAAAACATGCGCAAAGCACCGGAGGGGAGAGCGCCGGAGGTAAGAGGGAGGGGATATCTCCGGAAAGCGAGGGGAGAGTGCCAGAGGGGAAAGCGACAGAGGGGAAAGAGTCGTAGGGGAGGGAGAGCAGCGAACATGGACTAGGGGTAGGTAGAAGACAGTCACTAGTGCCCCCCTTTCATTGCGCCCTGGGCAGGTGCTTCTTCTGCCTACACCTAGTTCCGTCCCTGGCTACTGCATAAAATAATAGGAACTGAAACTGTCATAAACAACTGTATATGAATATAATCCAAAAAAGAAGCTATGCTCTAATTAAATACAAAAATTCTAGATTTACATGTGATATAACCTATGAAAATTGTTTAAGATGTAGATATAATGTTTAGATCACGGTATAAAAGCTTTTTGTTTGGAGCCGTTTATTGCTGTATTGCCAATATGCAGTGCTGGTGCACCTCTTCAATAAATCTTATCTTCTGATTTTGAGCATTACATGGTGGTCCAGATGTGGTGATTAAGGGAGAACAAAAGGATCTTCTCACTATGTAATATGTATGTTCAGTGTATATAGTTATAGGACCTTTTATCCAGAATGCTCGGGACCTGGGTTTTTTGGATAAGAGATCTTTCCGTAATTTGGATCTCTACACCTTAAGTCTACTAAAAGAATCAATTAAATATTAGATAAAACCAATAGGATTTTCTTCCAATAAGGATTCATTATATGAAGAGATCAAGTACTGTAGAAAACAGAAATTGCAGAGGCAATTTAAACATTGAGATATGACAAAGAAAATCACATCTGGAAACATTCTAACATATAATCTACTACATACAGTGCAAAGTGCACCTTTTTTGGAGTTGATCAAAAAAGAGAGGTCTGACAAAAATACTCCTAGTCATCACGAAATTTCTCAACTAGGTAGACAAGGCTAAGATTCTGAAGGTCTACAGACAAATACAGAGAACTCCATAAAACCTTCTTCTGCATATCATTCGTCATATCCAGCAGACGAGTATTTGGTCCAATATGCAGAAAGCTACTTAAAGCTCTTCACAAGCTCATTTCGGGGATAAAACCCCTTGGTCAAGCATTGACCAAGGGGTTTAATCCCCGAAACGTTGCACCTTTCTGATAATAAAAATGCAAGGGCTTGTGGGCTTGTCCCTGCTTGCACCTGCCTTTGAGTGCCAGTGAATCTTTCCTTGTACTGAAAAATTTCACTCATCACTACTCGTGATCCATCAGTGTCCACAACATCTGCACTGATGACCTCAGGGTATCAAGACACGACCATTGGCATGAATTTTTTCTATGCTGGCTTGCCACTCTGCCAGTCTTCTGTCAGAGCAGGCATTCAGTGCAACAGGTGGGGAGGTTGGTCACTGAAAACCAGATTGCCAGCACGGATATGCTAGTTTATTATAATTATACCTGTAATCTTAAGAAATAATTCCCAGTCCCATTCTATTGTGTTAGTTCTATTGTGAAGAGGTATGTGAGTAATGCACTGACATCTAGGAAGTGCAGAAATCGCTATGCCTCAGGCATCCTATTAATGTTTGGTTTTAATAACATGATGGAGGAAAATGCAGCTTGTGCTTTGAATACTAGTTGCACTGAAATATTGCACTGCTGTTCCCACCTTTCCAATCTTTGTGTATTTGCATTGCTCACAAATATTCTCAAATGGTTCACAAATGAGATGGATGTGTATGTGAATGCGACCACTGTGTAAGGTCATTGTGTGTGAAAATATTGCTGACACTAATTTCAATTTGTGAAAACTATTTTGTGAATATTTTCTCTGCCACCAAAAATGTGGAGTAACTCAATAGCAGAGAGTGCATAAATATTCACAATTTGTTATTATGCCAAATTTAAAAAGAGCTTAAGGACAATTACAGCACGAATAAAAAATCTGCAATTTTGTGTGCCTATTAAATAAACTACTCTTATCCAGCTTTATAAATATAACCATACGCAGGGCAAATATGTTCACTGTGCAAATTATTCTGCGCTGAGTGAAGTTTATAAATGAGCCCCACTGTCCCTTCTTAAACTAACTTATCTGGGCAGAGGTTCCCCACTTAAAATGTAACAAAATGTAGGACACATAGCTTCAAGCTGGACAAACAATCTAGTCCTAATAGTAAACTGCACAAAAACCCTGAGGTGTCCTAAAATGTAAAGGACCACAAGTACAACGGACTAAGTGCAATTTCAGGTGTAATCACCATGATTGTTACCCCCCATGATTCCAGCATAATTGCAGTCGCTGGGGGAGATGCACTGTGCATACTGTGGCTGATGTGTTAGGATTTGCTAAATAAGCATGTGTTTTGGCATGAATTAGATGCAATTGCACTATTAATTTTCTCTCTGACTGGCATATTTTCAGGCATATGAGTGACTCGCATGCCTTATATTTTAACTCAATTGCTTTTGGTTTTGATTATATTTGGTCGTAGTTGCACTGAACTTTTTTTTAGGCCAGTTGGAATAACTTTCAGCCATCAAACTGACATGTTCAGACAATTGTTCAGGTACAACTGCGCTATGGCGATTGACACAGGGAACTTTGGGAATCCTGGAGTTACCCCTTGGTTCAAAGATAGTAGTAGTTCCAGTGTTCTCCTGTGTCACTAGGTGCAACTGCACAACATTTGGAGTAGGAGAAGAGTGGAATAAAGCATAGTGCAACTATACAAAATTGCATGGAGCACTTATTGAGGCAAGTCTTTTTAATGAGTTGGAGCAACAAACTGTAGGGAAATTAGACCACAACTGAACTTGCAGTTGCAAATGGCCCCTAGTATCTCCCAAATAAATCATCATCATCATCATCATCATTTATTTATATAGCGCTGTCAAGATACGCAGTGCTTTACTGCAGTTATAGCAAACAGGGAATAAATGGTGGCTAACAGACAAGGATTACAGAGTACAATGGGGTTTACAGACTAAAAGGTTAGGGTACAATTGAGACATTAGGATTATATAAACACTTTGTCATTTTTGATACAGCAATGATTAATTAAGGTACGACGAATAGGCCTCTTTAAACAGATGGGTCTTTAAGGAGCGCTTGAAAGTTTGGAAGGAAGGAGAAAGTCTGACAGCTTGTGGCAGAGAGTTCCAGAGAAAAGCAGAAGCCCGAGAGAAGTCTTGTAGACGAGAATGGGCAGAAGTGACCAGAGGAGAAGTGAGGCGAAGATCAGAAGCAGAGCGTAGGTTTCGTGAAGGAGTGTATTTGGAGATTAGAGATGAAATATAGGGAGGGGTTTCATTATTAAGGGCCTTGAATGTGAGTGTAAGTAATTTGAATTTGATTCTAGAAGAGATTGGGAGCCAGTGAAGGGACATACAAATGGGAGCAGCTGATGTTGAGCGGCGAGCTAGATGAATGAGTCTAGCGGCCGCGTTTAGAACAGATTGGAGTTGTGAAAGGTGACTTGTTGGAATACCTGTAAGGAGTAAGTTGCAGTAATCAAGGCGGGAGATGATGAGAGACTGAATCAGTGTTTTAGTTGATTCTGAACTGAGATAGGGTCGTATTCGAGCAATGTTGCGCAGTTGAATACGGCAAGATTTTGCAAGTGTTTGAATGTGTGGTGAAAAAGACAGATGAGAGTCTAAGATAACTCCTAGGCAGCGTGCCTGTGTGGTGGAATGAAAGGTGGTGTTGTTTACGGTGAGTGATATCTGAGGGACAGGGGAAGATCTTGGAGGAAATATGATGAGTTCTGTTTTAAAAGGTTCAGTTTCAGGTGGCGCTGTGACATCCAGGAGGAGACAGCAGAAAGACAGTCTGTGACTTGGGAAAGGACAGAATTAGAAAGATCAGGAGTAGACAAGTAGAGTTGGGTGTCATCAGCATAAAGGTGATACTGAAGTCCAAATGACAATGAGTTTTCCTAGTGAAGTTGTATAGAGCGAGAACAGCAGGGGGCCAAGAACAGAGCCTTGAGGAACTCCAACAGAGAGTGGGAAAGTAGTAGAAGTAGAGTTAGAGTAGGAAACTTTAAAGGAACGGTCAGACAGATAAGATGTAAACCATGAAAGAGCAGTGTCCCGAATGCCAGCTGAGTGTAGAATGTCAAGGAGGAGTGTGTGGTCAACTGTGTCAAAGGCTGCAGAGAGATCTAGTAGAATTAGAATGGAATAATGACCTTTAGACTTTGCCAATAGAAGATCATTGGTTACTTTGGTGAGGGCAGTTTCAGTCGAGTGTGATGGGCGGAAGCCAGATTGCAAGGGGTCGAGGAGGGAGTTGTGAGTGAGATGCTGGATCAGGCGTTTATAAACAAGCCTTTCTAGTAATTTGGAGGCGAATGGAAGAAGGGAGACCGGTCGGTAGTTAGTGGGAGAGCTGGGATCAAGGGAAGGTTTTTTGAGGATAGGAGTGATTAGTGCTTGTTTGTATAATGATGGAAAGGTACCAGTAGAGAGTGAAAGATTGAATAGGTGGGTAAGTGCAGGAGAGAGTGTATCAGAGATTGGGTGGAGAAGGCGAGAGGGTATGGGGTCAAGGGAGCAGGTGGTGGGTTTTGAGCTGGCTAAAAGTTTGCTGACTTCATCTAGAGTTGCAGGGGTGAAGGAGTGCAAAGTAGATGTGAGTGGACTGCACGTTGGTCTGAGATTGTTGTCAGACGGTATGCTCAGCCTAATGAGATCGATTTTTTCATTAAAGAAATGAGCAAGGTCTTGGGCAGTAACATTAATAGGTGGAGGAGGTGGAGGGGGGCAAAGGAGTGAGTTAAATGTGGCAAACAGCTGCTGTGGTTTGGAGGACATAGTAGATATTAGATAAGAGAAGTATTGTTCTTTGGCTAATGATAGAGCTCGGTTATAGCAGGAGAGCATGAATTTGAAGTGGATGAAATCAGGATCAGTTCGTGACTTTCTCCATCGTCGCTCAGCTGATCTACTACATCTTCTGAGGTACCGTGTTACACTAGTGTGCCAGGGTTGGGGTTTAGCTGGCCGGCTGTGACGGTGGTAGAAGGTGCAAGGGAGTCAAGTGCTGTTGAAAGGGCATCGTTGTAGAGAGAAGCTGCCATATTGGGACAGGAGAGAGTATTAATATGAGATATGGATTGTGCTGATACTGTTGATAATTGTTGTGGTTCAAAGGCATTTTGAACTGATACAAAACATGACAGAAGCAAAGTAGCTAGTTCCTAACAAGAGATTCCTCGTAAATCTGATAATTACTAGGCACTAGGGCCCCCCCCGTCCGACACCAAGTACAGGATTACATTCAATTAGAGACTGTCAATCAACCTAATACAATGGATATATTGTTGCCACAGGCCTTCCACTGCCAATGTGAGATTTGGTTAAAGGAAAACTCTACCCCCAAAATGAATATTTAAGCAACAGATGTGGGAGTAAAAGACAGAACTCTGTCTGTCAATTGGCTCATGTAACCCAACATGTATGGTTTGTTTGTGTGCACTGTGAATCCTACGATCCCAGGGAGTGGCCCTTGTTTTTTAAAATGCCAATTTTCTATTTAGGTTTACACAATGGCACATACTACTAAAAAGGTATAGTATTATGAAAATGGTTTATGGGGTATAGTTTTCCTTTACCTCTCCAATGAGGCAACTGTTCATCTCATTTTTAGGGCTAATGGCAACTTTCTCTGCTGGCATAAACATGCATGGAAGGAAAATCCAATCTGCTACTTTTGGATCTACCTTTTTTTGTGTACTAAAAGGCACCGGATCTGCTTGTGAGCCCATACAGTGGATTTTGGGAGAAAAATATAAAAAATATAAAAAAAAGTATACTTTAGTGTTTCTGCAACAAAATCCTCCAAGTGTGTGTGCTACCAGAGACATAAAGGGGATGAATGGCAGCAGGTGTCAGTGTGCCATTAGCCTAAAGAGATCTGGACAGTGACACTGATTTCATTGCATTTGAATTGAAGAATGCCTTCATGGCCCACCAACAGATGCAGAAATTTGAAAAGTTGCCACTCATCCTCATTTTCTCTCACTACACACTATAAAGGACAAGTCAGTCTATTTATGATTAAAGGAAAACTATACCCCCCAGCAACAAAAAGTTTACATCATATTAAATAAACTCACTAAATTGGAATTTATATTTAAGTAAATATTGCCCTTTTACATATTTTTCCCTTTTTTGCCCTTGATCCCCCATTTTATATTTTCTGTGCTGCCGCAGAGATAACCTGACCAGAAGTAATGCAGCTCTAACTGTACTCGGAAGAAGTGTGGAAGCAAAAGGCAGAACTTCCATTGTCCAGTAATTGGCTCATGTGACCTAACACATATAATATGTTTGTGCGCACAGTGAATCGTAGGATCCCAGAAGGTGGCAATTATTTCTTAAAATGTCAATTTTCTATTTAGGATTACCTTATGGCACACACTACTAAAAAAGGATATTATTTTGAAAATTGGTTTTATATACATTAAGAAGGACTTTACATATGAACTGTTTTATGCAATATATTATATATTTATAGAGCCCTACATTTTTCAAAATATAGTTTTCCTTTTAATAGTAGGGTGTTTAAATCTAAAAGAAAAACATGATGTAAACAGTGGAGTTAAAGGGGAAGGAAACCTAGTCGGCGCAAACCCCCCACCCCCCCCTCCCGTTTGTTGCCCACCCTCCTTCCTCCTTCCATTAGTGAAATGATCTGACACTTGGTCTATATTGCTGCCTGTGTGCTGAAGGTGTTAGTAATAGACACGTAACGGCATGTAGTGACATACCGCTCTCGCGTACGTCTTTAGTACACTATACTGGCACGTCAGTACGTCTATTGCACCTTCAGCCCTAAAAAAAAGTAGGTGAGGAGAGTGGTGCGTCACTACATTCCAGTACATGTCTATTGCTAACACCTTCAGCACACAGGCAGCAGTATAGATCAAGTGGCAGATCATTTCACTTGTGTGCCCAAATATTACTGCTACGGCTATGTGATTCCTGATTGCACTGTGCTGGGGAGCCACATTATTATTAATTTCATGATGGAGGCTGAGGGTTGGTGTAAATTTCAAAACGGGCCACAATTGGCTCCCGGGCCTGACTTTGGACATGCCTGATTTATAACAATATACCTTAAATGCTCAACATAAAGCAATAGATGTGAAGGTATATGCAAACTGTAACAGTAATGTAATAGTAGTATTTTATTTAAAGTATAACAGTATGCTCCTTTAATTGCAGGGAGTTGCAAGGGAATAAATACAGCTGTTCTGGGACAATTTTTGACCAGGTGCTGCAAGTTGCAAGGGAAAATTCAAGTTTATTTCAGTGTAATTCGACTAGGGAATAGTCCAAATTAGATCTGAGTTTAAAAAAAATAAAAAATTGGAATTTTGAAATTTATAATGCACTGTCCCTTTAAGAATTCAAATTAGACTATTCACCATCTAAAACCTGCTGAATTGGTGTTTTAGCTTATGGGGGACCTCCTACAATGAATTTGGATTCGTTTGGTGGACTTTTGAAAATTAAATTTAAAAAAAAAAAAAAAAAAATTAAATTTAAAAAAATTTTTGGTTAAAGAACTCGAACTCTATACAAATTCGATTACAGTTTTCAGGTCAATCCTAATGACCCGAATTTAAAAAAAGTCAATTTTTTTTAATAAATGTCGATAATTAGTAGCAGATTACGTTTTATTTATACAGAAGTTTTTTTTCGGAATTATTGCAGGGCAAGGGAAAGGAACAAGCAGTGAAGGGAGGGGGGAGGAAAACTAACAGGGCCGAGAGGGGGTTAAATGAACAGGGCAGGGAGGGAGCGAAAGGAACACTGCAGGGAAGGGAGGGGGAAAGGAACAAGACAGAGAGGGCTTGAATGAACAGGGCATAGAGGGAGAGAAATGAATAGTGCAGGGAAGGGAGGGGCTAAATAAACAGGGCAGAGAGGGGGAGAAATAAATAGTGCAAGGAGGGGGAAAGGAACAGAAAGGAGCTGAGTGGACATCACCCACATGCCCACTCCTCACTCACTGGCTGTTGTTCTGTAGCTTAGGCAGAAAGAGCCCATGGCTGCAGACTCAGATACTGGAGAGTCGTGGACAGGAAGTTGCAAAAGGGGGAGGACTGATTACAGTTTTCAAGCTAATACAGATTTTTTTTTTATCCAACAGGTATTAAAATAAAAACAATTTCTTCTATTTTACATTATTTTACATGGTTTGATGCATTATGAAGATGTATGCTATATGTCCCCTTTAACAAACTGTACCCGAGTTTTCTACTTTCTAACTTACTTTGTATAGCATCAATGAAGTGTAGTTCTCAGGAAATTCCCAACCAAGTAGGACTGAAGTCTTTGTGACCATCTTGACTTTGAAATTCTTTGGCAAAACTGTGAACAAATAAAGAAAAAAGGGAAAAAAACACAAGCCGATAATAGGTAATTTTGAATGGAACCAGTATCCAGAACAGCATAATATTAAACACTTTGTAAGATGATACATCTTAGTCTGTGTTGGCAAACTTATACCACTTAACCACAATGTTTAATGCCTAATTCAAAACAGCCCACACTCTGCTTCATGACTCCAAAAGCATACAACCACTTGAGAAAAAGTCAGCCAGATATATGAAACTGCAAGGAAGGAGACATAGACAAGGCTATACATATTAGCATGTCACAGGAGGATTTTTGCAATAGTTACAGAGAAAAAGAGAAGAGTTGAGACTTATCCCACCTGTGATCACACTGATGGCATCAGACACGCCTAAGTATTGCCTTCACTAAACTTTTTTGAAAAGTACAAAAAAACTCACTTACCTGTAAAAAGTCAGATTTAGTCAACACTAGAAAAAAGCACCATGCTTTTTTATTTTAAAAAGTCAGTAGTCATTTGCTGTTGGTCTGCTGCTGCTTATTTTCAAGCACTACCAACAGTAAATACAAAGAAAAAATGACTGATAAGCCCTACCTTGATCCAAAAGAAAAGTGCGGTACTGGACTGTTGGACTGTAAGGGCCAGGACCTTTACTCGTGTGTGCGCGTATTTTAACTTCATAAACAGTGTTTGGGTTGAGATCAGTCAAAATGAAAGAACTGTCTGAGGATGGCAGGTCCATTTCCCAGGGTTTTTCTGAAGAGCCAGCTACCCGATAGGCTATAGTGTATTTAGATATAACACCATTCCGTTCTGAAAGGACTGGAGGCAACCAGTTCAATTGGATAGACATGGATGTGACATTTGCTCTTTCAATTAACTGAGGAAAACCTTTGGGTGTATCTTCCGGAAGAATGAACTCTTTAACAGCTTCCTCACTAAAGCCCACCTGGCCTTTTACCGCCATTTTAAAAATGTATGTGGCTCCTTTATGAATATTTGTGGCAAGGTACTTTTTTTCTAGTCCTCCAAACTCTAATGTAGAAAGAATAGCATCTTGGCGTCCAAATTGAAGCCGATATCCAAGGACATGTTCCTCAGACTCCCTTGGTGGTTTCCATTCTACAAGGAGGCTACCCTCTGAAGTCCGATGAACAAAAAGATCAGGTCTCCCAGGAACTGCATGTAAAAAAAAAAATCACATCTATAAACAATTAAAACATTAATAGTCTCAAAATTTAAAAAAATAGGAATCAAAAATTGTTCATGCATTTAGGAGAGCATTTATAGTTTATCCTAAAAGGTCCAAAGTTAAAAGGACCAAAAATTATTTCAAAAGATTTTAAAACTTTAAGAGCCACAGATTGTAGAAATTATAATCTTTGGATTAAGGAACTATTAAGTGACATGTATTGAAGATCCGATTCTTCTGAGTGCTCAGGCAGATCACCAGCTCTTCTGCTTTTTTGCACCTCGGTATCACGGGAGGCATTTTCTGCCTGCTGGCAAACACCCAGGTACAACCTGGGACTGTTTCAATAAGACTAGTGCATCCACATTAAAGGGATTTAGCCAAAATTTTCTAGTCTAGTTTTTAATCACTAAATTACACAGTGCACATTGCAAGTAACTCATTAATATACAATTTTATTATTGAACCAATAAGTGCATTTATTGTTTTCCTTGAAATGTTGGTGTGTACCCAACCATCTCAGGCCATTGTGTCTGATCCTGTACTTTCAGAAAGAGCCAGCATTTCACAATGTAACTGCTTTCAGATAAATTATTGTTTCCCCTACTAAATGGAGTTGCAGTCTGGCTTGAATGTTTTACTATTCACCACTATTTTTATAATTACCATTAGGTCGGGCGTGGGAGCATTATTAACAATGTAGGTATCAGCGAGCTGTTACTCTGTTACCTTCCCATTGCTATGTTGATCAGTTGCTGGGAGGGGGAGGGAGAGGTAGTGATATCACTCCAACTTGCAGTGCAGCAGTATAGAGTGACTGAAGTTTATCAGAGCACAAGTCATGTGGCTGAGGGCACCTAGGAAACTGAGAACATGCCTAGCCCCACATAAAATTCCAAAATTAAATATAAAAAAATCTGTTTGCTCTTTTGAAAAAATTGAGTCCAGTGCAGGATTGTGCTGGAAGATCACTATTACGGATATATTTTGTAAAAAAAAAAAAAAATGTTTTCCTGAAACAAAATCCAGTTAACAATGCATAATTCATTTAAGTTTATTTAGGTGATTTGATTGCATTCTTGCAAATTTCTCCCTTTTGGTGAGTTTGTTGAATGTTTAGCTCCAAAGTGCTATAAAATGCTTGCTTGTGTATTTAAAACATTCAATGTACAGCAAGGCTACTTATCTCGCAGTGCAATTAATTTTTTATTATATGTATATATTACTGTATTCTGCAATATTTTTGCATTTTCATGCCAAAATCAATTGTGTGTACACTGGCATGTTGATTCTTTGTCAATGCACACATTCAGGAAGACGAAGCAGTGGATCAGATCACATAGCTGTCAACTCCCCCAAGTTCATGCACTATCCCCCAAGTCTCCCGTCAACAGAGGTTAGCCAATCCAGCTGGTGCCACCCCTGCCACTGCACCCTAGGCACATACCATATTGCCTAGTTATATTATAACTATCTAAAGACACATTGTATATTAGATACTGCAAGTGCAAGCTTGATGCAATCTTCATAAATTAGTTTTGTCGTTTGGAGTAGAAAGACATCCGAATGTATACTTTATATGGTTGTCTGAGGTCAGCTTAATTTTAGTGACTCTTAAAACATATAAAATTTAGACAGTGTAATCAGTGTGTCTTTTGCACAAAGAACTGACCACCAATATTTAGGGATGCACAGAATCTACTATTTTGGGTTTCATCCAAATTCCGAATACTTCATCTGAATATTGAACCAACTCTGAACCCTAATTTGCATATGTAAGGAAGGGTTATTGAGAACTACACGCTGGACGGTTCAAAAAATTATAACTTCCTTGTTTGTGTGACGAAAAATCACATGATTTTTAGGATTTGGTTCGACTAGGCACTTGGATTTGGCTGAATCCTGCTGAAAAACCATATCCTGGCCAAATCCTGAACAAAATCCTCGATTCGGAGCATCCCTACCAATATTACAGCTCAGCTTAAAGAAATACAGGGTAACAACAAAGAAGTGTGCTCCAACTGTTATCTCGACTACCTCAGCAGAATAAAATGCACTGCAGGTTGTGGCAGTGTAATGTTTTTTCAGCTATAAAACCAGTAGAATGTTATTAAATCTTTAGAAGAGGGAATGTGTCTGCTGCTGAAATGACTTAGCTCCACAAATCACAGATCATCAAACAGCCCAAGATCCAATACATAATACCCATCAAACCCTTAGCAACCACATTCACATTTTGTTTTGGTTCAAGTTCTGTATGCAATCAACTACACTGCGATATAACAACTTTTAAATGAGATTGACCTGCTGATTTTCTCTACCCTGTATTACAGCAGGCTTCTTTCTGGAAATCATATGATCTTTATACTATAACATGACACCTTTGTCTTGCATAATGTTAAATGAAATGCTCTATGGCTTTGCTAGATTATAAAAATTGAGGGGCACAGTTATTTTCTTAAAACTTCTCATGAACATTCCACGCAAGCTTAACTTTTGCAAAGTTCAGGGCATAAATTAGAACATGCTAAATTATACTATAGAACCCACTATAATAAAAGATGTTACATAAAAAAAAAAAAACATTAAAAAAAACCTATTGCAGCAAGATCACTGAAAAAATGGAGAATTCAACCCTAAAGTAGAAACCCCCCCCCACCCTACATAGACCCCTCTCCCTCCTCCCCCCCCAGCCTAGCTGCTACCCAGGGCAAATGCCCCAAGTCTTTACTTATCCCTTGGTGCAGACTCTGTCCAGGGGGTGGTCTATTTAGGGTAAGGGGAGGTTAATCTAAGGTTGAATTCTCCTTTAACTCCAAAAATGGCAGTAAGATCAATGCATAATGCTTGGGGACCTGGGGTTTTCCAGATAATGGATCTTTCTGTAATTTGGATCTTAAGGGGCAGATTTATCAAGGGTTGAATTTCGAGTTCATGGAAGTTATTTAAAACTCCCATGAACTCGAAATTTGACCAATTGCAATTTCAGAAAAAAAATTTAATATTTGAAACTCGGGTAAATAGAATCGATTCGCAAACTCGAATCGAATTTAAACCGAATTCGATTTCAGTTTTTTCTCCAAAAAAAACTTGAATGTCAGGAAACAACTCCAATTTGAACACAGGACGTCTTCCATAGGCTAAAACGGCATTTTCCATAGGTAAAACTGCTGTGTTTGCTTAAAAAAACACTACTATTGTTTATATAAATAAGCTGCTGTTTAGCAATGGGGCCAGCCATTCAAAGGAGAAAAAGCTCAAGTTACACAGCAGATAGCAAATAAGCTCTGTCTGTCTAATGGTGTTATCTGTTATCCATTAGTTATACTGTGCCATATAGCCGTTTTTCACAGCAGCTTGTTTATATTAACTATAGTAGTGTTTCTGAAGCAAACAGATCATCTTTACCAGTGCAGGGCAACACTACATTATATTTTCATTACTTTAAAACACTTACATTTTTTGGTGTTACTGTTCCTTTAAAAACATCCAAACGGGGGCGGAGTTAGGCGCCATGCTGAAGCATGAATTAGGAGCTTCTGCAATACCTCGAGACGGAGGGTCCATTTGTAAGAATCTTCTTTAGATTCAGTTAGCCCACCCTAAGCTAACAGTGTGGATCCCAAATATGGCAACTTCTAAGTCCACACAAAAGGAGGTTGGTAACTTCTTTAAAAAAAACATCCCCCTGAGATCAACAAGGCCCAAGATGGCGCCGCGTGTCCCTCTGGTACTATGACTGCTAGCCCCAACACACAGCTAAAGCAAAGCCTTACTAAAGCAGACCGGACATGAGTCTTGAGTCCCTTCTGCATAAGCTTACTGCTTCATTCCAGGCTGATCTGAAATCTGCAGTGTCGGACTTGCACAGATGAACTAGAGACTAAGTATGACGATCTGCTATCTGCACACACTACGCTACAACACCAAGTAGATTCAATGCAACGGGCTGTTACAGCTCTAACAATACATGCGGAGGATCTTGAAAATTGATCCTGCCGCAATAATATCCGCATCCAGAATGTACCGGAGACTTATACCGATATGCAGCAGCTTCTGAAACTCCTCTTTTCTAAGCTTCTACCACAATACAGTTCTGATCTTCCGCTAGTGGACAGAGCACATAGGGCTCTTTGCACCCAACCAAGACCTGAAGAATATCGATATTGAGAAGACCCGCAGCATGACCCGCAACCCGCAGAACCGCCAACCCGCTGGTATACCCGCACCTGGAACTTCTAAACGCAATCGGCAGGGTACCGCAGGTTTTTGCGGGTAACCCGCGGGTACCCAACCCGCTGCAGGACTCTATGGTGCGATGCTGATTTATTTGCCTAAAACACCTAAAAGAAAAAAGAAATATTCGATAGTATATTAACCTTATAAGAAGGGTAATTTCCGCTTAAAGGAACTACTCACAAATAGTTGCTGTTTTCACAATTAACGGCTATTTCTTTGTCTGTTGGATTTCAATAGCGGAGTACCTAACGGGAGAAATCAGAGATAGTGCAAAATTGCTGGTAGGTAGACGAAGACGGGTGCTATGTTCTGCTTACCGGAAAGGTTAGTTTGCGTGCGTCTACAATCCGGGTGCATGCGGTTCGATATTGCAGTCCTCCTTTAGCAGTGTGTCGGTCTGGCCTTTGGATATTCCCCGGTCTTAGCTGTTTGATTCGGAGGGGGAAGGCACAATTCCAGACAGCGGTTGTAGTGGCTGCAGGTGAATCCGGAAGGCGGCTTCTTCCTCGTGTTAGACGCTAAAGGTTTTATCGTTTATTCTGCTAGTGATTCAAGCACTCTTGCAAAGGTTCAGTTATAAGTATCAAAATAATTTATTCATTAAGAACGGACTTATAGCCCAACGTGTTTCGCATCTAAAAATACTTCCTCAGGGGCATTTACCCATGCAACCTTTCGAGGCAATTTTTACTCCCAGTCTGGCCCTGCACCCCAGGTTAGATAAAGAAGCTCTACTAACGCAAGTCAAGTTTCCAAAACTATCACCTAAGGAAAACTCCTCTCTTAACGCAACTATCACCATTGAGAAGATTGAAACAGCCATCCGACAATTAAAAAACAGATCTAGTCCTGGCCCGGATGGTTTTCCTCCTTCCTATTATAAGACATTTCAGAGCCTTCTCCTACCCCACCTGCTAGTACTTTTTAATGAGATGTTAAAGGGCCACTCTTTGCCACAAGAAATGTTATTTGCTCACTTTTCCCTTCTGCCCAAGCCTCACAAAGATTTATCCAGTGTACAAAATTACTGTCCTATTTCTGTCCTAGATGTCTAGTTCTATAGACATCTGCCTATTCTACAAAATATTGGCAGCCCGCCTTAATGCTTATCTCCCTCAATTGATTCACCGGATCAAACTGGGTTTGTCCCTGGCAGGCAAACCACGGGTGCCACTCAACAGCTTATTAATATTATTGAAGACGCCAACATCACAAAGACCCCATTGTTATTGCTTATGTTAGATATACATAAGGCGTTTGACTCAATCTCCTGGCCATATTTATTTCAAATACTCCCAAAATATAATATCACAGCCCATTTTTTAGATGCTCTTCAAGTTCTATATTGACACCCAACAGCATATTTAAACATTTTAGGCAGACAATCCTTAGCCATTCCCATTGCAAGAGGCACGCGTCAGGGCTGCCCCTTATTGACACTTCTTTTTTCCCTAGCTATTGAATGGCTACATTAATTCGGCAAGACATAAATATCTCGGGCTTGCTTCAAATTGCAACAAACGTATAAAATGTGTTTGTATGCAGATGACATTAGCCTTACCATAACTAAACCTTTGACTAGCCTTCCAAATTGATTTAACGTCCTAGATTCATTTCATAAACTTTCTGTCCTTCAAGTTTGTATTTCTAAAACAGAGGCTCTTCCTATTAATATTCCAAAGCATCAACTAAAACTCCTGGAGCTGAACTTTCCCTTCAATTGGAGAAAGCAATCAGTGGACTATTTAGGGGTTAAAATTACGAAATCTTTTCATTTCCTGTATAAAGCAAACTTTTCCCCTCTCACAAACAAACTCCATTGGTTTATGGAAAATTGGTCCAAATATTCCATCTCTTGGCTGGGACGTATCGCTGCTAGTCAGATGATGCCACTTCCTAAACTTTTATATGCTTTTCAGGCCCTACCTATACCAGTTAATTGCACGGACCTTACATGATTACAAAGAAAGGTCTGGAACTTTATTTGGCGCAATAAATCTCATAGCATTAACAAAAATGTCTTGTACAGGTCGCATAGTCAGAGAGGCTTAAAGGTCCCGCACCTAATGCATTACTTAAAGGCCGCACGTTTAGCCCAATTGACACATTGGCACTTACCACCAGGCCACTCTAAGTGGGTGGATTGTGATTTTGCATACATCCTTTGAAGGTCTCCTCTTTATTATGGGTTAGTACGGAGGAGCTACAGAAATATAAAATTGTGAACCACATAATTAAATTTCATTTACGGTTATGGAAAACCCTAAGGCAGAAATTTATTCCACACATCTCTCGAAGTTATATGCAACCACTAATTGGCAACCCAGACTTTCCCCCTGGACTAACACACTCAGCTTTGCAAAAAATGGTCCACTGCTAAACTTTATATTTTGCATGATTTACTATCACTTCAAGGCCTGAAGTTCTTTTCCAATTGCAGAATATCTATGCCATCCTGACACAGAGCAATTTCATTAAAGCCAGCTTTTCCACTTTTATAATTCTCAGGCCCCTCATCGAGCTAAGTTGGAAGGCTCGCTGTATGAATTTTGCTGCCGTAATCCATTAGGAACCAGAAAAGTAAATTCATTAATCTATTCCCAGCTGATTGAATTAACTTCTTCCTTTTCACATAAATACATGACAGCTTGGGAAGCATCCCATCAGTGGTCCACCCTCCTGACCTAGACAATTAATTTGATTCTCTTTATAGGAACTCTTTAAATACATATTTTACAATATTCCTCAAACTGTCATATTATATATATAACATTTTAGAACTATCCTAAAGATCAGATAAAATATCATGGTTTACCACTTTTATCTGAGGTAAGACAAAACAAAGGGTGCCCATCTTCACCTATTTTATTATACTAGTAATGGAACCTCTTGTCAAAGAAAAATATTAACATCTGCAGAATGCAGTTAGAATCCTTGTTATAATGCTAAAGAACAATACTAACAACTGTATAATCCAACTGTTGCAAAAGGGACTATAGTGGATGCTCTTTGTATCTGGATGACTCGTTATGGACTATTACCAAACCTAGGATCTTCTTCCCAAACACAAGAGAATAATATGAGATATTACAGTCATATGAAAAAGTTTGGGAACCCCTCTTAATTCTTTGGGAAAAAAAACTTGTTTTTATTTAAAGATTTTACATAACACTTGTACAATCATGACTATGCAGTAAATGTTACATTATTGCGTCCGCATTGTGTACCAAGTTTCTTGTGACCTAAGAACAATGTTAACTATACTTACAATATAAACTATTAGCTCAAATGATGAACAACAGATAGGGCCCTATCAAGGAGTCTGTGGATAGGGAGCTAATAACCTGTTAGTTAGGTGGCTCCTGGGGGGTGCACGGTCTTTGTATCTCCTTATCTGAGTAAGGTAAGAATTGTGAAGAATTTGTAGAGCCATTTCTTGATATCTACTAACTGGAAGCAGCTTTATAATACTCGTGTGTTGTGTAAAGATTTCTAAAGGTTGTAGTATTTGGAATACCTGTAGTCCATGTAAAGCCCGGCCTTTGTTCATTGTCTATATCTATTAGTGTTCTGATTGTTTGATATATTTGTGAAGTCGTCTGTTTTGTATGCTTGTTTTCCCAGATTTGATTAAATGGGTCAATTTTATCAGTTTTTGGCAGTTTTTTCATTACACTTGTTGCAAAGTGAAGGATTTGGGGGGTTTAAAATATGTGTTGTGCCGTGAATGGGAATTTTTCTTTCAGTTTTTCCCATGAGTGTACTGTATTGTTATTGTCTAGTATGTCATGTAAGTTTTGTAATCCGTTCTCATTCCATTGTAAGAGAAAAGGGTTCAGTTTGCCTATTGGGAAGTTATCATTACCCAACCGCGATAAATATGGGGAATTAATTGGTGAGAGTTTTCGGGTTTTTTTCTAACTGCGTGCCAGGCTTTATATGTTTCCAGGATCATGGGATTATGTCGCACTTGTGATGGGATATTGTTTATTGGGGAATGTAATAAGTAGTTCAGGGAGTAGTTTTCAGTTGTGTATTGATCTAAGGATATTGTTGTATTGAGATTTATATTAAGAATCCAGTCTCCCACACGGTTTAGTCTTTTTAAGTCTGTTGGCGTTATGTAGTATGGCAACATCTGTAGCTGATATAATAGCATGGGGAAGAATATCTTCTTAAAGGACCAGTAACATCAAAAAAAATGTTTAAAAAAAAATAAACACCAAGACAAATGAAACTTTTAAAAAGCAAAGCCTTTATTAAGAAATAACTTACAGAAAGTCCACTTTCTGTCCTCTTCAGAAACGGCGAAAAGGTGACCATCCATACTGCAGCGATCGATTTCTCCTCCCTGGCTATTCACAGGCATCCTCCTCCCGGCGTCCAGCAGCAGCAGTGTCACAGGATCTTCTCAACCGTGCATCAGCTTCCCTCCTCCTCGCTTCTCCCCAGCAACAGCAGTGTCACAGGCTCTCCTTCAATGTGCATCGGCTTCCCTCTTTCTCGCTGCTCCCCCCAGCCAGATCCCCTGACTGGAATGATGGATGATCGGCCCGCCTCACATTTCACAGCCACACAGCCTCTCTCTCTCCCGGCTCACTGGGGGCTGCAGCTTCAGAGCAAGACTGCCCAGAATGGTTCCTTTATGCGGGGCATGGGTTGGACAAAGGGGTGCTGGAATAAGGAGCCTGTGTGGTGAGAATAACAAACAGACTTACTTCTACAGTATAAGGGATTCTAAGCAGGGAAGGGGTTAACTGAGCTGTTGGTTCCTTTACATTATTGTTTTACGGAGTGGGGAATCAAGGAGAGGTTAGGAATATACTGTGAGCCGAGAGAGAGAGAGAGGCTGTGAAATGTGAAGCGGGCCGATCATCCATCATTCCGGTCAGGGGATCTGGCTGGGGGGAGCAGCGAGGAGGAGGGAAGCCGATGCACAGTGAAGGAGAGGAGAGCCTGTGACACTGCTGCTGCTGGACGCTGGGAGGAGGTTGAAGGCGATGCCTGTCAGTCAATAGTTGCTCCTTCACACGCTGTCAGTAGAGTAGCCAGGAGGAGAAATAGAGCCCAGCAGGATCGATGTCGCCCTTTCTGTACAGGACAGGAAGTGCAGCTTCTGTAAGTTATTTCTTAATAAAGGCTTGTGTTGGTGTTTTTTTTTGATGTGTACTAACGAATTTTAGTTGAAAAATTGAAAAAATTTTTTACATTTTTTTTATGTTACTGGTCCTTTAATGGTGTATTTTGCCCAGAAATGTCAGGTTAGTATAATTCCATTGATGCACCTCCTGTTGAATGTTGTCTATTATTTTCCTTATGTTTAATGCATAGGTATCTTTGTGATGGGATGGCAGTTTAATCCCTAAATATTTTATGCTAAGGGGCAGATTATCAAGGGTCGAATTTCAAAGTACAAAAAAACTTTGAAATTCGACCATCGAATTAAAAAAGTTAGAATTTGAATATCGAATTCAAAGTGTATTCAACAAATTTGGCAATCCTGCGGTCGAATAAAAATTGTTTGATCGAGCGATTTTGTGACCGATCTAACGATTTTTATTCGATGTGGAAAGACTTAGAAAAATGTTGTAGAAGGTCCCCACAGACTAACATAGCGCTTCGGCAGGTTTAATTTGGCGAAGTATTGAAGTCAAAGTTTTTTAAAGAGACAGTACTTTGATTATCGAATGGTCGAATATTCTAACAATTTTTACTTCGAATCGAATTCAAAGTCGTAGTATCCTATTCGATGGTCGAAGTATCCAAAAAATTGCTTTGAATTTCGCATATTTTTACTTAGAAAATTCCCTCTAATTCACTTCTGCCCCTAAGTGTGTTTTTTTTAAAAGTGAAGTGTGGGAGCCAGTCTGAGGGTCTGAATGATTAATTGTAGTGCCTCTGATTGATCCAAGTTTATTTGAAATCCTGCTATTTTACCAAATCTTTGGATAAAATTGTAGGATTATGGGTATTTCCATTTTGGCTTGGTGGAGGAATAAAAGTATGTCGTCTGCGAATGCTGCCACTTTTAGTTCTTTTTCTGTTATGGGTGCGTCAAGAATTTCGCGATCTTGGACTGACAATTTTGTAAGGCCTACTTCCTGTAGAAACTCCAGACCATCACTTGGATGGTCTGCCGGGGCTTCGTAGAGTGTTCTAAAGTGTTCTGTTAGTATGTGTCTAATTAGTTTGGGATCTCGTGTCCATCCGTCTACAGTTTTAAGTTTTTGTATATATGTGGTGCGAGTTTGTTTTTTTTGCTATGTATGCTAATAATTTCCTGGATTTGCCGCCATATCTATTATACTGGTTTGCTGTGTGGCTTAATGTATTGTAAGCTTTTCCAGTCAATACAGTATAAAAAAGTATTTTTGTCTCTTTGTATTTATTTTTGTCTTCTTCATTGTTAGTTTTTTTAAAGGTTTTGTAGTGGAGCAACTTCCTTTTAATATATAACATGCCTTATGGAAACAGTAGTATTTCAGCAGTGACAAAATTTATTGGATTAACAGAAAATATGCAATATGCATCATAACAAAATTAGACAGGTGCATACATTTGGGCACCCTGACAGAGATATTACATAAATACTTAGTTGAGCCTCCTTTTGCAAATGTAACAGCCTCTAGACGCCTCCTGAATAATGAATGGCGGTATTTTTGACCATTCGTCCATACAAAATCTTTCCAGTTCAGTTAAATTTGATGTTAATGATATTCAAGTCGGGGTACTGTGACGGCAATTCCAGAATATTGTACTTCTCCCTCTGCATAAATGCCTTTGTAGATTTCAAAGTGTGTTAAGAGTCATTCTCTTGTTGGAATATCCAACCCCTGTGTAACTTCAACTTTGTGACTAATGCTTGAACATTATTGGAAGAATTTGTTGATATTGGGTTGAATGTATCTGACCCTCAATTTTAACAAGGGCCCCAGTCCCTAAACTAGCCATACAGCCCCACAGCATGATGGAACCTCCACCAAATTTGACAGTAAGTAGCAGGTGTTTTTCTTGGAATGCAGTGTTCTTCTTCCGCCATGCAAAGTGCTTTTTGTTATGGCCAAATTACTCAATTTTGTTTTCAGTCCAAAGCACTTTGGTCCAAAATGACTGTGGCTTGTCTAAATGAGCTTTTGCATACAAGTGGCTCTATTTGTGTTTGCATGAGTGCAGAAAGGGCTTCTTTCTCATCATCCTGCCATACAGATGTTCTTTGTGCATATTTCGCTGAATTGTAAAACTATGTACAGGGCAGCGGCAAACATGGGGGAGGAAAGGAGGCTCGCAGAGCAACCACTGGCAGGGGCTAGTGGAGTGGGGGGTGGAGAAGGGGCAGTGGAGGCTAATGAGGGAGGAAGGTTTGTTACAGTCAAGAGGGGAAGTAGGGGACAGAAGGCTAGGGGTGGTTGGTCAACAGCTTGTCCAAAATATCAAATTCGCCATTTTGGCTGAAGATGCTGGGGAGGAAAGCTTTGAACTGGCATGTATGGAGCAGACTGTCAGAGCACCCTGGGAGGCAGTGGCTCTAATACTGGTTGTGGGGGAGTGCAAGGAAGGAAAGGCAGGTTTTAGTTATATGGGATTCAATTATTAGGAAGGTGGATAGGGTAATCTGCCATAAGGACCCTTCATGCCAAACAGTCTGCTGCTTGACTGGCGCTAGGGTTAGGCATTTGGTGGAACGAGTGCACAGATTATTGGGAGGGGCTGGGGAAGACCCGGCAGTCTTGGTACACATAGGTACCAATGACCAAGTTAGAGGAGGTGGTGAAGTCCTCAAGAACAATTTTTAAAAACTAGGTGTAAAGTTGAGGGCGAGGACTTCCAAGGTAATTTTCTCAGAGATATTACCTGTGCCACGAGCAACACTAAGAAGACATCGGGAGCTTAATGCGTGGCTGAGAGGTTGGTGTAGGGAGGAGGGTTTTGGGAGAACTGGGCTGATTTCTCAGTCGCCTACAGGTTATTTGGTAGGGGTGGGCTGCACCTCAACGATGATGGTGCAGCTGTTTTGGGGGAGAAGATGGCTAAAGGGTTGGAGGAGATTTTTAACTAGGCGTTAGGTTAGATGAGATTACAGCAAATTAATTATAGGGGTATGCTATAGACCCCCTAATGTAAGTGAGGAGGAGGAGGCTAAGCTCCTGATGCAAATAGAAAAGGCTGCTAGTTTGGGTAAAGTAATGATAATGGGGGATTTTAATTATCCAGATATTGACTTGAGCAACAGTACTGCCAGATCTGTTAATGGGAACAAGTTTATAAACTTTTTTCATGACAATTTTATGGCACAGGTTGTTGAGAAGCTGACCCTGTAGCCAGTTTCCTATCGATGTGCAGATGACTTCATTAAGCCCAACAGACCTTAGTTTAGAAAGCAGTCATTTGTGGAGCACAGTATTCAAATGCTTTGGCAAAATCCAAATGGATCTACTGCCCCCCACTGTCCAGCATCTTACTTACCTCATCATAAAAAGCAATCATGACCTATTCTTCATAAAGCAATGCTGATTGCTGCTCATAATGCCATTCACTAGGACAACATTTTGAATGTGATCCCTTAACAAGCCTTCAAATAATTTGCCCACCACAGATAAAAGCAATCAGAACAAATTTGAAATAAGTACTGGTCTAAAACTAAACTAAGCTCTCTTAGAACCCAGGGGTATATGCCATCTAGTCCTGGCACCTTGTTTACATTAATTTTTATTTAAAGGGGAACTATCGCGAAATTTAAAATTGGTAAAAAGAATCATTGCATGAAGTTATTAAAATGTCTAAATATAATGTATTAAAAAAAATGTATAGTTTTTAAAATATTGAAGTCATTATAGTGAACACATACCTAGCTGCTTCTCTCCTACCTGCCTCTGGCCAGCACTGGCGTCGGAGTCGAGTTTCTCTGCATAACAACTCTGTCTCCTCTCTTATTGGCTGTCAATGCTGTCAATCCTAAACTGTCCGAAGGCAGCATCTTGAACAATGGCTCCGTTATCTGTGCCCTGCTGGATTAATCCTTTTTTTTCTAAAAAGTCAGCCTCCCCTCTGCAGCCAGCCTCCTTAGTTGTGTAACTTCTAAAACTAAGTTTTTACACACAGCTGCTCTCCTTCTGCAGCTCCCCTTCCCTTCCAGCAAGTAACGTGAAAAGAAAGTTAGAGTCGTCACAAGCTCCTTCTCATACCCGTCCACCCCCCTGTAGTCAGCATGTAGTTTTTCAAGTCGGATTACATGAAGCTTTGCTCTCTGTCTGTAACTCCCCCCTCCCTCCCAGAAACGAGGCATAAGAAAATAAAGGTGGACTTGGTAATCGTGTCTGAATCCCAGCCGCACATTAGTCTGTATGAGACACTGAGACGCAGCCGTGTTAGATAAGCATGAAATCAAAGAGAAGCAGCACATTCAGTACTCACGCGTCTCAGTGTCTCATACAGACAAATGTGCGGCTGGGATTCAGACACAATTACCAAGTCCACCTTTATTTTCTTATGCCTCGTTTCTGGGAGGGAGGGGGGAGTTACAGACGGAGAGAGCAAAGCTTCATGTAATCCGACTTGAAAAACTACGATGCTGACTGCAGGGGGGTGGAGGGGGATGAGAAGGAGCTTGTGACGACTCTAACTTTCTTTTCAAGTTACTTGCTGGAAGGGCAGAAGGAGCAGCTGTGTGTAAAAACGTAGTTTTAAAAGTTACACAACTAAGGAGGCTGGCTGCAGGGGGGAGGCTGGTAGGGAGTGGGGGGAGACTGGCTGTAGGTGGGGAGGCTTGCTCCAGTTGGGGGAGGCTGGCTACAGGGAGTGGGGAGGCTGGCTCCAGTTGGTGGAGGCTGGCTGCAGGTGGGGGGGAGGCTGGCTGCAGTTGGGGGAGGCTGGCTATAGGGAGTGGGGAGGCTGGCTGCAGGAGGGGGGGGAGGCTGGCTGCAGGAGGGGGGGGAGGCTGGCTGCAGGAGGGGGAAGGCTGGATGCAGGAGGGGGGGAGGCTGGCTGCAGGAGGGGGGAAGACTGGCTGCAGGTGGGGGAGGCTGGCTGCAGGTGGGGGAGGCTGGCTACAGAGAGTGGGGAGGCTGGCTGCAGGTGGGGGGAGGCTGGCTGCAGGAGGGGGGACTGGCTGCAGGAGGGGGGACTGGCTGCAGCTCACTCCATCCCTGCTTGTTCCCCTGCCCCTAGGCAATGAGCAGAGCAGTGGATTGAGTGGCCCCTTGGGTGCAATCGCCAAGGGGCTCCAAGGTAGCAACAGGCACGTGAATTCTACGTGTCCTGCTGCTGCCTGCACTTCCTATACCTGCAGCACCACCCACTCACTGAATTTTCACCAAAGACATCTGCCACCTCTTCGTGGGACCCCCTCCTTCAACCCTAGATGGATTGTCATGTGTTTTCCAGGTTAGTGTTACACTTACACGTAAACACCCACTATTACACTGAAACATACTTACATTCACGTTAAAACATACACACATACATTTTTGGCGATTGGGGGGGTCACACACTCACAGCACTCACACACACACAACACATAATTTTGCAAATTGTACACACGCTTACGCACATACACTTTTTGTGGCTTTTTATTTTCTTATCGCATCATTTGTTTATTTTGTCTGAAAAAAGTTTTATTGCCATTGTGAATAGCATACTGTACTGCACAACACCTTTTCTCTGTTATTTTGGTGATTTTAGCTATTTTATTGCATTTTCAGCTCTGCATAGGTGTTGTTTGATTGTTTCTGTCCATAAAACATCTCTGTGCAGGGGTCTCTGTGCGCCACATGGTTGGTAAATCTATGCATATTGGGCATCAAAGTGTTCAGTAGACCCCTAGCATTCATAGTTAGGATGTTTTATGCTCATACGTTATGAAATGTGGGGTATATAATTGTGTAGCATAACTTTGCAGTTTGGCAGTAGACATACATATTTACCGTTTTACCGTTTGCGTACTTTTGGAAAATGTATGGTTTTCTAGGGCCTCCATATTGTTAGGGGGTCTCATGGCACATAATAAAAATGCTGTGTGCTTATATTGTAGCAGTCAGTGTGTCATACGTGAAAATTCATATGTACTATTTGAATTTGGAGGTCTCTGTATGCCACATGGTTTGGTAAATCTTTGCATTTCAGGCATCAAACTATTCAGTAGATCCCTGTTGTTCATATTTAGGATGCTTTATGCTGTAAGTTACGAAATGTGGGGTATATAATGGGGTAAAATGCAAGCTTTGTGACATCAGAAATTATATAAAAAACAAAGTTTAGGGTAGCGTTGCTGCTTGGTGCTTTGCCATATAAAGATACATTTACCCATTTTAGATTAGGCACAATGTGTATTTTTTGAAATATGATGTTTTCTTGGGATGTCTTACTTGCCACTTTTACCAAACAGTAATCATGCAGTATGTTTTTTTTTTTGTAGTAGAAATCTATGCCATGAAATGTGTTCATATTGGGGTCACTAAATGCCAGATATTTTGGTAAACCATTCAGATATTTTGGTAAACATCAAACTGTTCAGTGGACCCCCTGCAATCATATTCAGGGTGCTTTTTCTTGGTACCCAATACAGTGTGGGATGTGCGTAGCAGCAAAATATTACCTTTTCTGAATTTTGATACATTTTTATAAAAACTGCTACGTTCAGAAAAGCTTTGATGTTTGGCAGTTAGGAGTAGAGAGACATAGGGGCAAATTCACTAAGAATCGAAGTTGCGCCAGGCGCAACTTCGCCGCTCTTCGCCAGCGCTCCGCAAATTCACTAAAATGCGAAGTTGCACACAGGGGTAGCGAAAGGTTGCGGAGTTGCGCTAGCGTTGTTTTCAATGGAGGAACACGTATCTGCTCTACAAATGCCTAGAAAAACTTCAAATCTGCAAATAAAAATTTTATTTTGCCCTACACATGTGCCCACTGTCTAGGTAAGTTGCCATGAGTCAGGAAAAGTAGGGGGGAGGAAGGGGAGCCCCAAAAAATTTTCGATCTTTTTCAGCCTATCAGCCATCATGTAGAAAACACGCCAGCGTTTTTTGGGACTTAGAAAAAATTTTGACTTTTTTTTTAAACAATCCCTATCTACTCTATTGCGCTTCGCCAGGTCTGAGGTGGCGAAGGAAGTCTAGCGTAAAAGGTAGCGTTTGCTACACTGCGCAAGTTAGTCAATTTGCGTAGTTTCGTCACTAGCGAAGATTCGCCTGGCGTAAGGTTGCGAAGTAACACTAGCGAAACTACGCCAGCGTTCGTTAGTGAATTTGCGCAGTAGTGAAAATGCCAAACGCTAGCGAATTAACGCTAGCGTTCGGCGCTTCGCGCCTTAGTGAATTTGCCCCATAGTTACCCATTTTGGAATCAGCAGAATGTGTACTTTTCAAAAATATATGGCTTTCTGGGGTAAACCTAATGTTTCATGATTTTTTGACCTTGGAATCTAAAGTATGACGTTTTCTGCCTACGTGCTTTCAAAATTCGATAATATACTGCCGGGAGTTTTTGCTGTACAGAATTCCTAAATCTCCCTAAAACTATACATATCTGGTATTTGTATGTTCGAGAGACATGAGGCTTTCCAAATCAGTTGGATATTAAAGTGATCCAGCACAAAATGTTTCAAAAACTGCATTTTGCATAACTAAAATGTCAAATTCTGGGTTAATGGACTTGCTAGTAAAAAAATATTGTCAAAACAGCACACATAATGGGGTTTATGTTTCAAGATATTTCATTGTTTTCTGATTTTGCTTCCTAGTATTTGTTTATGGTGCCCATAACACCACTTTTGGCAGGGGTGAGTGAGTGGAAAGCAGGTGTGGCAGGGCTGAGTGGAAGAGCCAGGTGTACATGTAAGGAGGATAGGTATAGCTGACATTATTACACTAATGCCAGTATATGGAACTAGCAGTGCCAACGCAAGTAAACGCCTGAGGTGCTTGGGTATGGAAGTCCTTGTAATGCCAGTATGTTTGGAAGTGCCAGTGGTTGTTCCAATCTACGGAAGTGCCAATGTCACTGAATGTGTTGGTGCAGTTTAAAGTGTAGAAGTATAGTATAGAAGTGTCAGTACCAATGACAGTATGTGTGAAGGTGCAAATGGCAATGCCAGTGTATGGAAGTTTCAGTACCATTGGTAATGTGCGATTACCAATCAAACTGTATGTGGTGGTGTTATGAGAGTCCCTGTGTATGGAAGTACAAATGCCAATGGCAATGTATGTGGTGGTGCCAATGTATGAAAGTGCCTTGAAGTGTTTGAAGTACAAGTACCAATACTAGTGTATACAAATGCCAGTGCTAATGACAGTGTGTATGGAAGTGCCAGTGTATAGAAGTGCCAGTGCTACTGCCAGTGCATGAGGTTCCAGTACCAATGTGCGTGTGAAGGCGCCAGTGGCAATGCCACTGTATGTACCAATGACTGTGTGTAGTAGTAGCAGTGCCAATGTATGGAATTGTCTGTGTATACAAGTGCCAGTGCTAATGACACTGAATAGAGGTTATAGGACCAATGCCAGTATGTGTGGAGGGACCAGTACCAATGCTAGTATATGTAGGTGTCAGTAAAAATTCCAGTGTGTATGGAAGTGCATGCCAGTGTAAAGATGTACCAATCAGACCATATTTAGACATACAAGGCTGGTATTAGATTCTGAAGGAAGGTGAGAGCTAAGGTAGGTTGGGGAGGAGGCAGAACATTCATAGGGAGCAAAATACCTGAGCTGTATCAATGTCCTGCAGCCTGGTCTGGGATTGCTACCAGTGAATAATCCATATGCATGCATACAATTTTACAGGCTGCTCAGATCTTCCATAAAGGGCTTATGTGCAAGCATGAAAATTAGGATGATCTCTTGTCCTGTCCAAATTGGAGCGTTTGCCTCAGAAACACTACTATTGTTTACAAAAAAATAAAAATAAGCTGCTTGCTAGCCATGGAGTCAGATAAGCAGGTAATAGATACATTAACCCTTTAAGTGCCAGCAGAATTTCACATTTAAGTTACGCGAAATGCCAGCCGTTTTTGAAACATTTTGTGCTCTCTCACTTTAGGGGCATTTTCTGAGGGGAAACCTATAGTTTACCTAGGAAAACTATACATTGTTTTTTTCGGTAGAAACTGAGCTTTCTAAATCTGCCTGAGTTTTCATGTATTTCCACCTGTGCAAAAAAATTTATAGTGCTAAATACCAAAAAAAAATGAAAAATTACCATTTTTCATCGTATATCAATTTATACCAGAAAAATATTTCATTTTACGGATGAAAATCCAACTGATTTGGAAAGCCTTATTTCTCTCGAACGTGCCAATACCAGATATGTATAGTTTTAGGGAGATTTAGGATTTCTGTACAGCAAAAACTCCCGGCAGTATATTACTGAATTTTGAAAGCACTAAGGCAGAAAACGGCATGCTTTAGATTCCAAGGCAAAAAATCCTGAAACCGTAGGTTTACCCCAGAAAACCATACATTTTTGAAAAGTACACATTCTGCCGATTACAAAATGGGTAACTATGTCTCTCTACTCCCAACTACCAAACATAAAAGCTTGTCTGAACATAGCGGTTTTTCAACAAAAAATTAAAAATTCTGAAAAATCATTTCAAAGGTTTTATTTTGCTGCTCCGCATATCCCAAACTATATTAGGTACCAAGAAAAAGCACCTGAAATATGATTGCCAGGGGTCCACTGAACAGTTTGATACCCATTATGCATAGGTTTACCAAAGTATCTGGCATTTAGAGACACCAATATGAAGTTAGCACATCCAAATTGTTCAGGACTTTACTTCAGCTACTGAGAAATCAACACATTGACTGCATTTTTTGTGGGGTAAAAACACAGAAATATACGTTTACCCCCCAAACCCATATATTTTTGGAAAGTACACATTCTACTGAATCTAAAATGGTACCCATGCCTTTCTGCTCCAAACTACTGAGTCGCAAGGCTTTCCCAAAATTGTCGGTTTTGGTGAAATATCTGAAAATTGCCTCAAACCTTCAACTTCCCAGCACCATATCGCCCATGTATCATTACGTACTAAGAAAAAGCACCCTAAATATGATTGCCAGGGTTCCTCCAAACAGTTTGGTGGCCATTGTTCATAGGTTTACCAAAGTATCTGGCATTTAGAGGCCTCAAAATGAAGTTAGCGCATACAAATAGTCCTGTGGGTAACTTCATCTAATGAAAAATCAACACATTGACTGCATTTTTGTGGGGTAAAAACACAGAAATATATGTTTACCCCCCAAACCCATATATTTTTGGAAAGTACACATTCTACTGAATCTAAAATGGGTACCCATGCCTTTCTGCTCCAAACTACTGAGTCGCAAGGCTTTCCCAAAGTTGTCGGTTTTGGTGAAATATCTGAAAATTGCCTCAAAGCTTCAACTTCCCAGCACCATATCACCCATGTGTCATTACGTACTAAGAAAAAGCACCCTAAATATGATTGCCAGGGTTCCTCTGAACATTTTGGTGGCCATTGTTCATAAGTTTACCAAAGTATCTGGCATTTAGAGGCCCCAAAATGAAGTTAGCGCATACAAACAGTCCCGTGGGTAACTTCAGCTAATGAAAAATCAACACATTGACTGCATTTTTGTGGGGTAAAAACACAGAAATATATGTTTACCCCCCAAAACCCATATATTTTTGGAAAGTACACATTCTACAGAATCTAAAATGGGTACCCATGCCTTTCTGTTCCAAACTACTGAGTCGCAAGGCTTTCCCACAATTGTCGGTTTTGGTGAAATATCTGAAAATTGCCTCAAAGCTTCAACTTCTCAGCACCATATCACCCATGTATCGTTATGCACCAAGAAAAAGCACCCTAAATATGATTGCCAGGGTTCCTCGAACAGTTTGGTGGCCATTGTTCATAGGTTTACCAAAGTATCTGGCATTTAGAGGCCCCAAAATGAAGTTAGTGCATACAAATAGTCCTGTGGGTAACTTCAGCTAATGAAAGATCAACACATTGACTGCATTTTTGTGGGGTAAAAACACAGAAATATATGGTTACCCCCCAAACCCATACATTTTTGGAAAGGACACATTCTACAGAATCTAAAATGGGTACCCATGCCTTATTGCTCCAAACTACTGAGTCGCAAGGCTTTCCCAAAGTTGTCGGTTTTGGTGAAATATCTGAAAATTGCCTCAAAGCTTCAACTTCCCAGCACCATATCACCCATGTGTCATTACGTACTAAGAAAAAGCACCCTAAATATGATTGCCAGGGTTCCTCTGAACATTTTGGTGGCCATTGTTCATAAGTTTACCAAAGTATCTGGCATTTAGAGGCCCCAAAATGAAGTTAGCGCATACAAACAGTCCCGTGGGTAACTTCAGCTAATGAAAAATCAACACATTGACTGCATTTTTGTGCGGTAAAAACACAGAAATATATGTTTACCCCCCAAAACCCATATATTTTTGGAAAGTACACATTCTACAGAATCTAAAATGGGTACCCATGCCTTTCTGCTCCAAACTACTGAGTCACAAGGCTTTCCCACAATTGTCGGTTTGGTGAAATATCTGAAAATTGCCTCAAAGCTTCAACTTCTCAGCACCACATCACCCATGTATCGTTATGCACCAAGAAAAAGCACCCTAAATATGATTGCCAGGGTTCCTCCGAACAGTTTGGTGGCCATTGTTCATAGGTTTACCAAAGTATCTGGCATTTAGAGGCCCCAAAATGAAGTTAGCGCATACAAACAGTCCCGTGGGTAACTTCAGCTAATGAAAAATCAACACATTGACTGCATTTTTGTGGGGTAAAAACACAGAAATATATGTTTACCCCCCAAACCCATACATTTTTGGAAAGTACACATTCAACAGAATCTAAAATGCGTACCCATGCCTTATTGCTCCAAACTACTGAGTCGCAAGGCTTTCCCAAAGTTGTCGGTTTTGGTGAAATATCTGAAAATTGCCTCAAAGCTTCAACTTCCCAGCACCATATCACCCATGTGTCATTACGTACTAAGAAAAAGCACCCTAAATATGATTGCCAGGGTTCCTCTGAACATTTTGGTGGCCATTGTTCATAAGTTTACCAAAGTATATGGCATTTAGAGGCCCCAAAATGAAGTTAGCACATACAAATTGTCCTGTGGGTAACTTCAGCTAATGAAAAATCAACACATTGACTGCATTTTTGTGGGGTAAAAACACAGAAATATATGTTTACCCCCAACCCCATATATTTTTGGAAAGTACACATTCTACAGAATCTAAAATGGGTACCCATGCCTTTCTGCTCCAAACTACTGAGTCGCAAGGCTTTGACAAATTTGGCGGTTTTGGTGAAATATCTGGAAATTGCCTCAAAGCTTCAACTTTCCAGCATCGTATTGTCCATGTATCATTACCAGCATAAAGCATCCTAAATATAAACATATGGGTCTACTAAACAGTTTGATGCCCAATGTGCATAGATATACCAAATTATGTGGCGCACAGAGACCCCAAAATGACAATATGTATAGACATTTTCACGGCTGACGCGCTGGCTGCTGCAATATAAGCACCCGGTGTGTGTAATATGCGACATTAGACCCCCCTAACAGTACAGAGACCACAGAAAACCATATATTTTCAGAAAGTACACATTCTGACGAATCCAATATGGGTAAATATGTGTTCCTACTGCAAATTGCCAAACTGCAAAGCAATGCTGAACATAACGGTTTTTATCAAATTTCGGAAAATCGTCACAAAGCTTGAATTCTACCCCATTATATGCCACACATTTCGTAACTTATCAGCATAAAACATCCTAAAAATGAACGCCAGGGGTCTACTGAACACTTTGATGCCCAATATGCATAGATATACCAAACTATGTGGCGCACAGAGACCCCCAAATGACAATAGTGTATATACATTTTCACGACTGACGCGCTGGCTGCTGCAATATAAGCACCTGGTGTGTGTATTATGCAACATTAGACCCCCCTAACAGTACAGAGACCCCAGAAAACCATATATTTTCAGAAAGTACACATTCTGACGAATCCAATATGGGTAAATAAGTGTTTCTACTGCAAACTGCCAAACTGCAAAGCAATGCTGAACATAACGGTTTTTATCAAATTTCTGAAAATCGTCACAAAGCTTGAATTTTACCCCATTATATGCCCCACAGTTTGTAACGTATGAGCATAAAACATCCTAAATATGAAGGCCAGGGGTCTACTGAACACTTTGATGCCAAATAAGCATAGATATACCAAACTATGTGGCGCACAGAGACCCCCAAATGACAATAGTGTATATACATTTTCATGGCTGACGCGCTGGCTGCTGCAATATAAGCACCTGGTGTGTGTATTATGCGACATTAGACCCCCCTAACAGTACAGAGACCCCAGAAAACCATATATTTTCAGAAAGTACACATTCTGACGAATCTAATATGGGTAAATATGTGTTTCTACTACAAACTGCCAAACTGCAAAGTACTGCTGAACGTAATGGTTTTTATCAAATTTCTGAAAATCATCACGAAGCTTGAATTTTACCCCATTATATGCCCCACATTTCGTAGTGTATCAGCATAAAACATCCGAAATATGAATGCCAGGGGTCTACTGAACACTTTGATGCCCAATATGTATAGATATACCAAACTATGTGGCCCACAGAGACCCCCAAATGACATAGTAACATAGTAACATAGTAAGTAAAGTTGAAAAAAGACACATGTCCATCGAGTTCAACTTTTTTTTTTATAACTACCTATCTGCCAGTTGATCCAGAGGAAGGCAAAAAAACCCATCTGAAGCCTCTCTAATTTGCCTTAGAGGGGGAAAAATTCCTTCCTGACTCCAAAATGGCAATCGGACTAGTCCCTGGATCAACTTGGACTATGAGCTATTTCCCATAACCCTGTATTCCCTTACTTGCTAAAAAGCCATCCAACCCCTTCTTAAAGCTATCTAATGTATCAGCCTGTACAACTGATTCAGGGAGAGAATTCCACATCTTCACAGCTCTCACTGTAAAAAACCCCTTCCGAATATTTAGGCGGAACCTCTTTTCTTCTAATCGGAATGGGTGACCTCGTGTCAGCTGGAAAGACCTACTGGTAAATAAAGCATTAGAGAGATTGTTATATGATACCCTTATATATTTATACATAGTCATCATATCACCCCTTAAGCGCCTCTTCTCCAGTGTGAACATCCACAATTTGGCCAGTCTTTCCTTATAGCTAAGATTTTCAATACCTTTTACCAGCTTAGTTGCCCTTCTCTGTACCCTCTCTAATACAATAATGTCCTGTTTGAGTGATGGAGACCAAAACTGTACGGCATATTCTAGATGGGGCCTTACAAGTGCTCTATACAGTGGAAGAATGACCCCCTCCTCCCTTGACTCTATGCCCCTTTTAATACAGCTCAAGACCTTAATTGCCCTTGATGCTGCTGACTGGCATTGCTTGCTACAGCCAAGTTTATCATCTACAAGGACTCCAAGGTCCTTTTCCATAATGGATTTGCCTAGTGCAGTCCCATTAAGGGTATAAGTGGCTTGGATATTTTTACATCCCAGGTGCATGACTTTACATTTATCAACATTGAATCTCATTTGCCACTTAGCTGCCCAGATTGCCAGTTTGTCAAGATCACGTTGCAAGGATGCCACATCCTGGATGGAATTAATTGGGCTGGATAATTTTGTGTCATCTGCAAACACTGATACATTACTTACAACACCCTCCCCTAAGTCATTAATGAACAAGTTAAATAAAAGTGGACCCAATACTGAGCCCTGGGGGACCCCACTAAGAACGTTACTCCAAGTAGAGAATGTCCCATTAACAACCACCCTCTGTACCCGATCCTGTAGCCAGTTTCCTATCCACTTGCAAACGACTTCATTAAGCCCAACAGACCTTAGTTTAGAAAGCAGTCGTTTGTGGGGCACAGTATCAAACGCTTTGGCAAAATCCAAATAGATCACATCTACTGCCCCCCCACTATCCAGAATCTTACTTACCACATCATAAAATGCAATCAAATTCGTCTGACATGACCTATCCTTCATAAAGCCATGCTGATTGCTGCTCATAATGCCATTCATTAGGACAAAATTTGGAATGTGATCCCTTAACAAGCCTTCAAATAATTTGCCCACCACAGATGTCAAACTTACTGGCCTATAATTGCCAGGCTGAGATCGTAATCCCTTTTTAAATATTGGAATAACATCAGCTTTTCTCCAATCCATAGGCACCATACCAGATGACAGTGAATCTGAGAAAATCAGAAATAAGGGCTGGTCTAAAACTGAACTAAGCTCTCTTAGAACCCGGGGGTGTATGCCATCAGGACCTGTAGCCTTGTTTACATTAATTTGTATTAAAGCTTTTTGAATCATATCCTGAGTCAGCCACTGACTAGATTGAGCTGAACCATTCGTGCAGTTATTAAGTGAGCCTGTGAACCCAGACTCCTCTATTGTATACACTGAAGAAAAGAACTGATTTAACACATTTGCCTTATCTGTATCTGTTACAACCATACTGGTACCATTATTTAATGGAGCAACACTCTCAACCTGCATCTTTTTACTATTAATATATTTAAAAAACTTTTTAGGGTTAGTTTTCACCTCCACCGCAATTAACTCTTCATTTCTTTTCTTAGCCTTCCGGATTGCTGATTTACAACATTTATTACAGTGTTTATATTCATTAAATGCAGCTTCTGTCCCTACAGATTTGTAGTTTTTAAATGCCTTTCTCTTCTTTCCCATTAACTTCTTCACCTCTGTATTAAGCCACACAGGATGATTCTTAGAGCTTCTACGTTTAGACTTTAAGGGAATAAATTGAGAACTATAGTGTATATACATTTTCACAGCTGACGTGCTGGCTGCTGCAATATAAGCACCTGGTGTGTGTATTATGCGACATTAGACCCCCCTAACAGTACAGAGACCCCAGAAAACCATATATTTTCAGAAAGTACACATTCTGACGAATCCAATATGGGTAAATATGTGTTTCTACTGCAAACTGCCAAACTGCAAAGTACTACTGAACGTAACGGTTTTTATCAAATTTCTGAAAATCGTCACGAAGCTTGAATTTTACCCCATTATATGCCCCACATTTCGTAAAGTATCCGCATAAACCATCCTAAATATGAACGACAGGTGTCTACTGAACACTTTCATGCCCAATATTCACAGATTTACCAAACTATGTGGCGCACAGAGACGCCCAATTGGATATATAGTAGATAAAATTTACAAGACATAACAAAATAATACAGAAAGTGTGAAATTCAAATAAATTACTAAAATCCAATAAAACCACAAAAATCTATGCTTTTTTTTCAGACTAGTGTAATCAGACATCAGAATTACAGTTTGAATATTATAGCTTGGCAAAATAGGTTTTACGGACAGAATAAAGCAAGCAACAGTTATGCAGCACTGAAAATGCAATAAAATGGCTAACAATGCACCAAAATCCCTAAAATTTCCAAATAATCACCGAAATAACATACAAAAGGTATTGCACAGTACGGTTAGCGAATACGCTATTCGCAAAGGCAATAAACATTTTTTTGAGCCAAAAACAACGATGCAATATGAAAAAAAAAAAAAAAAAGCTACACAACAGTGTATGTGTGTGCGCATGTGTACAATTGGTAAATTGCATGTTATGTGCATGTGTTTGCAAGTGTATGTACCCCCCCCAAGTGTGTGTGACCCCCCTGATCCCCCAAAAAATGTATGTGAGTGTGTGTAAGTGTAAATCTAAGCATGTATTAGTATATAAAGTGTGTGTAAGTGTATTTTGTGTGTGTGTTACACTAACCTGGGGTGTGTAGCTGCAGATCTGTGTCCATGATGGCAGGAGGAGTGGAGAAGCAGGAGGGAGTCGCCAGATCCGTTGATCCGATGCGTGGGCGTCGCTGGAGGGACCCGGAAGTGCAGGCAGCAGCAGCAGCGCGCAGCCACGTGCGTCTGTTGCGTTTATGGGGCCCCTGGACGATCGCGCCCCAGGAGCCCCTTTCCCACCCGCTCCGCTCGTTGCCTAGGGGGTTCTGAGCGAGCGGGGAAGGAGCGAGCAGCATTTAAAGCCGCTCCTGAGCTCCCCCGCACGCATATGCTGCAGAACGTAGAATCTACGTTCTGTGGCATTTCAAGATACTTTTCCACAGAACGTAGATTCTACGTTCTGTGGCACTTAAATGGTTAATACAATGGGTTTAGATGCATGTAAAATAACTAAATCTATTGTATTGTACAGAGTTTATCTGCTCTAAAACCTGTGCCCTTTAGTCCTATTTCAACTTTAATGGGTGCTCCATGGCTGTATCTGAAGCAAACACAAGCAAGTTACTGGGAGACTAAATCACACACAAACACACATACATTTATAGACAGAAAGAGGCCGATTTCAGACATAGGTGCTAATTTGTACCAGTTCAATTACCCATATTTTGGACCTTGTAGTAAGCAGCCCATTCAAAGTGAATTGCTGGCTGGTTGTTATTGACCTACAGAGACATATGCAAAATGTAATACCCTGTTTTTTTTTTTAAATATCTGTACAATATTTACCATGCTCTGTCTTGTCTTTGATCTGGGAGAATGTGATAACCTAATTCTGCCAATAATATCAGCATTTTTGCACTATAAAAGAATAGCAGCCTTACTGTTCTCAGAATGAGATTCCAGAGACTGCAGTTGGTGTGTGGATGCTTTGAATTCAGCATGAAGAGGATGGGACTTTGCTAGTTGCTACGTGACATCACAGTTGGGGTATAGCCACTCCCATTCAGCAATTGCTTGAACTGGCTCTCAGAGAAAGCATTCTGACTGACTGTAATATTATTGAATGCTTTTCAAAAAGTAAGTATTTCTGTTAAATGAATATATTTGAGAATATTATTATTTTCATCCTATCTGTCCACTGGGAAAATTCGATTTTCCCGATTGTTCTCCTTTAAGCTTTATGGATCATATTCTGATTCAGCCACTGACTAGATTGAGCTGAGCCATCAGTGCAGCTATGAAGTGAGTGTGGGAACTCAGACGCCTCTATTGTATACACTGAAGAAAAGGACTGATTTAACACATTCACCTTTTCTGTATCTGTTACAACCATATTGGTACCATTATTTAATGGAGCAACACTCTCAACCTGCATCTTTTTACTAAACTTTTTGGGGTTAGTCTTAAGGTGGCCATACATGGAGAGATCCGCTCGTTTGGCGTGTCGCCAAACGAGCGGATCTCCCTCCGATATGCCCACCTTGAGGTGGGCAATATCGGGCTGATCAGATCGTGGGCCCTAGGGCCCAATGATCGGATCCTAGCGAACGGGCGGATCGCGGGACCGCATCAACGAATAGATGCGGCCGTGATCCGACGGGATTTTTAGTCCCATCCGATCGAGATCTGGCCGACTTTCCACCAGATCTCGATCGGGGAAGCCCGTCGGGGGCCCCCATACACGGGCCAATAAGCTGCCGACTCTGTCTGTCGGCAGTTTTTATCGGCCCGTGTATGGCCACCTTTAGCATCTGCCGCAATGCATTCTTCATTTCCTTTCTTTGCCTTCTGGATTGCTGATTTACAACATTTATTATAGTGTTTATATTCATTAAATGCAGCTTCTGTCCCAACAGAGTGACATCCAAGTAGAGATAGCGGACAGGCAGAAGGAGAACCGAGTTAAGAGCTCTGGATTAAGATAAGGAGAGGAGAAATAGATCTGAGTATTGTCAGCATAGAGGTGGTATTGGAGACCATACGAGCTGATTAGTTTGCAGAGGGAGGACGTATAGAGAGTAAATAATAAAAGGCCCAGGAAAGAGCCATGAGGAACCCCAACAGAAAGAGGTAGGGGAGAAGATGATACTCCATTGTAGGAAACACTGAATGATTAGTGAGGTAAGAAGAGAACCAGGACAGGACCATGTCACGAAGGCCAATTGAATGCCATGGGAGTTTTAAATAACTTCCATGAACTCGAAATTTGACCCTTGATAAATCTGTCCTTTAAGGTATGAAGATCCAAATTACAGAAAGATCCATTATCTGGAAAACCCTGGGTACCCGAGTATTATGCATTGATCTTACTGCCATGTTTAGAGTTAAAGGAGAATTCAACCATAAATTAACCCCCTACCCTACATAGACCCCTCTGCCCCCCCCCACCAGCCTAGCTGTTACCCTGGGCAAATGCCCTAAGTCTTTACTTACCCCCTGGTGCAGATTCTATCCAGCTCACGGTAGCCAACTTCCGGCTCTTTGATAATCTTTGGAATGAGACTGGCGCTTTGCCAATTTTCACGAGTTTCGGCACATGCAGTTGTTACAAAACAGAAAATGCTCCATCTGCACATATGCCGATCTGCCGGTCTCATTCTGAAGATTACCGAAGAGAAGAAGATGGCTGCTGTGAACTCCACTGGACAGAATCTGCACGGAGGGGTAAGTAAAGAGTTAGGGTCATTTGCCTGGGGGGGGGCAGCTAGGCTGGGGGGAGGAGGGAGGGGGGTCTATGTAGGGTAGGGTTTTTTTTATTAAGGGTTTGATTCTCCTTAAAAGGGGGTGGGGGCCACATGGGACATAAGAGTTAGTTAAGCTAGTTTGCTTTTCATCATTTAGTACACAGGTCAGATTCAAAAGAAAACTCACTTAACAGTCCCATATGGAAGTCATTGATTGGTTACTGACTGATAACAGGTTAGAGAGCTGCAAAGTTGTGTCCTGACTATTATGTCAGACATATGTTTGCTCCAGCCTTTATAGATTACCTTTCTGGCTAACTAATTTTATCATTTTATTATTTATTTGGCCATAGACGTGCAGATTTAATTCTTTGTGCGACTAATGCTTGTTCATTTCAGTCTAACAATCTGCCATTAACCATTCAGATTAAAATAAGCAGGAAAAATAACAAATCAGACAAAAGTTATGTTCGAAAAATAGTAGTAACAGTCACCCATTTATTTTGTCAGATCAAAACATGCAACGACACAATCCGACTGTATCTTTAGGTCTCTTGGAACACCATTATGGTGATCTGGGCATTAATATTGGCCCTGTTAAAGGGGGAAACCCAATTAGTCCCCTTGTCTGTTAATGTAGATGCCTATGCTGTAAGCTCTTGTGAACATGGCCTTTTTTCTTATCAGTATTAAGAGCCACACAACTTAACGACCCTACATAATGATTAAAAAAAAAACAGTAAAATTTAAAAAATCTAAAGAAAACAAATGAATATAATAACCTGCAGGCTCCATTAAATAGTTCTTAGGGATCTTACCTGCAGCTTTTGTAGTAACAATTTTGGGTTTGCTGCGAGCACCATCTCCTTTCATGGTGTAAGCGGCAACTGTTATGGAATAAGACGTTTCTGGTTGGAGACCAGATATTATCATTTCCTGTTAATACAAGAATAATTATAAACAAAATCCAGTACTTTCTTGTATTGCAAAAGCTTCAATTCATGCAGCGAAAACAAAGTCATTAGTTTGCAAGCAGTAATATACAGTCACAAAAAATGTAAGTACTTCCATCACAAAGTCAAGGTGCACATTGCTGCAACAACTTTCACAAACTTGAATTTTTAGTATACAATACGATTTATTATATAACAGTTTCTAATTGAAGCACAGTTTTGCCATTATTTATCAAAAATCTAATATGAGGTTTGTGAGGTTTTTTCTGCTTCGAATAAACTCCTAATTTAAAAAAAATGTGAATATTTGAATGTAAAAAAAAATCGACCTAATACAATAATGAAAAAAACCTCGAATTTATAGGATTAAAAATTTGAATACCTTGAATTTTTTCCAGTTTATAGGTTTAAAACTCAAATTTGTGAGTTTACAAACTCGAATTAAAACTTGAAAACTCTAATTAAAAAATGCCTTGAATTTTACCTAGGACAACTCCCATTGACTTCTACATGAACTCACCATCTTTTAAATGCTGATTTTTTTTTTTTTACATTCAAGTTTTTTTCTTGCTTCATAAATACCAGAGATTTGAGTTTTTGAAAATATCATTTGAATTTGTGAGTTATTGTACAAAAACAATTCGAATCGTGGCAACAATTCAAATTCGAACCTTGATAAATCATCCCCTTAGATTGTGAGCTACTGCTAGCTCTACTGGAGGGAAGCATCAGCAGGGTCAGACTGGCCTCCTAAGAACAGGAAAAGTCTCCAGTGGGCCCTGGACAAGGTACATTCTTACCCCTTCGTGAAGACATAATTATATACTACCTTTCCAAGTTCTGCATACGTTCTGCAATTCTTTTAGTATTCCCATTTTTTTCAAAAAGAAAAAATGTGAAATTCTTCTATAACCTCTGTGGATGGTGTGTTTATTGTCAGTAATAAGCAAGAATATCCAGGGAAGCTGTTAATTATATAGGGCTAGGAGCGTGCATTTCTCAAGAAGAATCTAGACAGATTACACTGGAGAGCATGCATTACATCCGGCCCAAAATATCTAAATAATCTTAGATTCTTAGTAATAGTCTTAGGGTTGCCACCCCGGTCGGTATTTTACCGGCTTAGCCGGTAAAACTCCTGCCAAGGCCGGGAGTACAATGTAGCTGCCGGTAAATTTGTAATACCCTTTTAAAAAGACCCCTCGGCCTGCCCCCAATCCCCTGTAAACTTAGCTTAAATGTAGCTTTTGTCCTCCGTCTTCAGCTATCCATGTCGTGGCCTGCCCCCTTTTATGTCATGGCCCAGCCCCTTTTGACATCACACCTTTCTTTTATTCCCGCCCACGCACACTCTTGCTATCTTTTTACCCAATGATGCAGCAAAAAAAGTTTTTATTTCTGCAATATAGAAAAAAAGTAGAATCCCTGTGAATATAAGTAGGACTGGTAAAGAGCAAAAATAATTTCACACCCACCCACCCATTCCCGAGCCAAACAATATTCAGTAGAGTAGAGTATGTTAGAGAATGCTTGAAGGGAAATTCATCATTAAATGAACTTCTAGCATGACAACATTTTGCAGGTGCTCTTTGCATTTTAGTTTTAATTTTGTAATTACATTTTTGTGCCTTTAGTTTTGTAATTTAAATATCTGGTTGCTAGTGTCCCAATTAGAAGCCATGCAGTGGGCTTGATGACCTTTACAGGCAAATATGAAACAATAACTACGTTTTGTGGAGGGTTAATCATTCTGACAGCAACACAGCATTACACTGTTTTTTGTTAATATGTTTTCAAATTTTTTTTCCATGTTTTATTTTTGACCATTTTAAAGGAGAAGGAAAGCTACGGAGGCATTTTATTGCCAATAGATTAGCTGCAATAGTGCAAGCTAGAATGCTATATTTATTCTGTAGAATGTTTTACCATACCTGAGTAAAAAGCTCTAGAAACTCTCTGTTTGTTTAGGATAGGAGCTGCAGTATTAACATGGTGTGACTTCACTTCCTGCCTGAGTCTCTCCCTGCTCACTCCTAGCTCTGGGCTCAGATTACAGTAGAGAAGGGAGGGGGGTGGGGAAGAGGAGAAAACGGAGCATGCTCTTGCCCAGGGCAATGAGGTCTAAGCTGAAGGCAAGAAGTCTGATACAGAAGCCCATGTGTACACAATAGAAGGAAAGAAATGCAGTGTTTCTTTTGACAGGGGACTCAGAGCAGCACTACTTTGGGGGTTTACTGGTATATTTAGATGGACCTTTCTGATAAGGCTTACTTAGTTTTAACCTTTCCTTCTCCTTTAAATCAAAAATTTAAGTTTAAAGTTGAATGTTCTGTCTATGGTGCTTCTGTCTGGCAGCAGGTGCAGACAGTGAACTATTACAATTTGCTAGTGTCAGGTACTCACCGAGCAGCGCGTCCTGTGCGCTCCAGCGCATCCTGTGCGTTCCAGCACGTCTGTGCGTTCCAGCAGCATCACGGTGCGTCCCAGTGACGACATCACAGGGCGTCGTGGTGCCGGCTCCAGGGATTCAGGCGGCGCAGCAGGATGACGTAGGCTACACCATTTAGCCCAGCGCAGAGGACTCTCAGGTGCTCGGACATCGTGGTTTCCTAGCTACACTCTGAGTAAGTGACTATTTGAATTCTATTGAACTTGGCTTTTGACTCTGCTTCTGTCTCTCGACTATTCTGCTGTATTAACCCCTGGACTTTGCTTGGACTGATTCATTGTTGCCAACCCTGCTTGCTGTTTGATTATTCTGCTGCATTAACCCCTGGTACTTCGTTTGGACTGATTCATTGTTGCCGACCCTGCCTGTTATCCAGCCTTGTGTTCTCCAATTTGCCTACTGGAACATCTCCCTGATCTCTCCGTGTTGTGAGGTTACGTGGCCTAACGTCTTCACTTAAGTCGAACATCATTCCTGCTGGACGCTACGCCAGGACCTGTTACGGCTGACGCCAAGGTGCTTGCTGAGAACTTCACTCCTGTGACTACAGATTCCTGCTCCTCGCTGTTTACACTACTAATCTCGTATTTCTCTGTGCTCCCTGCAGTCACGTTACCCAGCACCTGAAGTTTTCCTACAAGATCAGAGTATCCAGTTCACAGGCTCCCATACCTCACCTTCACTAGCCTCCCTCCGTGCCTATTTGGGGGTTGTACTTGTGAGGGGGCTGTAAGGGTTGTCTTCTTCAACATCAACGGTTCCTCCCGGGTCGGTAAGTGTGACAGTATGTCCGAGCCCTACCAACAGGAACCTATTGAGGAAGCAAGTATTCTAGAGACTTTATCCCAACAAATGGCGGCCCTATCGAGAGTTGTCCAAGACTTGCAAGGTGGTTACCAAAGTATTCAAGCTCGTTTGACTGAACTTCCTGCTGATGACGCCGACGCCTCTTCTGCTTCCGCTTCTGGGCGTCTGGAACCAAAGATCCATTTACCGGAAAAGTTTGGAGGGGATCGCATGCAGTTTCGGTCCTTTTGGAACAGCTGTAGGTTATTGTTCTCTATGAAACCCAAGACTTATGCTGGTGAAAAAGAAAGTGGGAACGGTTATTTCATTTCTTCAAGGAGAACCTCAAACCTGGGCTCACCGCCTTTTGGAGCTAAATAGCCCCCTTCTGAAGGATGTCGAGACCTTCTTTGCAGCTATGGCATCCTTATATGATGATCCGCAACGGCCGGAAACTGCAGAAGAAGCATTGCACGCCCTTACACAAGGGAAGCGCCCTGTCGAAGATTACGCTGCGGAATTTCGGAGGTGGGCTGTTGATACCAGTTGGAATGAGTCTGCCCTCAGACATCATTATCGAGTTGGGCTGTCAACTCAGTTAAAGGACGAACTAGCCAGATTTGGAGTTCCAGTTCCTTTGGACGAACCTATTCAGCTTACCATCCAGATTGACAGACGCTTGAGGGAGAGACGTACTGAGAAGTCTTCCGTTCCAGTCTCCTGGGTGGTCCCTAGAGCGCCCATTCCAGGCGCCTCGTCTGCATCTGTTTCTACCACTGAGCCTATGCAGCTCGGTTTGACCCGTCCTAGCCTGAGTCCTGAGGAGAGATTGAGGAGGAGACGCTTGAATCTTTGTTTATACTGCAGCTCAGCCGACCACCTGTTACGTACATGCCCTCTTCGCCCGGATGGTAATGTTTCCTCCAGAGGCTGTGGGTTGGGAATACGTTTGCATCTTGAGAATGCCCATGTTTCCTTTTTGCTTTCGTTACAGTGGGGAAGAAAGCAGTTGCAAGTGGCGGCGATCATTGACTCTGGAGCTAGTAGTTGCTTCCTTGATTCTTAATTTGCCTGTACCCATAGTATTCCGTTACGTCCAAGATCTCAGCCGGTGATGATCAGAATGGCGGACGGTTCACCTATAGGTTCTGGACCCGTTTCTTTAGAGACTGAACCCTTAAATGTATCAATAAATATGTCTCATCATGAAATTATTCGTTTTGACGTTGTTCCTTCACCCTTGTTTCCAATCATTATTGGTTTACCATGGTTAAAGATCCACAATCCTTTTATTGACTGGGCTCGGGGGAAACTATCCTTTTCATCATTGTCTAAAGAACTGTTTTAAAAAGGGGTTACCCGCTTCTCAACAAGCTTTGGTCTGTGTTTCGGAGGGAAATCAGAATTTACTTTCTTCAGTCCCAAGGGTGTATCATGAATTTTTAGATGTTTTCAATGAGAAAAGTGCAGATATGCTTCCTCCACACCGGGCATACGATTGTCCTATAGACTTACTTCCTGGTCCAGGGCCAGATGGTATTCATCCCAGGGTAATTAGCGAGCTTAGCTCTGTGATTGCCAAACCTCTTTACTTAATTTTTCAGGATTCATTGAGATCTGGCATAGTGCCGAGAGACTGGCGAATTGCTAATGTGGTGCCTCTATTCAAAAAAGGATCCCGTTCTCAGCCTCAAAACTATAGGCCAGTTAGTCTGACGTCAGTATTAGGAAAGCTTTTCGAAGGGTTAATAAAGGATAAGATACTGGACTTCATAGCAAATCATAATACTATGAGTTTGTGCCAGCATGGTTTTATGCGTAATAGATCTTGCCAGACTAACTTAATTTCTTTTTACGAGAATGTAAGTAGAGACCTCGATTCTGGGATGGCAGTGGATGTGATTTACTTAGACTTTGCTAAAGCATTTGATACAGTGCCACACAAAAGGTTACTGGTTAAATTAAGGAATGTTGGCCTGGAACATAGTATTTGTACCTGGATAGAGAACTGGCTAAAAGATAGACTACAAAGAGTGGTGGTAAATGGAACATTTTCTAATTGGACCAGTGTTGTTAGTGGAGTACCGCAGGGCTCTGTACTAGGTCCCTTGCTTTTCAACTTGTTTATTAATGACCTGGAGGTGGGCATTGAAAGTACTGTTTCTATTTTTGCAGATGATACTAAATTGTGCAGAACTATAGGTTCCATGCAGGATGCTGCCACTTTGCAACGTGATCTGTCACTGGAAAACTGGGCAGCAAACTGGAAAATGAGGTTCAATGTTGATAAATGCAAGGTTATGCACTTTGGCAAAAATAATATAAATGCAAGTTATACACTAAATGGCAATGTGTTGGGAGTTTCCTTAAATGAAAAGGATCTAGGGGTCTTTGTAGATAACACGTTGTCTAATTCTGGGCAGTGTCATTCTGTGACTACTAAAGCAAATAAAGTTCTGTCTTGCATAAAAAAGGGCATTAACTCAAGGGATGAAAACATAATTATGCCTCTTTATAGGTCCCTGGTAAGGCCTCATCTGGAGTATGCAGTTCAGTTTTGGACTCCAGTCCTTAAGAGGGATATAAATGAGCTGGAGAGAGTGCAGAGACGTGCAACTAAATTGGTTAGAGGGACGGAAGACTTAAATTATGAGGGTAGACTGTCAAGGTTGGGGTTGTTTTCTCTGGAAAAAAGGCGCTTGCGAGGGGACATGATTACACTTTACAAGTACATTAGAGGACATTATAGACAAATGGCAGGGGACCTTTTTACCCATAAAGTGGATCACCGTACCAGAGGCCACCCCTTTAGACTAGAAGAAAATAACTTTCATTTGAAGCAACGTAGAGGGTTCTTCACAGTCAGGACAGTGAGGTTGTGGAATGCACTGCCGGGTGATGTTGTGATGGCTGATTCAGTTAATGCCTTTAAGAATGGCTTGGATGATTTTTTGGACAGACATAATATTAAAGGCTATTGTGATACTAAACTCTATAGTTAATATAGGTATGGGTATATAGAATTTTAATTAAAAGTAGGGAGGGGTGTGTGTATGGATGCTGGGTTTTCATTTGGAGGGGTTGAACTTGATGGACTTTGTCTTTTTTCAACCCAATTTAACTATGTAACTATGTAACTATGTAACTACCTATTCCTTTTGGGCGTATTTTCCCTCTCTCTGAGCCCGAACTCAAGGTTCTACAGGATTATATTGGTGAAAATTTGAGGAAGGGTTTTATCAGGTCCTCCACGTCTCCAGCAGGGGCAGGAATTTTCTTTGTTGAAAAGAAGGACCAATCACTACGACCCTGTATTGACTACCGGGAATTAAATAAAGTTACCATCAAGAACAGGTATCCTCTTCCCTTAATTCATGAACTTTTCCAGAGATTAGGTTCAGCAACCGTTTTTTCTAAACTTGATCTTAAAGGAGTTTACAATCTAATTCGAGTAAGATAAGGAGATGAGTGGAAGACTGCGTTTCGCATGCGATATGGACACTACGAATATCTCGTTATGCCATTTGGCTTGTGCAACGCACCCGCAACTTTCCAACACTTTATAAACAATATTTTTCGGGACATTTTGGATACCTTTGTGGTAGCATACTTGGATGACATTCTAATCTATTCTTCATTGTTGGAGGATCACCGCAGACACATGCGCGAGGTTTTTTCTCGACTACGTTCACACAACTTAGTAGTCAAAGCGGAAAAATGTGAATTTGAGAAGGATCAAATAGAATTTTTGGGCTTTGTCATCTCTACTAATGGCATTTTTATGGACTCTAAGAAAGTTTCTGCTATTCTTGATTGGCCAACTCCTAGTGACCGTAAGGCGATGCAAAGATTTATTGGATTATTTATCGTAAATTTATTTGAAATTTTTCTGGCATCATTAAACTGCTTACTGATTTAATTAAGCAAAAAGTTAAGTTTAAGTGGTCCATCTCAGCTCAAAGCTTTCACAACTGCTCCTGTCCTTACTCATCCAGAACCATCTTTGCCCTTCATTTTGGAGGTTGATGCTTCGGAGGTCGCTGTGGGAGCTGTTCTTTCCCAACGATCTGTCCCTCAAGGTCTGTTACATCCAGTGGCTTTCTTTTCCAAGAAATGATCCGAATCAGAACAGAACTATGACGTCGCAGACAGAGAGTTACTGTATTATCAATCAAATTGGCTTTAGAGGAATGGAGGCATCTTTTGGAAGGTTCCTTACATCCAATCTTGGTTCTGACGGATCATAAAAATTTAGAGTACCTTCGCTCGGCCAAAAGACTCAAACCTAGGCAAGCTCGATGGGCATTGTTCTTTTCCCGTTTCCAGCTTCATATAACTTATCGGCCTGGGGCAAAGAATGTCAAGGCTGATGCCTTGTCTCGAATGTTCTCTCCGGATTCTTCTCGCTCAGGTGGTCTTGATCCTATTCTTCAACCAAGTAATTTTTTGCTGATTCAACCTTCTTTACTACAATAGATTAAAGAGCAGAGTACTTCTGTGTCCATTTCTGGGAAACCCGTGTTGAGGGCACATGAGGGCCTTTATTACTTTATTACTTTATTACTTCAAGGATAGACTCTTTGTTCCATCAAATCTTAGATCGGAGGCCTTGGGTTATGTCCATGATGTTCCACTTGCAGGGCATTCTGGATTACGAAAGACTCTTGATTTGGCCTGTCGTCATTTCTGGTGGCCCACATTGGGTAGTGATTGCGCAAGGTATGTTCGCTCCTGTGAGACTTGTGCTAGATGCAAGGGAATTACTTCTAAACCATTGAGTCTGCTACATCCATTACCAATACCGAATCGTCCATGGGGCTCCATTTCTATGGATTTTATTACAGATCTTCCCTGTTCTGAAGGATTTATGTTGTAGTAGATCGGCTTACTAAGCTGGCTCACTTCATTCCCCTCAGTGGCATTCCTTCTGCTCCTAAATTGGCTAAAACTTTTATTCAGGAGATTGTTCGTCTTCATGGTCTACCAGAAAATATCGTCTCAGATAGAGGTGTATGATTTACTTCGAAATTTTGGCGAGCCTTGTGTAAGGGTTTGCAAATTGATTTGTCTTTCTCCTCGGTTTACCATCCTCAGACGAATGGACAGATGGAAAGAACGAATCAAACCTTGGAGCAATATTTAAGGTGTTCTTCATCTTTTCTCCAAGATAATTGGGCCTCACTTCTTTCAATGGCGGAGTTTGCTTATAACAATTCAACGCATTCTTCCACCAAACAAACTCCTTTCTATGCCAATCTGGGTTTTCATCCAACTATGGTTCCAGGTGTGCCTCAGGTTGTATCTGTTCCTGCGGCACAGGAAAGACTGGAATTTTTGACAGCCAACATTCCGACTCTTTGCCAAAATTTGCGTAAGGCTCAGTTGGACTTTAGATATTTTGCTGATAAGAAGAGAGGTCCAGATCCAGAATATAAGGTGGGGGACAACGTTTGGCTTTCAACTCTTAATTTGAGATTTAACTGTCCAACAAAGAAGTTGGCTCAACGTTTTATTGGACCTTTTAAGATCCTACGGAAGATTAATCCTGTGGCTTGTGAACTTCTGCTTCCGAAGTCTTTACGGGTCCATCCAGTTTTTCATTCGGCACTTCTGAAACCAGTTGTCCCAAATCAGTTTATGGGTCGAAGGTCTGTGGTTCCTGATCCTATTGTCGTCTCTGATCATGAGGAATATGAAGTGGAATCGATTCTGGACTCCAGGATTAGGAACAGAAAGGTTCAATATCTCATCAAATGGAAGGGGTATGGTCTGGAAGAAAATTCTTGGGAACCTGCTGTTAATGTTCATGCCACTGAATTATTAGAAGATTACCATCAGAGATACCCAAACAAGCCTACTCGGATTCATGTCCAGAGGCCGCTCCTAAGGGGGGGCAATGTCAGGTACTCACCGAGCAGCAGCACGGTGCGTCTCAGTGACGTCATCACAGGGCGTCGCGGTGCCGGCTCCAGGGATTCAGGCGGCGCAGCAGGATGACGTAGGCTACACCATTTAGCCCAGCGCAGAGGACTCTCAGGTGCTTGGACATCGTGGTTTCCTAGCTACACTCTGAGTAAGTGACTATTTGAATTCTATTGAACTTGGCTTTTGACTCTGCTTCTGTCTCTCGACTATTCTGCTGTATTAACCCCTGGACTTTGCTTGGACTGATTCATTGTTGCCAACCCTGCTTGCTGTTTGATTATTCTGCTGCATTAACCCCTGGTACTTCGTTTGGACCGATTCATTGTTGCCGACCCTGCCTGTTATCTGACTACCCTACTACATTAACCCTTGGCACTTATGCATGGACTTTGATTTACCATTGCCAACCTTGTTTGCCTGATCGACCACGCTCCGAATTAACCCCTGGGTATCCAGCCTTGTGTTCTCCAATTTGCCTACTGGAACATCTCCCTGATCTCTCAGTGTTGTGAGGTTACATGACCTAACGTCTTCACTTAAGTCGAACATCATTCCTGCTGGACGCTACGCCAGGACCTGTTACGGCTGACGCCAAGGTGCTTGCTGAGAACTTCTCTCCTGTGACTACAGATTCCTGCTCCTCGCTGTTTACACTACTAATCTCGTATTTCTCTGTGCTCCCTGCAGTCACGTTACCCAGCACCTGAAGTTTTCCTACAAGATCAGAGTATCCAGTTCACAGGCTCCCAAACCTCACCTTCACTAGCCTCCCTCCGTGCCTATTTGGGGGTTGTACTTGTGAGGGGGCTGTAAGGGTTGTCTTCTTCAACATCAACGGTTCCTCCCAGGTCGGTAAGTGTGACAGCTAGTTAGCTGAAACATTTCTCAGCAAAATTTGTGGAATAGTGGCAACTATTGTATAAATTATAACAGTTGCTTTTGAATGAGATTCTGATCAGCAGGGGCAAAGATAAGGAATGAATCAGCTAATGTATAAATTTAGAACAATTGGTAACCCTGCCTCCCAGAGGTACAGATGAAGCCACTTGGATTTGTGTGTTAAATGCATCATGACTCGGGATTAACTGAAGAAACTGTGTTATCTAAAGTCATCTAAACTCATTTAATGCATTTCAACTTTTCAGGGCCGGAACTAGGGGTAGGCAGAAGAGGTAGCTGCCTAGGGCGCAACAATTGGGGGGTGCTGGTAAGCTATTGCTATCTCTTCCGCTCCTCTACCAGCACGTATGCGCAAGCGTCACATCGCATTTGTGAGCACATCAGAGAGCTTCACCGCGCATGTGCACGAGAGCTTCACTGTGCATGCATGCTGGAGAGAGGTTCACCGCGCATGTGCGCACAATCTACAGGGGAGGGAGGGGGCGAGCTGGCCAGCTGGGATGCCTAGGGCTCACAGCCGGCCTAGCCCACCTCTGCACCTTTTTATTAGCATACCAAAGCACCATGGTTAAAGGGATGCTGTCATCGGAAAACGTGTTTTTTTCAAAAAGCATCAGTTAATAGTGCTACTCCAGCAGAATTCTGCACTGAAATCCATTTCTCAAAAGAGCAAACAGATTTTTTTTATATTCAATTTTGAAATCTGACATAGGGCTAGACATTTTGTCAATTTCCCAGCTGCCCCTGGTCATTTGACTTGTGTCTGCACTTTAGGAGAGAAATGCTTTCTGGCAGGCTGCTATTTTTCCTTCTCAATGTAACTGAATGTGTATCATTGAGACATGGGTTTTTACTATTGAGTGCTGTTCTTAGATTTACCAGGCAGCTGTTATCTGGTTACCTTCCCATTGTTCTTTTGTTTGGCTGCTGGGGGGGGGGGGAAGGGAGGGGGTGATATCACTCCAATTTGCAGTACAGCAGTAAAGAGTGATTGAAGTTTATCAGAGCACAAGTCACATGACTTGGGGCAGCTGGGAAATTGACAATATGTCTAGCCCCATGTCAGATTTCAAAATTGAATATAAAAAAATCTGTTTGCTCTTTTGAGAAATGGATTTCAGTGCAGAATTCTGCTGGAGCAGCCCTATTAACTGATGCATTTTGGAAAAACAAAATTTCCCATGACAGTATCCCTTTATCAATGATGAATGCTTTAATTAGATGGGATGCTGTGACGCAGTTTTCTGTGTTAAATGGGATAAATATGTTTAGATATTCTCTGTTAAACACACGAACCAAGCTGGCGTAATCAGTACTTTAGAAAGACATAAGAAGGTGAAAAATAAAGCTTTAAACTTTGATATTAGAAAAACAGTCACAGATTGAAAATACAATTGAAAAAAAGTTTTATATCTGATGAACGCTCTGAAAACAAGTAAAATGAAAAAAGTGTTGGAAGGTGAACAACGCCTTTAAACTGCAAACTTAAAAGAGGTAGACTAGAAAGGAAAACAAGTAAAAAAAAAATAGATTAGCTGCATAATTGCAAGGAATAGGCCAATGTAAAACATACAAAAAAATTGGTTAAAACAAACACTTGTAACATTGAAAAGAAAGACTGCAAGTTACATGCCTTAATTATTTAAAGTAATATATTTGGTGTATTTTTGCCAAAAAAGATAATTCGCTACTATATCTGCAGTTTTCTAAAATACAAATACAAATTTTGGCAAACTAGCCTAGCATGAATGAATGAATTTTCACCAACAGACATATTTTAGGCTGGTGAACTTCCATTATAAAGACAGAGCAGCCACTTTTGTATCTCTTTATCTATGTCACCTTCTCCATGCTAATTCCCCACATACTCAATTTATTTATGGTGAAAATATTATAGTGAATTTTCCCTACTATAATTGTATGAGGAAAATACATTGACACATTTTCACAGACAATTTACAACAATTTGCCACATTTCTCTCACATAACCGTAATTTTTACATATTTTGAAAAAACATGGGGCTAATTAAAGCAAACTATGCCCCTATTGTTTGTTGAATATGCCATTCATAATTTCCAATGTGTTGGCTGTTAAATTTAATTATTTAAAAAAAATTGGTGGTCCTGATTACTAAAACAGCTCATCTTCTCATTTCTGATGTGTTTGTTTCTACAGTAAACTTGAGTGATATTTATGTAGTATCTGTGGGTATTAGCTATGTACAGGCTAGCCCAGGGCTGTCTGGGTCAAAAGTGCCTGTCCGGTTTTCTAAATAAGGGAATGCCAAATGACTTTCTCTTAATGACACTGCGGTCAGCCAATCACCAATAGCTACATCAAAGTGCCGCTCCCTGATACCATAAGCCTACCCACTGAGTGTCAACGTCTGCCCCTCAGTGTTACACACACTCTTAATTTCAGAAATAATGCTAATTAATTCCAAAACAACCTATTATATTGTTTTCATTATAATTGAACAATTATTATTCTAATGGCCATTGTCAAGCTACATTTACTTAAATAAATAGTACACATTCACCAAAAGAAGGGATGTACCAAATTCCTTTAGGGATTCAGGTTTTTTCAGCAGGATTCTGCCAAATCCAAGTGCCTGTCAAAATGAATCAGAATCCTTAAAATTACATGATTTGGGTTTGGTTCAGAATTCAGCCAAATCTTTCAATAAGGATTTAGGATTTAACTGAATCCCAAATTGGTTGATTTGGTGCATCCCTAACAGAATGGAATATATGTCCACCATAGTAGCATGAACACAAATTCCTGCATTGCAGCTCTTTAACCTCTCAGTTAGTCAGAGACTTGCAGTGGAGCCACATGGGACATAACTGTTCAGTTTGTTTGCTTTTCAGGTTAGGTTAATTTCAAAAGCAAATGAACTGAACTATTATGTCCAATATGGCCCACTTTAAGTCACTGAGTAGTTACTGATTAGTAACTGGTAAGCTCTAAAGAGAGCTGTAAAGGAGGAAGTTGTGTCCTGTCAATTATGTTAGACATCCATTCACTCCAGCCTTTATAGATTAAATTTTTTGGCAACCTATATTGAATCTTTTGCAATACACAAATCTCATGAGAGCTCTGTGATATAATCCAGTTCTAATATAATAACACAATAACATTTAAAAGTGGGAGACTGTATTAATGCAGTTGGGGCAAACATCGTCTGATTCATTTCAAAGAAAGAAAAGTAAATACATCAATGAAGCCTGTGCCTGACTGCCTGTGCCTGACTGCCTGTGCCTGACCTGTGAATTGTAGTTAAAAAAGCAAAACAAAACCAAAAACTGACTCTATTAAATACTTTCTTCAAAATGCAATGCCAAAGCTTCTAAATATCATATGGCTCACTTATGAACACAAGTGCAATGTGCAATTTCAATTGTAAGTCACTTTTTTTCTTTAAAATGCAGCACTGATGCGGGTCGCTTTGGTGATAGCCCCAGGGTTCTCCTACATCAGTAGATGCCCTTGTGCTTAGTTTTCAACAGGAGTTGGGAAGAAGGCAGCACTGCCAAGTGCAATTATGCACAATTTGAAGGAGCTGTTGGATCAAAAGCACATGTAACTTTAATTAACTACTGCTTCTTTTCTTCCCACAGTCCCAACTGCAATTGCGTCGTCAGTGAGCCTGTGTTTATAAATTAACATTTCAATAATCAAACAGGCAAGAAAATAGTCCAAGTAGCTACAACTACTTACATATTCAGCTGTATCATCCATATCCCACTAAGTAAGGAACGGAAAGCAGAAGAGGAAGAATATATATTATAGATTTTATAAATGGTCTGACTGGTTAAACTCCATATTGACAAAAAGTATACAAAACTGAAACCTTAAACTACCGTAATTAAAAATGAAATAATATTCACTTTCTTTGTACAAAAAATTACTTTGTATTTAAAAATAATAATAGGTCCATTAGTAAGTCTTTTATATATATATATTGACTGGGGTTTCACTAAACAAAATGCGCCGAAAAAAAACAACTTAAATAAAATATATCTAATTTAAAGAAATGTTTCTATATGTTCCCTTATGCCAGGGGCTTTCAACCACTTTAAAGTGAAAGTGCTCAATGTGCTTCTTCAATGCAAAAGTCTCTGGCCTCAGTCATTAATACATAAACTATTAACCCAGATTAAAGCAGGAACGGTCATAAAGAGAGAGGCTTTGGAAGCTTTAATACTTTTTTAACTCTAATTCGAAGTCCAAAACGAAAGCTATATAAGAAATGTATATCCATATGAGAGGTATGAGATCTATTATCAAGAATGCTTGGGACTTGGGGTTTTCAGTTGAGTCTTTCCATAATTTGGATCTTAGTACCTTATGTGTACCAAAACATCCTTTAAACAACTGTTCTCCTTCCAACACTATTCAGTTCAGTTGGTTTTGGATAGGTCACCAGAAATAAAGACTTTCCAATTACTTTCTATTTTCTATTTCTGACTGTTTTTCTAATATTGAAGTGTAAAGTCTAATTTTTCACCTTCTAAAAAGGGGGGTTCGCCGACCCGCTAAACTGTTCTAAATTGATATATTTGTTCTAAGTTGATACATTTGTTATGTTTGTCCCTGCTGAGCTGAATGCCTGGGTTTCATAAAAGACAGCTGTTCTGGCTGTTCTGGGCTCTCTGCCAAAAGCCAATTAAGTTAGAAACTTTGTTTCTTTTTCTGGCTGTTCAGTGCAGAGAAAAACAGGACTTTCCAGTACAAATGAGGGTCTGCAGGTTGAGCTGTCAAAAGAGGGACTGTCCCTCTAAAAACAGGACAGTTGGGAGGTATGTTTTAGCAGTTGTGTAAACAAAGTCCCACCTAGTTTGCTGTGTCCAGTGTAGACTTCAGAGTAATGTAAGAGAAATAAAGTTCCCTATAGCAATCAGCAAGTAGCATTTACAGATCCCTTTTCTAAAGCTTTGCACCCTCTATCATACGTAGCTTTGGCTTTGTACTGTTCACACCTCTAACCCAGACTGAAAGTGGCCACATTGTTCACACCTCAAACTGCTAGAGGGGCATCAGCATTGTGTCACTGTATCCTGTTTTCTGCCTTCCCTCGTTTCCTTGTGTGTGCCAAACTCTGCCTTCCCTATGCTCCCTATGTGTGCCATACTCTGCCTGCCCTATGCTCCTTGTGTGCACCATACTCTGCCTGCCCTATGCTCCCATGTGTGTGCCATACTCTTCCTGCCCTATGGTCCTTGTGTGTGCCATACTCTGCCTGCCCTATGGTCCCTGGGTGTGCCATACTCTGCCTGCCCTATGCTCCCTGGGTGTGCCATACTCTGCCTGCTCTATGCTCCCTGGGTGTGCCATACTCTGCCTGCCCTATGATCCCTGGGTGTGCCATACTCTGTACCCTGTGGGACATGAGCCTGGTAGTGTTTGTTCTTGGGGTTTGTTAGCATTTGGAATTTGTTGTTAGGGGCCCCTAAGGTGTTTAATCATATGCTGGGGGATTGCAGTGTTATCCACAGGGAGAAGACAGCACATGAATTTAGGGTATGTTTATGGAATATTTAAAGAACCTGTAACACCAAAAAACGAAAGTAATTAAAATATAATATACTGTTGTGCTGCACTGGCAAAATTGGTGTGTTTATTCAGAAACACAACTATAGTTTACATAAACAAACTGTTGTATGGCCATGGGGACAGCCATTCAAAGCTAAAAAGGGAGAAAAGGCACAGCATACAAAGCAGATAACAGATTTGTGCTGTAGTATACAATGGGATTCTTCAGAACGGTTTATATACACAGAAGCTTGTGTGTATAAACTATAGTTGTTTTTCTGAAGTAAGCACACCAGTTTTTCTAGCGCAGTGCACAGGTACATTATATTGTAATTCTTTTAAAACACTTTTCATACGAGTGATATCCCTGCAGTGAGCACCAACCATTTCGTTTTTTTGTGTGTTACCACCATTAATGTAAACATGGTCATAAAAGTTCTTGAGATAACATGGGTGTGTTTTAAAAGGGGAAGTGGTCAACACTTATCAGCCCACCACCACGTAGGCCAGAAAAATTAAGGCCCTTTGTATCATAGAAGTTGGACAGCACTGGTTTTCCATCCACGTCATAATGTATGGGATGCAATTTTTTTCTCTCTGATCAACAGTTTCTTAGGACAAAATTAGCCATGATACTAATAATTGCCTATATTGAAAACCAATTTTCACCTCTGCTGAAAATTGTGTTTGAATTTTTTGCTCCAAAAAAAAAAAAATCTGTTTTGAGCAATGACAAGCCATTTCTGAATTACCAGTATCTGAACAGAAGCATTGGAATAGCAGGAATTAGGGAGGAGCTTGGTCTCCTCTTCACTTTCTCATCACAATTATTTTCATAACAGGTTAAATTTACGAAACTGACTAATTCCAGTACCGACCAATATCAATAGTTTAGGGAAATGTGATGGCTCTAGCAAACAGAGGTAATATATGCAGTATAACTGATGCCATTTGGGTGGGGTGAGATGTACCCAACATATATATATGGTAGGAAAATGTATGCTTTACATGTCCTTTAAGCTAAAATTTTATTTTAGCAACATAAACATTAGCAACATAAACAGTTTTTGCCATTTCTGGAAACAAAAAAAATGAATCCTGGATTAAAATATTTTTAATGTTATTGTTTCCCCATATTTCACTTACCTGAGCATCAGCTAACATAACATCTTTTATCAAGGTCAATCCACTTGCCTCTCCATTTTCCATTCTAACATAGTGGACTTGGTATCCACGAATTTGACCATGATGCCGATTTTGAATTGGAGAACGCCAGAACACTTTAATAGCGGTTGAGTTGAGTACCTCCACCTCTACTTTACGTGGTGGGGCACTGGGCACTGTGATACAAACAAATGAAAAGTTAAAAAAAGGAAAAAAAAAATCCAACAAGCCAGACTCATGCACAGTAGACACCCAGGGGAAAACTGGTGGCACAAAACTATATAAAGAAACAAGTTAGACCTAAGTTGCATAATTACAATGCAACAGACCACAAAACAGGGAGTGGGGTGGGCTACTGGGTCTGCTGCATGGTAGTCTTTTCCCTAGCCCCTTCAGACAATTGATGGTTTTCACAAGGGAACGGCAAGCAGGAGTTTGGGTGCTGAGAAGGCCCTCCTAAGTTCTGTATCACATGGAGGGGAGAGGCACATTTTAGTTATGCCACTGTGCAAATCAATTATATTGCAAAATTTGATAAATGCATAAAATAACCATAGCAACTGATCAGCCCTATATACTGATCTGCTTTATGAAAACAAGTATCTGATATGTTGCTAAAGACATGCAACTTCACCAATGATGGTCATTTTTGAGGAAAGGTAAGTATACGGTTTATGTGGTATCTATAACCTGGAACACTTGGGACCTGGGGTTTATGTAGTATATATTTCTTTAATGCAGAATACAATGATTTTTAGCCATGAACATCAACTCTAGGAAATAAAAGTGTCATAAAGCATTTACATAATGGGTTCTCACCCACACAGCCACAATTTCTAGAAAGCATGACATCTGCAAAGATTTACATCCTCTCTGCAACTCTGTGCAGTATTTTTAGTGGGTCATTTTTAGGAATCTTTTCAACATCTTTTGAAGTGGCCAGACTGTTCTGGCCCAGTCTGGTCACTGATTGGCAGTTCCATTCCTGTTTGCCAGTCCTGCTTTTATATCATAAGCCTCTGAAGATCAACATTTTTTCAATTGTTAAAGGGCATGTAAAGGCAAAAAAATAAAATTTCATTTTTTTCTTTCTTTAATGAAAAAGAAACCTATCTCCAATATACTTTAATTAAAAAATGTGTACTGTTTTTTTTAAGAAACCTGACTGTATGCAGTGAAATTCACCCTTTGTTTTACTTCAGAAGGTCCCTAACTATTGTGCAGGGAAACTATGATACTTTCAAACGACAGGGGGAGCCCTGGCCGGCCCGCTCGCACCCCCTGCTCCCCCGGTAGTTCCCCTCTCTCTGTCACTCTGTCCCTCTCTCTGTCACTGTCCCTCTGTCTGTCCCTCTGTCTGTCACTCTGTCTGTCACTCTGTCCCTCTCTCTTCCCCTCTCCCTGTCACTCTGTCTCTCTGTCCCTCTCTCTTCCCCTCTCCCTGTCACTCTGTCTCTCTCTGTCACTCTGTCCCTCTCTCTTCCCCTCTCTCTGTCACTCTCTCTTCCCCTCTCTCTGTCACTCTGTCCCTCTCTCTTCCCCTCTCTCTGTCACTCTGTCTCTCTCTGTCACTCTGTCCCTCTCTCTTCCCCTCTCCCTGTCACTCTGTCGCTCTCCGTACATTTGTCTATGCAAATTCATGTAAATGATGCTCAAAAAGAATCTACATAAGAACAATAAGCAATAAAACAAGAAAATGATAAAACAAATACAAATAGACCTGTTCTTCTCCCTTAGTTCAAGCTTGACAAAATACATTTCAAGATTCAATTAAAAAAAGAAAAATTGGCAAGTTATGTGAATGGTTTAGCTTTTATATAATAACTACATTTTCAGTCACCTTTCCCCATTAGTTTATGGATAAATTTCTTTTTGTTATCCTCTAGAGTTGCATTATAAAAAGACCATCTACACTCAATTTTACTCCTTTGAGATAAATCATCCACGCTATATCTAATGACTTCTTGAATACATAAATTATATAAAGATAAATGGATTTCAATGCAGGATTCTGCTGAAAGAACACTATTTATTGAGTGATGCATCTTGTAAATAAAAAAAGTTTTCCCATGACAGAAACCTTTAATTTCCTACTGTTACTACTTTATCAGCTAGTTACTGTATGCAGGCTTAGTCTAAAGAAAACAGGCTGCTTTTGGTGAATTTGCCCTCCCTGGAAAATATTCTACACTGCAATAAAAGTCTTAAGCAGGACACTATGGGAAATAGCACTGCAGTATTTGGAAGCTTTCTTTAAATCAGGGTTTTAGATAATAGATTCTATAGCTGTTTGGGTATGGAATCCGTTATCTGGTAACCCGTTATCCAAGCCATCCCGGGAAGTACATTACTTTTAAGGTGGCCATACACGTAGAGATCCGCTTGTTTGGTGATTTCACCTTTGACCTTGAGGTGGGCGATATTGGGCTTATCCGATCGTGGGCCATAGGGCCCAACGATAGGATCATAATGCAGGCAATAAGTGCGGTCAGATCATGGGACCGCATCAATGAACAGATGCGGCCTGTGATCCGTCGGGATTTTTAGCCCTGCCCAATCGACATCTGGCTGACTTTCAGGGGGAGTCTGCCGGAGGGCCCACACATGGGCTAATAAGCTGCCGACTCGATCTGTTGCCAGTTTTTATCAGCCTGTGTATGGCCACCTTAAGACTACATTTCAACCAAATAATTCAATTTTTTTCTGTAATAATAAAACAGTACCTTGTACTTGATTCTAATGAAGATGTAATTAATCATTATTGGAGGTAAAACAATGCTATTGGGTTTTATTATTGCTAAATTATTGATATCCAAATTACAGAAAGACCACCAATCTGGGAAAATAACAGGTCCCAAGCATTCAGGATGGTAGGGCTCAACCTGTATACATTAATGGGGCAAATAAAGATAAATGAATTATTAAAATTACCATCTTCATCAGTTCGTATCTCAACAGGTGGGCTTTCAGGACCAGGTCCAACCTCAGTGTGTGCCAGTACTGTAATATGATACACTGTCCACTTCTCCAGGGCTTCCAATAAGATCTGGGTGGTTTGTGGGGAGATGTCCTTCACTTCTTTGGGTTTGGTATCCTCAGAATCCAAAGCAGAGTAGCGTACACTGTATCCAGCCAGAACACCATTTTGACTTTCAGCTGGAGGTGGTAGCCAACTTACCAGTATTGTGGTTGACTTTGTGCTGACACACTTTATATTTCGAGGAGGGGCAGTCGGTTCTATGAGAGAACAGTTAGGAGGAGAGATAGAAGGCAGACAAAGAAAGAAAAGGTGGAAAAGATAAAAAGAAAAAAAAAAGAAAAAAAGAAACTCAAAATAAAAATACCTTTTTAAAAAAAAAACCATTTAAAAAAAGAAGATATATTATAAAATTAAAAATGTAAAATGGATAGTAAAATAAATGAATGCAAAATATTGTAGTAGTTTTCTTTTATTCTACTTTTCAGTCAAACCAACAAAAGTTCTTAAGCAACTTTTGATTTTGCATAAAATGGCATGTACAAGCTTGGTAAGAATACATGGTTACTAGCATTTGTATTCAGAAATAAAAAATAGATTTAACAAGTTAAATGACTTCGGTATTTAGCCATCCATGTGGGGTCAGAATCAAATCAATAAAGCTAATTTACACATGCGCTAAAATTGCCAATAGCAAACCACAGCATTGGCTCTGGACAGTTCAAGAAGGGCTAGAAAATTAAAGCAAAGGGCTGATTGGTTCCTATGGGTAACAGTACTGATGCAATTTAGGACCTATATTAGTAAATCCCCCCAAAATCGACCTATTTACTTGTAGGAATCAGTGTGATTTGGTGTGATTGGTTTTACAATTCTGTCGTTTTGTTTAAAATTCCTCATAATCAGTAAGAGAGAAAAAGAAATACTCAAAGATTACTTTATTTTAAAAGAATTGTTCAGTGTAAAAGTAAAAACTGGGTAAATAAATAGGCTGTGCAAAATAAAAAATGTTTCTAATATAGCTAGTTAGCCAAAAATGTAATGTATAAAGACTGGAGTGACTGGATGTCTAACATAATAGCCAGAACACTACTTCCTGCTTTGCAGCTCTCTTGTTTCCACTTACCAGGCAGTAAACAATCAAGTGACTTAAGAGGGGGAGCCATGGGTCATAACTGTTTGCTTTTGAATCTAAGCTGCTAACTCACTGAACAGTGTCCCATGTAGCCCCCCTTAAAGTCGCTGACTAACTCAGAGTTAGTTAGGAAGTAGTGTTCTGGCTATTATGCTAGACATCCAGTCACTCTAGCCTTAATAGACTAAATTTTTGGCTAACTAACTATATTAGAAACATTTTTTATATTGCACAGCCTTTCTATTCACCCAGCTATTATTTTAACACTGAACTGTTCCTTTAACAGGTTGTTCATCTTCCAAATACTTATTTCTGTTCAGTTGTTTTCAGATTGTTCACAACAAATTAAGATTTTTTTCAAATGCTTTCCATCTTTTATTTTTGTATAATTTTTCCAAAATTGAAGTTTAAAGTTTAATGTTTCTGTCTCTGGCGTTTCAGTGTTGCAGTTTGTTAATCCAGGGGCAGAATCATAAATGTTACAATTTGCAATCTGTTTAGAACTATTTACAGTTGGTGACCCCCTCCCCAGAGCTGCTTAGAAACACACAAGAAAGTGAAAAATTAACCTTTTCAATATAGAATATTAGAAAATTGGTAAATAGAAAGGAACTGAAAAAAAAGCATTTTTTTCTGGTGAATTATTTGAAATCAACTAAACTGAAAAAAATAGTTGGAAGTGAACAACCTGGAAAATCTGCTATTGTTATAATTATAGATATGATTATTGTATTGGTTATTCATTATGGATGCAAGGCAAGTTATCCTTATCACGGAGCACTAAGCAGATCTCTATTTATTATCTATTTAAGGGCTGAAGTAAATACTTGGAAATGAAAGAGGTCTAAATTAAAAGGCCTGTAACAGAAAACAAATTGAAATGTTTACTATATTATATTTATGACTTTCAATCAGCCTGCACTGTTTGAAATGCAATGTTATCTACAGGGGCGATCCAGGCCATTTTGCCGCCCGAGGCGGCCTTCATTTTGCCTAGGAATCGCCTAGGCATAGCACTAATATTTGGGCACATTAGTGAAATGATCCGCAACTTGGTCTATACTGCGGCCTGTGTACTGAAGGTGTTAGCAATAGACAAGTACTGGCACATAGTGACGCACCACTTCACATACTTCTTTAGGGCTGAAAGTGTCAATAGACTACTGATGTACAGATGCAGCCACTTTGGTTTGTCTGTTTGACACAGAATAACTAAACACAGATATCCCATTTATCTCATTTAACACAGAAAACTGTGTCACAACATCCCATCTAATTAAAGCATTCACCATTGTGAACAATGGTGCTTTGGTATGCTAATGAAAAGGTTAAATGCATTAAATGAGTTAAGATAACTTTAGATAACACAGTTTCTTCAATTAACTCTGAGTCATGACGCATTTAACTCACAAATCCAAGTGGCTTCATCTGTACCAGTACTGTAAACTAAAGAAGTATGCAGCGCTTCACCATGTGCCAGTACGTGTCTAACACCTTCAGCACACAGGCAGCAGTATAGACCAAGTGGCAGATAATTTCATGAATGTGCCCAAATATTACTGCTACGGCTATGGGATTCCTTGTTTAAATTAGTTAAATGATGTTAATGGTTCAAAGAATGTCAGGCTGAATGGTTGGCCCCCACACATTTTTACCTCACCAAATCTGGCCCTCGTTGCAAAAAGTTTGGACACCCCTGTAATATAGTTAGCCAAAAATGTAATCTATAAAGATTGGAGTTAATGGATGAATGGATAGCCAGAACATTTCCCATTACCAGAGGCCTAAAAGTTTGGGGGGGCCCTGCAGACAAATATGGGCCCCCCCTCAGAGAACTAATAAAGCACATGTATACCTTGCAACACTTACAAAAAAAAATCGTAGACTTGCCAGTAAGACCACTGCAAATGTGTCCAATGATCACACCATTAACTCCAGACTTGCCAGTAAAATGACTGCAGAAATGGCCACTGGGTATTGCATTGATAGATTGAAAGCATTACCTCACCAAGATGAATACCACACTTTTCTTCTAACTGTGCTTGTGTTTATTTATTCCTGTTATGCATAATGCATATGTTTCGGTCCATGGTAGGCACAGACATATGCAGTACTGGTTCTACTTTGTATCATGTGGCAATTCACATGTGGCAACTATTTCTTTTTTTAAGCAGATTGGCTACACCAATGTATCAAAAATTGCTGAAGTAATTATGAATATATTACTATGTTACAATAGCATGGAAAGTATGCAAAATGGACACTAATACAAAGACTTTAAGCTTTAGATTTAAAATACACACTCACTTAAACACTGGTGGGGGATGGTAGGGGCATGTTTACAAAGCCTGCACGTTCTAATTGTATGTTACACTTTAAAAAGGGCACATAGGCCCGTAACATGTCGTGTACTAGTAGTCAGCAAATTAAAAAACAACCACAGCATTAACATGCCTTTTGAGTGCTCTCCTCATTTTTCAATAATTAAAAGTACATATATCAGGATATTGATCGGGGAAAGTTGCACTCCTATTCTGAATTGAGTTGGCAGTGCATTTTGGACATCTTACTACTTTGTCTGACATGACCTATCCTTCATAAAATCATGCTGATTGCTGCTCATAATGCCATTCACTAGGACAAAATTTTGAATGTGATCCCTTAAAGGGAATCTGTCTTCATTTTAAACTTTTTTTTTTTTTTTAGCATTTTTATAAAAAACACACATCCATAAACACTGTCTGGCAAATAAAATGTTAATCCACAAATCCATGCATAAGTTATTTTAGTTTGTATTTTGTCATGGGGGCTTCCATTTCTGCTCATTACACATTCATCCTGTGCTGTTCTAACAGCAGGCACAGCATTACCTGTGTGCTTGGAGGCAGCCACTCTGTAATGAAAAGCCAGGTCGCACTACGACATGAGAATCTAGCTGTACACTCCCCCTCCCCTCTCTGCCCATGCGTGTGATGTTTGGAGGAGAGAGGTCACATGGTTTGCAGGGAAGCAATTACTTTCACTTTCCTACGTCCTGCTCTACAGCAGCTTAAGTTAAGTTTTCCTGGTTTTCAAGTATGTCCTCCTTATTTTATCCTTTTTTTCTATTCCCTGTCATCAGTCCTGGGAGTGTACTCCTGTGTTTCATTTTTCTGTAAACAAATTTGTGTGTGTGTGTGTGTGTGTGTAGGACTATCTTATTTCAATCCTTCTGAAGTGGGGTCAGTGAGAGCTTATCTTGATTCCTGCCTATTGTTAAATTGACAGGCTCAGCAGACAAGACTCTATTTACATTACAGCAGCTTGTAGGAGGGAGGGGTAATGACATCACTCCAACTTGCAGTGCAGCAGTAAAGTGTGACTGAAGTTTATCAGAGCACAAGTCACATGACCTGAGGGCCGCTGGGAAATGTCAAAATCTCTAGCCCCATAGCAAATTTTAAAATTAGATATAAAAAAATCCATTTCTTGTTTTGAAAAACGAATTTCAATGCAGGATTCTGCTGAAGTAGCACTATTAACTGATACATTGTGTAAAAAACATTTTTTTCCACGACAGTATCCCGTTAACAAGTCTTTAAATAATTTGCCCACCACAGATGTCAAATTTACTGTCATATAATTTCCAGGTTGAGATCGTAATCCCTTTTTAAATATTGGAATGATGTCAGCTTTTCTCCCAACACATATGTACCATACCAGATGAAAGAGAATGAGAAAATAGGGGCTGGTCTAAAACTGATGTATGCCATCAGGCCCTGGAGCCTTGGTTACATTCATTTTCATTAAAGCTTTATGGATCATATCCTGAGTCAGTCACTGACTAGATTGAGCTGTGCCATCAGTGCAGCTATAAAGTGAGCCTGGGAACTCAGACTCCTCTATTGTATACACTGAAGAAAAGAACTGATTTAGCACATTTGCCTTTTCTGTATCTGTTACAACCATACTGGTACCATTATTTAATGGAGCAACACTCTCAACCTGCATCTTTTTACTATTAATATATTTAAAAACTTTTTGGGGTTAGTCTTAGCCGCCGCAACGCACACTTCATTACCTTTCTTTGCCTTCCGGATTGCCGATTTACGACATTTATTATAGTGTTTATATTCATTAAATGCAGCTTCTGTCTCAATAGACTTGTCGTTTTTGAATGCCTTTCTCTTCTTTCCTATTAACTTCTTTACTTCTATGTTAAGCCAGTGATTCTTAGAGCTTCTACATTTACTCCTTAAAGGAATAAATTGATAACAGTAATAATTTAATATCATTTTAAATGACAACCATTTCTGTTCTGTGTTTTAAGCTGAAAACTTAATGCCCTAATCAATGCTCTGAAGGGCAGCCCTCAAGGCACTAAAATTATCTTTTCTGAAATTCATGTTTTTTGTTGCCCCAGTGTATATTTGTTTTTTGCACCAGACATTAAATGATATACATCTCTCATATGTAAATACTGCATGGAACTGCTCCTCCAACACCACATACATGTGACAAGACACACACTGAGAAATACCAGCAAACCCACTTGTACTCATACATACCTCCCAACATTTTGGAAATGAAAAGAGGGATAAAAATGTTCATTTTACAAATGTGTAATGTGGGACAGTTGGGAGGTATGCTCATATTTACACTGGGTACTTACAGTCTCCCAAGTGCAATTCCTCACAAACACCTTTTTGGTTCTAAACGCTATAAGTTTTTTAATGCTGCTTAACACTTAATTCACATGCATCACTTTGAATTCACAGAGTAAAGGTTTCAAACCACAGAACACAAAGTCTGATCAGAATTTACCTGATTAACTCCTCCCCTTAATAAAATGCTGTTTGCTACCAGCAGTAAAATAACAACCCCTTATTAACTTTTTTTTAAAAAGTTCCCCTTAGAAACTCTCAGGAATTTTTCCCCCCCTCTGAGGCAAATTCGAGAGGCATCAGATGGGGTTTTTACCTTCCTCTGGCTCAATTAGCAGTTAGACAGGTTAAAAAAGTTAAAAGATTGAACTTGATGGACGTGCATCTTTTTTCAACCTAACTTACTATTTAATCAATGTCTGACAACACAATTCATGTCTTGATTATTTTATTTTTCTTACAGTGAGAAGGTGGACCCTTAAACTAGATCAAAAGTACTGGGTAAAAGTGAAAGAAAACAACCAAAAAATAAACATAAATAGTAAGAACAAGGGGTGGGGGCATTTAATCTCTCATAACAATGACACAGGAACACTAACAAGCACGCCAGTATGCGTCAAAGTACATGGGGATGGGGTGTTAAACAAGTCAGACAGGAGGAATCCAACTCAGAGAGGCCCTACGATGCAATTTAATTCTCACAATATTGGATATGTGATCGGGTATAACCAGATGTTGGGCTTTAAAGGAGAACTAAAGTTTAACTAAAGAAGTTGGCTAGAAATGTTGTACATTCTCAGACCAAATAAGGGGGATTGTACCAGTTGCACGACCCTGATGCCTGTTCAACTTGCTTCTGTCCCAACTGAAGCTCATGCCAATGTATATGTAAAAGAGTTGTGGAAATAAACAGGCTCCAAAAAACGCAGAAGCTGTGCTGCAAGGTTTATTCACACAATTGTGAATAAGTGTGAATAAACCTTGCAGCACAGCTTCTGCGGTTTTTGGAGCCTGTTTACTTCCACAACTCTTTTACATATACACTGTCAGTTACTCAATTTATGGACTGGCTCAAAATATACAGTACATATAATATAAATGTCACAATATAAGGCTAATTAGTAATTAATACAGATAATTACTACATGGCAGCACAGAAACCAGTGCAACTAGCATAAGATTTAAAGAATGGTTCACCATTCTGTCCCTAAAAGTGGCATCTGTTTTAACCACATAAACAAATTCACAAGGGCATTCTAAGATATAGGTTTTCTGTAATAGGGGGTGGTACAGCACAGGGACAGTCAGTAGCTGTCTGCAAGTAGTACAGTCCACACAAAGAAAACACCCCAGTTTAGGAATATCCAGCCACATATCTATGAAGATTTTCATTCATCCAGGTCATAATATACAGTATATAGTAGAATTAAGTCTAAAACAATGGGACATTCTAAGTTTTCTTGAAAAGTAGCTTCTTTAAGGGGAACTATGATGAAAATGAAAATTGAGTACAAACATCATTTTGAATTAAATAAATAACTCTCAAAATAATCTAAGCATCTGTCTTCCTTCATCCTTTCTTAATGCAGAAGTTGGGAGTCTGATTGTGAATGACAGTTAGATCTATGACAGCCCTTGGGGGAGCTCTTTCTGCCTAGCAGATGCATTTTTTGAAAAGATATATTGGATCTAACTGTCAATCAAAATCTGACACCCAACTCCTGCAAAAAGACTGAATGACAATAAACAGATGCATAGATGGTGAAGATAAATGTGATTATTTCAGAAACTCAGATTATAAAGTTTCTTTTTTCAATATGTAGGGGAGCTGTATATACTTGTCTCTCCTCTGTGTTGTTTCTTAGCAAGGAGGGGGGGAGTCACCACATCAGCTGGCAGGAAGGAAGGCTTGAGGGAGGAAGTTGTGAGAGAGTAGCAGCAAAGTGAAATCAAGGTGCTGCAAGATCCCAGAGATATCATTGTAGGAAAAGTCATTAGGGAACCCCCAGTGGCAGAAGACTGCGCTCTATTTAGGGTTTGAAAGGAAAGGGGGTCCTTGTCAGGGCTCTGAAGAGCAAAGAGTGTTCTTGTCAGGGCAACTGCCACATAAGTGGGAATTCCCGTCAGCAGCTCACAGATCACCATCTGCATTATTCTATAAAGTTGCTCCTGACTTGCAGGATGTATCACAGATCTAATGGCACTACAGTGATGCACGCGCTCTTAAAAATTTGTAAAAGCTTTGTCAACTCAAGCACCCGTCGAGGTACACAACATACCAGCTAGTCTTTTTGTGTGCTGTACATTTAATTTACACAAAAAGGAATTCTTTGGGTAATACTTCTAGCAAGCCAAGAATTAAAAATATCTACAACACCCACTACCACCCAGTCCTAATAACTACCCTTATACTCAGTTATCCCAGTAATCCTGTTTCAGAGCTGTCAATTTTGTATTTCACTGAAAGCAAAAAGATCATTTTGATATTACATAAAATTTTCATCAAAAGGTTTCTATCCAAGGTGGGGTTATTTGTTTTACTCTGAAACATCTAGGTATCATTTTTTGTGCTGTAAGTACCATACAGTTTTAAAAAAATTGGATTATTTGGATGAAATGGAGTCTATGGGACACAGCCATTCCGTAATTTGGAGCTTTCTGGATATCGGGTTTCCGGATAAGGGATCCTATACCTGTACTACCTCTTCTTTTCAGTTCAACAGTTGATGACAGGTTTAAGTCACAGGCAGTGATGTAAATATAGACAAAGCAGTCTGCTTCCTGGACAGAACTTAATTGCACATCGGAATTAACGTGACTGTTAATAAACTGTTACTCGTGAAGCCACTCGGGGACACCTTGCCAACGTGGTGACAATTTCCACTGGGGGCTCAGTGCCTGTGATAGCGGGCAATAAAGAGACCAATGTTGACCTATTGATCCTCCCGGAGAGACAACATTACTGAGATTGTAGTAAACAAGCACTCTCTCGCCAAAAAATAGATGATAGATAATAGACTGGAGACTAGAGGTATAGGTCACAGCACTTACTTAAAAAAGACAAGAAAAGTCCAATTCACGGTCAGGGAGCCAATATTAAACTTATTGGCTCCCTGACAGTGAATTGGACTTTTCTTGTCTTTTTTTAAGCCTGTGTCATTGGGGATTTGGGACCAACCCAAGAAAAAAGTTTCAAGGCCCAAACCCCCTAATGTAAAACTGCAGGTCACTCTTGGTGTGCCAAAAATCATGTGCTAGTGCATTCTGTTCCTATAAAGGGCACTGTCCTGAGCAAAATTAAATAATTGATTAGAGTCACTGGGAGAGAAGTTCCTAATATTCTGGCACTTCCTCAGTAAATTAAGCTTTCACTGTTCTTTGAACAGTTGTTACATGTTTAAGAAGCCCTGGTCAGTTCCTGTCCCACAGGATGCTCCCCCGTTTAAGTGAAAATTTTACACCTGTAGACTGAGTGCCCAAAAGACATTCAATCCCCTTTTAAAGAAGTAAAATGCATTTTTCATCACACCAGGCCTATATTATCATTGCAGCTTCAATGGCCAGGCCACCATCATGATTTCAGTTTCAATGTTTTCACTGTTAACAAGTTATGCTGCCTCAGATGAATATTACTTTCTACCGTCAAAAAGGGTGACAAATGCCACTTATTTGCCTATATTGCCCTTTAAAGTGTTTGTAAAGGTCACTAACTTTTTATTATGAATTAAGGCTTTTTTTTTTTAAATGTATTTCATGGATGCCAGATAATATGATCAATAGTTAAATATACTGTTCTGTTTCTAACTATTGCTTTAAACGTTACTGTTGAGAAATTTAAGCTATTGCTTATACCAAGCTGTGAATATCTTCAAAACTGGTGAGACTGAGCATAACAAAAAAAATATGAACAGCAAGAGCTTTAAGTAAAAAAAAAACAAAAAACATAAAAACAAAAATATAAACTTAAAACTAAACCAGTTCAAGAACCATCTATTCACCTACCTGAACCACGTCAACAACTAAACAAGACTTTCTTACGATAAATAATGAGAGTAAGGAGGTCAGACACTTCTGGATATGGTTCAGCTTATGCTATAAAATCAGCTTATTTTATATTATAAAGGGATCTGATAAGAGGTTACTCTGGTGTATCATATATATATATATATATATATATATATATATATATATATATATATATATATATATATATATATATATAAAACTAGTAAATTAAAAGATATAGACAAAAGATTACTATTAAGATGAAACAGCATGTTAATTTGCAGTTCAAACAAGTACAGTTTTTGTCACAACAGCATAAAGTTATACTTTTTAATGTATTAATAATTATTTCAAATATTCCAAACCACAGAGATTGTTTGACCTCCTCCATACTTATATAGCACTACTAGCTTTGTACAATACATTGGCACTATTACTGATCTGAAGACATGACTCCTCAGGCACCAGATAGGCAGTGTACTGTTGGATTTGCTGTCACACGATGAAGACCAACCACACCCAAAAGACTTGCATGCGCCTTGCTTAATAGGAACTTGTTCTTGTAATTCAAACCTGCATGGATATTACCAGTTCTGGAGAAAGTGTTGAACTCTAAAACAAAATTCCTGACCTTTTAAGTCCTTACAGTGTTTTGGCAAGTTGCTAGAGCTTTGTTCTTTACTCACCTCCTTTGACATTCACCAGGCTGCATGTGGCAATGTTCCATGTCCCTTACTGACCTCTTATTGAGGCATTTTAGCTCTTGAAGTACCATGGATGTTTGATTTTTGGGTGGTGGAGATTTTCAGTTTTATTAAATCATACTAAATAAATATACTGTAATTATGTCAATATCATTGGGGTACCTTATTTTACTTATTATTCAGTACTTAAAGAGATAAAATACAACTACTTCATGAATAAATAAATATACATTACCTTTAGTTTAATGGATTTTTAATTAAAAGTTTGATGGTATTAGGAAATATACCCTAACAAGATGGAAGTACAAGTCAGAGGTAGAAATGTATCCTGGAGAGCACTGCACACAAGAAGCAAGTTCATGTGAGAGCATGACAAAGACAACCACATTGAAAACTACACGCATGGAATACAAAGCAAAGGAGTGATCCTGTAAGTACCACGGTGACAAACGTATCCTATTTTATAACATGCATGAACAAAGTCACAAATGATCAGTGAACAGAACAAAATCTAAAGAAGACAAACACTGGGGGTCTGTTCCAAGCTACCCCATCACTTCCCAGAAGATGACGCGAGCATCAGGCACTGTGTATTCGGCATTCATCCAGAAGTAACCTTGCATCTCAAGACAAACTTCAATTTCTTAGGACTCATTTTCATAGTTAATGCAATTCAAAGGGGAAGAGAATTGATGAGTTCAATATCATTATCACAAAAACTACCAGGGCAGCAATACAAACCACTGGCCGTGTAACCTTTTTTCTGAAGGGTTTGTCAAATGGTCTAGATTTAGGTTTGGTCTGACTGGCCGAGTTGTCTTTGTGGCTTGAAGCAGAGTGTGGGTATAAATATTTCAGTTACCTCAAAAACATAGATTAGTTCTGATCCCTTGATTATTCCCTAATGACAATCGGAAAAGCAGTAAAGAAAAAAAGTTTCAGATAACCAAAAGGAAAGTGCCAGAGAATGCTAACCTTACCAGATATGAGGCTTAGTTCAGAATGTACAGTATAATTTAAATAAAAAATTTAATTTGTTGAGTTAAAAAAAACATATTGATCAGTCTCCAGCATATAAGATGCACACTGATCCATCTGAATAAAGAGTATTCTTTAATTAACTCCACTCATGGCTACTGAAACTGCGGTCTAGGTGATTTAGTAGTGATGCAAAAAGACAGACAGAACACACATAATTCAGCTGCCACAGCCACTCATGCAGTGAAAACACCTAATTTAAAAGCAAAGAACTGTGAAAAGCCCAGGTGTTTAAATCTTGCCATCCAGGGATGTGTTTCCCAATGCAACAGCAAGGTTCAATCCATTAAACTAAAACCATTTTAGGATGGCTGTCCATGTTTCATCCTGTAATCCATTCTAGTCACACAAGTGTAAAGATGTCTGCTACTGAGAATTTCTCAAATGCATTTTAATACTTACTTATCTTGGATAAATGTTACATTAAAGCTAAAACTTTTTGTTTTTAAACAATGAAGTTACCTTGTCTGCTTTACAAACACACAATCATTTTTCTTTGAATTTCAAATACTGTTGTTTTGAATCTCTGTTTACAATGATTTAATAAAAAAATATTTAGTGTCCCTGTAACTTTTCCCAAATATAAAAGACAGTAACACATTAAAAGAAGCAAGGTAAACAAAGCATGCCGAAGATAAATATACTTTAACATTTATTTTTGTTATAAATAAAACCTATAAACCAATGGTGTGCTCATTGAATATTGCCTGTTTTGCCCAAAATTCACAGCCAAAGTCAAAAAACCATGTGAAACTAACAAACTACTCTTCAAAATAGTAATGTACATTAAAAGTTATATATTATATTGCAGCCCCTCATAGAGGAAATTGGGAGATCAGATAGGTAATCTAAGAGCATCTGGTAAATACTTTTATGGCAAAATCATGAATCATATGCAAAGACAAAGTTATAATAGTTAGATGTTAAAATAAAAAAAGGGTTTAATTTCTGGTGTCAGCATCTCTTTAAGGCTGGTGAACTGCAATAGAACATTTTAATAATGTAAAAAATGCCCAGTACCACGTTCAAGCAGAAATGAAAATAAATGTACGGGTATGGGATCTGTAATACGGAACCCTTTATCCAGAAAGATCTGAATTATGAGAATGCCATGTCCCATAGACTCAATTTTCTAATTATTTCCTTTTAATTCTTTAATAAACCTGTACTCTTTGCTTGATGCCAGCTAAGATATAATAAATCTTTATTGGCAGCACAAAAACAGGCCTATTGGATTTAATTAGTTATTAAATAATTTTTTAGCAGAGTTTAATTTGTAGCTCCCAACATTTGAAAATCGGAAAGAGGGACAGAAAGTCCTGCCGTGCATAGCACAGAAAAAAATTTCTAGCCACACCCCCTAAATTTCATGTCCATTTTACAAAATTTGGCAGGCTATGAAAAGTATGAAGACATGTCTGTGGGTTTTAGGGCCATGTTTTATGTGTTATTACAGTTTTGCTAATATAGGTGAATTGTTAAGTATAAAAATAAAAACTGGGTAAAATAAAAAAAAAGTTTTTAATATAGTTAGTTAGGCAAAATGTAATGTATAAAGATTAGAGTGACTGGATGCCTTATAATAGACATAAAATATGAGACTTAATATAATGGACATAATAGCCAGAACACTACTCTCTGCTTTGCAGCTCTCTTGGTTTCCACTAAAGTTGTGTTCTGTTCTGTTAAACATCCAGTAACGTCAGCCATTATAGATTGCATTTTACAACTGTAACTATATTTACACAGTTTTTATTTTTACATTGAACTGGTCCTTTAAGCTTCAAGTCTCAGTTCTCCCAAGAGACTTGCTTATCTTAAATACCTACACTTGTATCAAAGTGCAGGTATTCTTGGCTCTCTGACAAAAAGTCTCTTAAGCTTCATAAACTTTGTACTCTTTTCTGGCATCAGTGGAGGTGGTCAAAGAGAAACTCTGGACTTTTCAGTAAAAAACCGTGACTGTGGTCTGTGTTGTCAAAATCGTGCTAAAAGCGGCGGGAGGAGGTAGTTATGGAGATCCAAATTTTGGAAAATCCTATTGTCTGGAAAACCCCATGGCCCAAGCGTTCTGGATAACAGGTCCCATACCAGTATTTCTTTTTACAAACACATAGCTGATTTCTCAGAATGAAAGGAATCCAAGTCATTCATAAGAAATATTTCCCTTAGGACAGTGTTGTCCAACCTCTGTGGTACCATGGGCCAGATTTTTCCTGGCCAACGTGGTGGAGGGACGGTAATGGAAGTTAGTTTTGACTAGGGATGCACCGAATCCACTATTTTGGATTCGGGCGAAACCCCCGAATCCTTAGCAAAAAATTTGGCTGAATACCGAACCGATTCCTAATTTGCATATGCAAACTTGGGGTGGGAAGAGGAAAATATTTTTGATATTTTGTGACAAAAAGTCAAGCAATTTCCCTCCGAGCCCCTAATTTGCATATGCAAATTATGATTTGGTTCGGCTGGGAAGATGGATTCGGCTGAATCCTGCTGAAAAAGGCCAAATCCCGAATTGAATGCTGGATTCGGTGCATCCCCTAGTTTTAACCATTCCCTGTTTTTAAAATACACCCACTTTAAATCATACCCATGTTACCACAAGAACTTTAAAGACCATATCCACATTAATGGTGGTAGCACACCCACAAAAACAAATGGTTGGTGCCCTTTGCAGTGATATTACTTACATATGAAGGCCGAGGATGGCATACACAGGGAGCATAGGGCAGGCAGGGTATGGCACACACAAGGAGCAGAGGGCAGGCAGGGTATGGCACACACAAGGAGCATAGAGAAGGCAGAGTATGGCGCACACAAGGAGTTTAGGGCAGGCAGAGCATGGCACACACAAGCAGCATAGGGAAGGCAGAGTAAGGCAAATATAAAGAGCATAGGGCAAACAGAGTATGGCACACACAAGGAACATAGGGCAGGCAGATTATGGCACACACAGGGAGCATAGGGCAGGCAGAGTATGGCACACACAAGGAACATAGGGCAGGCAGATTATGGCACACACAGGGAGCATAGGGCAGGCAGAGTATGGCACATACAAAGAGCACATAGGGAAGGCAGACTATGGCACACACAGCGAGTGGCACACACAGGGAGTGGCACACACAGGGAGCATCATCCAACATATAGTAGTTCAAGATTCTGTGTGTGAAATGCTGTGGTGCTCAATCAGAAAACTCTGCTGCATAAGAGAGTTCCAATGATCCATATAATGTAGAAAATCAGATGGCACACACTATGGCAATTGTGCTAAATTTTCATGATTTATTGAGCTCTCCACACAGTGTGGCGATCTCAATAAATCATACACACACAGGGATCATAGAACAGTACAGGGCTTCAGGGGTGTGAACAATAGAGGTGTTACAATTGTGAACAATACAGTGAGGAATACAGGTGTGAACAATACAGGGGATTACTGTTTGGGTTTGAGGTGAAAACAATGAAAAGGTGAAATAATCTCAATACTGATACCTTTTAAATTTTAGGTAAGCAGTCACCGCAGGCAGACTTTCATGTGGGGGCCAAACAAGGGGAGGGGGTCTTGAGCCTGATGGCGGTCCGCATCTGGCCCGCGGGCTGCCAGTTGGACAGCACTGCCCTAGGCTAGCAGTGTAATACAACCCCTTCCTCATTTTGTCCCACTATAATATATATTGGGACTTCAGGCCTCTATGCTTTCCATTGTGGGTGGAAAGCAGAAGGACTTAAAGTTCCACAATACAACATATCAAATTTAAACAAAATGAGGGTTGGGTTGAATCACTCAGAAAACCTATGGGGGGAAGCACATGGTACTATGGTCCTTGCAGCACAGACAGACTATCATGGATTCCTTCCAGTCTGTGGAATCATGCATGTGTTATATAAACTTTTGTCAGCATTTATGGGATACAATAAAAAAGTAAAAATGTAACTGAACTTATGCTTACAATGTGCTGAGCAGCCAGATCAATTGTCACATCATGAACAACATTCCTGGCTAGGATAATCTACTGTAAATTATCTATGGCGTTATAAACCATTTAATTCACAACTTTACATACAGGTATATAAATTACCCTCATCAGAGAATTCATTCTGTCAATAGCATTAACTTTAAAGTTGAAATACAATAAACTATTGCATTTTACTACAATATGTGCACCCTCCACAAACCCCACAAAGAGACAAAACTTTGGCTATTATAGTTACAGTATAGAAACAATTAAGGAAGACACCTACTGGACTGCATGGTTCTTTCTTTTATATCCAAAGTCCAGGCTCCAAGGCCATGTGAAGAACGGGCAGAGAGGCGGAATAAATATTCTGTGTTGGGTTTCAAGCCCTCAACTGTGTATGAAGTTGCTGGATCAAAAGTCTTCCTGATCTGTAAGAAGACAATTTATTACAACCAAATCTTAAGCAAAACAAAAGTAAAGTCAGAAGAAACATTTATGGTAGCTATTATAGCTAGAAATGTTCTAGAAACTGCACCTTTTTCATATTAACATTTATAGAGGTTGATTTAAAGGGGATGTTCACAGTAAACCATATTCTACATTTGAATAGCTCCTGTGAGAAAAAACATTTTTTGCATATCTTTGATAAGATTGGCTAGCAAGATTTAGCCAATAGGCTCAGGAGAGGGGAGGCATGTGCAGTAACCAGATCATTGTCAGCTTCCTGTATGGGCAGAATGGAATTCTGTGTCAGCAATCCCTTTCAGAGAGGAAGCAGAGAATAGAGGCCTTTTATTAGCAGCGATTCACAGCTTTATGGTCTGTAGCCTCAAAACTATCCATTTAAAATAATAGAGATAAATTACAAAAATGTTTCTTCTGATGGGGAAGGAACCACCCATCTATGTTGGGTAATAGTCTGTATATAAAGGGACTAATAAAGTAATATTAAATTATAACGGCACCTCCGAAATTCCCTAATATGCAAAGACTCACCTAAGGCAGATGAGGTGTTGGATGGAGGATTTAACAGTGGCCCTATAAAGTCACATGAAACTGTGCGCATATAATGCCAAGGCCCTGACTTGCTCTGTGGCGTCCACCCAGCCTCGCCACACCACTTCATATTTTTGGGGGTATCCTCTTGACGCATAGGTAAGTTGTATCAGGGGAAGTGTTGTCTTTATTATGTTTAGCCAGCCTTTGAGTGTAGGGGGCTGGGGGGACATCCAGTTCAGGAAAACACATTTCCTTGCATAAAACAGTAAAGGAATAGAGTTCTTGCTGCTGCCCTTGATGTGACCTCATCTACTATTCCTAAGAGACGCACCTTGGGGGTCAGTAGTTTAGGGAGTGCTGTTTTTTCCTGAATGCAAGTAAGGACCTGCAACCACAAGGATTGGATTCTAGAGCATGACCAAATGAGATGCAAGTAATTAGCATCTATTGTACTACACTTGGGACATTGGGATGATTCACATCTGTTCACATGGAACAGCCAGATTGGGGTTAGATGAAGTCTATGTAGAATTTTAAATTTGATTAGTTTATCTTTGGTAGAGACCAGGTAATCATAGGTCCTGTCAGTTGCCTCATCCCAGTTATTTTCCTCCAGATCTGGGATGTCCCTAGTCCAGTTAGCCCCTGCTGCATTGAATGGGGGTTTAATAGTAGATTGGAGACGTGTGTATACGTAAATGCACTGCCGGATGATGTTGTGATGGCTGATTCAGTTAATGCTTGGCTTGGATGATTTTTTGGACAGAGATAATATCAAAGGCTATTGTGATACTAAACTCTATAGTTAGTATGAGTATATATAATTTATGTAAAAATATGGAGGTGGTGTGTTTATGGCTACTGGATTTTCATTTGGAGGGGTTGAACTTGATGGACTTTTTTCTACCCGATTTAACTATCTATGTAACTATGTGTAGTGTGGTGACTAGTTTCTTTGTGGAGTTGGCCCTTAGGCCCCAGTGCAGCCAGACTTGATATGCTGTAATGTTCTGCAAATGTGGGACAAAGGAATTTCCCCATAATGGTAAGTTTGGCGAGAGAAGGGGAGACTTTAACTTGTGGATTTTGAGCACTGTCATCCATGCTTTGTATGGTGTGGTTATGATTGGATGATCTGTATGTAGGTCACAGAGTGACCCAGTCCAAAAAGCTGCTGCACACTGAAAAAGTTAATCAATTCTTTAGTAGTGCAATTTTATAGGCTCATGCAAAGTAGACAAGGCAAAGTTTCGTACCTCGACAGGGTCCTTTATCAAGCTTCATAATATGAGGCTTGATAAAGGACCCTGCGAGGTCCGAAATGTTGCCTTGTCTACTTTGCATGAGCCAATATAATTGCACAACTAAAGAATTGATTCACTTTTTCAGTATGCAGCAGCTTTTTGGACTGTATGTGATTGACCAACCCCTGGCAGGTTGGGCAATATGCTGTCTGGCACCTGATCCTGAAAGAAGGAACACAGGGGTAGCACACTCCAACATTGAGTGGAACAGAGTGACCCAGTGTCCCAGTTTGTGGAATGGGATGTTGGTGAGCGATTCTATGGAGCTTGCTAGGGTGGCCTGGAGGAGAAAATTCGGGTTGTTTGGTCTGGGCTCACCAGTGTATACAGTAGATTTGGGCTGCCAAGGAGTAGGCCTAGTCCCCCCCCCCTCCCTGACCGGGGGCTGTAGTTTGGCCCTAGCAAACCTGGGGGATTTGTTTTCACAGAGGAAGGCTGTTTGTGTTGTGTCTATGAAGGTGCAGAATGTGCGGCGAATGGGAACAGGGGAGTTGTGAAAGGCATAGAGGAACTTAGGGAGGAATATAATTTTTCCTACTCCAAAGTGATATGGGCAAGTTTGCCCACACCTTCAGTTTCTCTTTCATGTTGGACAGGATTGGGTCCAGGTTTGAGGGTATAGGCATCAAGGTTCCTATGTATAGTGATACCAAGGTATTTGATTGAGTCTACCCAGACCAGAGGGCTGGAAGGGAATGATTTAGTATCAATGTCAGTATTTATGGGGAAAATGCTGGATTTCCCCAGTTGATCTTTAGGCCTGAGAATTGGCCAAATCGGTCCACTATGCTCAGGACCACCTGTAAAGAGTCACCTGGGTTGTCCAGGTATAGTAGTATGTCATCGGCATATAGAGATATGCGTTCCTCCACTCTCCCCATGCAAAGTCCTGTGATATTTCTGGCATGATGAATCAGGATTGCCAGAGGCTCTATCTCTATGGCAAATAGAAGTGGTGGTAGAGGCCATCTTTGTCAGATGTCCCTGTACAGGTTAAAAGTTGATGACAAGTAGCCGTTCAATCTGCCTCTTGCTGTTGGTTGCTTATATAATAGCTTCACTCATTTAATGAATTTGTCCCTGAGACCAAATTTCTTCAATACTCCCCAGAGATATAACCTTTCCACAGAATCAAAGGCCTTAGCCGCATCTAAGGATACTACTATGCGTGAGCCTTGGTTACTGGTTTAGAAGTATGTTTGTGAATAGCCTGCGGTTATTCACATTAGTGGATCTACTAGGCATGAATCCATTTTGGTCTGGTTCTATAATTTCCTTTACTACCTGTTTTAATTTGGTGGCCAGTACTTTTGCAAACACCTTGGCATCAGTATTGAGAAGGGAAATAGGTCTGTAAGAACTGCAATTAAGGGGATCCTTACCTGCTTTTAGAATAACAAGTATCAGTGCTACATAAAATGAAGCATGTGGCATTAGAGTTTTATATAGCCAGGGAGAGAGGAGTTCCCTGGAGGTTTTGTACCAGTCTGAGGGGAGGCCGTCTGGACCAGGTGTCTTATTGGGGTGAAGGGATGTTATTGTGTCTTGCACTTCCACTAAGGTACTGGGGGCATTTAGAGAGGTGGCAGAGTTCAATGTCAATTGGGGGAAAGGTATGGCATCAAGATAGGTCAATAGTTGATCTGCTGTGTAATTAGCTTTGGTAGCATATAGGTCTTGGTAGTACTCGGCAAAGGAGTTGGCTATTTGGGAGGGGTTTGTGACTGTGACACCTGAGGGGGGAGACAATTTTTGGGATAGTGTTAGTTGGAGTTTGGGATTTGGAAAGATAGGCTAGGATTTTCCCATTCTTTTCCCCTTTGTCAAATGTTCTCTCGGAAGCATATAACAGCCTCTTTCGGGTCATTTTGATTCTAGTTTCTTCTAGAGCAGTTTCTGCCTCTCTAAGGGCGCAGAGTGTTTCAGGTCCCACCTTTTCAATGTAGTTTCTCTCTGCCTCAGCCGACATTCTCTGCCTCTCTTCCAACTCCCTAGTCGCCTCTATTCTGGCCCCTTTTATTGCTGTGGTAAGTGCTCCCCTCATAGTGGCTTTACAAGCCTCCCATACAATACCCAAGGCTGCAGTGCCGGGGTTAAGTTTCCAATATTCTGTAAGGGCAACCTCGTTTGCTTCCATGTTAGGTTGTGAGAGCCATAGCGGGCTAAGTCGCCAAAGGCATTCCCCCCGAGTCCTGGGGTGAGGTTGAGCTGCACCAGTAGAGGTGAGTGGTCAGATACCACTCCAGATACTCCACCTTGGCCACCCAGGGTAATAGATCTGTTGTAGCCAGGGCAAGGTCAATGCGTGAGAGGGTGTTGTAGGTGGCTGAGAAACATAAGTATTCCAATTTATCGTGCATGCCATGAGTACATCGGCCATAGTGATCCGTAACTAGGTCTGCCATAAGTCTTTTCTTGCAGGAACATGATATCAGGGGTATATTTTTTAATGTAATCAAACATTAAGGCTCTCTTGAACTTAGAGTTCAGACCCCTGATGTTCCAAGAAAGGCACTTAAGTGGGCCCCCATTACTATCAATTCGGAGCACTGTTGTGCGGGTGAAGAAACAGAGTATACACCATAACACAGTTTTTGAGGTGTCTATACAGTAACCATGACAACAAATAAAAAACAAACCTGTAACATCCTATAAATTCCATCCCACCCAACCTCACCTGAAAAAGTGGCAGGTATTTTTCCCATAACATTGCAAACAGGGGTGTGGTTACCCGTGGGCAGTTAACTTTTGGGTTATGTATGTGAGTATAGTTCAAGTCTTCATAGTACCTGGGTTGACACAGTCATATCGAATATATCGTTTCTGTATTGGTGCAGCAGCAGAGCTGAACCGAAGTAGGTGTGTATCTCAAGACAGCCCCTCACTTTTCCCCTTTGTGTCCAGAGAAGGGGAATTTTTAGAAAGTGGTCCAGGCTATTTAGCACCAAACATAACAGGTTATCCTTATTGCGTTATCAGATCAGAGGGGCTCTGGGGTGTTTCCCCCCTGTGATGGGTGGTTGTCCCTTCCCCTTGGGTAATTTAGCCTTACTGGGTTGGCTATGTTAAGTCTATAGCCCAACTACGGTATAAACTGGAGCTGCCTTTTTGTCACATGTCTGATGACCCATGCTAGGCAGTTGGGTAAGTGTTTTTGTAATTCTCTCGGTGCCTGTTATGACTGTTATGGGTCCACCCTCTAAGAGTGGGGTTGCAGCCTAATGCATGTTAACGGGAGTTCATTGGTGGCAGCTCAGTAGCTCTGGGGTTGTTTGCTATATAGGTGCAGCGAACCTTCCCTTATTGCCTAGTGTTGTGGACCACTCAATATCCTGGGCTGTATTTCCGGAAGTGTCAAAGTATGGGGTACTGAAGTTGTCCCTGGGATGGGATCCACAGGAATAGTTAATGGGCCGTAATACTTTGAGCTCTTATAGGTATATGTTACATTCCTCCCACTCTCAAGGTTGCTTTGCTTTCTGCTAGGGTCCTAGATCCTTAGGGAGATAACTCTGGGTGTGTAGTGTGCTTCCCTTCTACTTGGAGAGGTGCAGGGTGGTGGGTGCTTATTTCTTCTATGGGAGGCAGCTTTGGGGTTCCCTTGCTGCCCAGCTGGTCCCAGGGTCAGCGGTTTCAGTTTATTGGGCCCAGGGTTCCCCCTTGTCAGGTAGCCAAGTTTGTTAAGGAGTATCTCCACGCAGCAGTTCCTTAAAATCAACAAGCTTTATTCAGGTTATATTTAAAACCATGAACAGGGACTTTACAAGAATCACACTTCCTGACCTATGACAATGTGATCACCTGACGCGTTTCATGCCTCGTTCTGGCACTTCAGAGGAAGTGTGATTCTTGTGAAGTCCCTGTTCATGGTTTTAAATGTAACCTGAATAAAGCTTGTTGATTTTAAGGAACTGCTGCGTGGAGATACATACCTCCCAACATTTTGGAAGTAAAAAGAGGGACAAAAATTTTTTTTACGCACGTAGCGCAGCAAATTTTTTGACCACACACCTTTCTGTGGCCACACCCCCTAATTACCATGTTTGTTTTACAAAATTTGGCAGGTTATGAAAGTTTGAAAATATTTATCCTTATCTAAACTGTGTTTTTGTGTTTCAAAATTGTTACAAAGTATCTTATTTGCACCTGTTAGCTGTTCTGGGCTCTCTGCTAAAAGCCAATTAAGTGAGAAACTTTGTTTCTTTTTCTGGCTGTTCAGTGCAGAGAAAAGAGGGACTTTCCAGTACAAATGAGGGACTGCGGGTTGAGCTGTCAAAAGAGGGACTATCCCTCCAAAAAAGGGACAGTTGGGAGGTATGGAGATACTCCTTAACAAACTTGGCTATATGTATATTTGGCTGGATCAGAGACCAGTGTGTCGAGGAGTGTACAGCAGTAGGAGGTGTGCCAAGGAGGGGAGGGAGGCGGCATATGGATTTAAGGATATATTTTAATATGACATATTTTTCTCATAGGAGTGTTGAGTGATATCCCTGCAGTGAGCACCAGCCATTTGGTTTTTTGGTGTCCTACCACCTATAATAAAGACACGGTGTTTTGGTAACATGGGTTTGGTTTAAAGTGGGTGTGGTTTAAAAAAAGGGAGTGGTCAACACTGGCTTCCATTATTGCCCCTCCACCATGTACGCCAGAAAAATTCCGGCCCTCGGTAACGCAGAATTCGGACAGCACTGTACTAGTAGAAAATTGAAGTGGCAAACAAAATAACACAGTAGGAGGAACAAAATCATGTAAATCCAATATTTCAACATTTAAAATGTTGAAACAGATACATTTTTTTGCTTTCTGAAAAATATATGCACGTTTTGAATTTTATGCCATAATTTTAAAAAAGGAGCTGGAACATTGCAGGTTTCCCTTTGTTACATTAGCTCTTCATTCAGGGGAATGTGTACTTTCCAAAAATATATAACTTTCTGGGGTGAGCGTACTTTTTTTGTAGCTTTACCCCTCAAGAAATGCTGTAAATGTGTTGATTTTACTGTAGCTGAAATTACAAATTATAGATCATATGGGGTGTCTTCATTTTGGGGCTCCTAAAAGGCCACATACACATAAGTAAACCTATGCACTGTTCAGTGGAACACTGGCATTCATACAAAATACTACACTATAAGAGTTTTTTTATCTCTCTCTTTTTTCATACTTCTTTTTCCCTGAGCTTTTAGTTAGCGCTGACCTTTTAAGAAAATTTGGACTGTGTTTCATATTTAGGGTGTTTTATCTTGGTACCTAATGATATGTGGGTGGTATGATGCTGTAGACTGGAAGCTTTGAGATATACTTTCAAAAATTTCACAATTTTTATTAAAAAATTACAAGTTTAGGAAAGAAATGTAACTTAGTTTTTTGAAGTAGAAAGCTATACAGTAACCACACATTTTGGATTTGTTAGAATCTGTTCTTTCCTGTTCTAGGGTAAACCTACTGTTAGTGGCATGTTTAGCCTTTAAATCAAAAGTATGCAGTTTGTATCACCTATGCAAGTGTGAAATCTTCTTAAAACTATATATATTTGGAATTAGTGCATTCAGGAGACATGGAACACGCTGTATAATGTATGTTTTGCCCCGTCAGGTTAAGTACCAAATTCCACTGATATATACTTGAGAGGAAGGATGGTTGAGGAACACTATAGGTATGTTAGAAATGCATTTATTAGCCCAGAACATATAACAGTACATATGCAGTGCAACTGCTTACATTTAAAGCCCCAAAACATTATTATGATAATCTATAACAGACAATAAAATAGAAATGTCTGTCCAAAAAATGAACCATAGTAATAATGCTATGTGTGCTGGGAAATTAAATGTAAGGGTTAGCACTGCTTAATTAATGTTATACTGTTTGTTCTTCAGGCCAATAAAACATGAAATTAATATGCCATATATACTAATATTTTGTTTTATAAAAAATACCCTATTGTCTATAGGAGTTATATATAGTGAACCTCTACAGCAAAATAACTATTAAAAAGTAGTGTTGCCCTGCAATGGTAAAACTGATCTGTTTGATTGAGAAACACTACTGTAGTTCATACAGTTAGGTCCATAAATATGGACAACTTTTTTCTAATTTTGGTTTTGTACATTACCACAATGAATTTTAAATGAATGACTTTAAATGAAACAAATTCAGATGCAGTTGAACTACAGACTTTCAGCTTTAATTCAGTGGGTTGGACAAAATATTGCATAAAAAAAACTTTTTTTAACACAATGACTTAATTTAACCCTTTGCCTGCCAAGCACGTACGCTGTACGTTCTGGCAGGCAAGGGCTTTAACTGCCAAGCACGTACATTGTACGTTCTTGCAGTTTAACATGCTGTACTCTGCATCAGCGGCTTTAGCCGCCTCTGCAGAGACTTAGCAGTGCTGACAGCCCCCTGGGCAACAAGGCTGGGGGGCTGTCATGTCGGTCCTGCAACAGGATTGTTGCAGGATCGACCTAAAATCGCAAAAAGAAGCAACTTACCAGCTCCTCCGTCTTCCTTCTGCTCTCTGCTGCTCTGGCGACGCCCACGCACTTCCTGACTGCAGTGACTCAGCACACACGCTGCTGAAAGAGGATTAGACTCTCTCCCCTGCTCCAGCAATGGTAAGTGGCCTTTATTTGCTAAATTACACACTACACAAACACTACATACACACTACACTACATTGTATAGATCTGTACACAGTTACACAGTCATTTTAGTAAAGATTTTTTTTTTTTTTTTTTAATTTTTTTGGAAAGTTATGTACACTTATTTGCACTTATTTCACACTTATATACACACTGTCACACCACTTTTAGAAGTGTATACACATGTATACACAAAAAACTCACAAAGAGGGATTTTTTTTTTTTACTTTTTCATTTTACTAATTTGTGTTTTTTTACCCCTAAAAACCATTTGTTTTGGCAGCATGACTATTGGGTAATCGATTTTGGCCACTAATTATGCTGTTGGATCAGTAATTTTGTTATTTCATTGATTTACACAATTTTTGTGGTTTTATTGCAATTTTATCCCTGCATTATTTTTCCTTATGTATCTTTAGTATAGTTTTGCTGTTTGGTGCTTTGGTATAGAATGATAGATTTTACTTTGTTTGATCCGTCAGAATATGTACTTTCCAAAAATGTATGCTGTTCTGGGGGCTTTTTACAGTTTGGGGGTCTTACAACACATAACGCAAAGTTGGAGTACTGTTTTCAGCAGCTTAGTTGGCTAGTGTGAAAATTCATATGCATGTTTTTCATTTGGGGTCCGTACACACCACATACTTGGGTAAATCTATGCATATTGGGCATCAAGCTATTCATCAGACCTCTGACGTCCATATTTAGGGTGATTTTTCTTTGTACGTAAAACATTGTGTGCGAAAAATGCGGCAAACTGCAGCATTTTTAGGCAATTTTCAGAAATGTTGTAAAAACCTCTAAGTTTAGAAAAGCTTTGCAGTTTGGTAGTTTGGTGTAGAAAGACGTCTTTATCTTTGTTGGATTCGTCAGAATGTGTACTTTCCAAAAACATATGGTTTTGGGGGGTCTTTGCTGTAAGGAGGGTCTTGAGGCACATAATATGAAGTCAATGGTCTATGTTCACAGAAGGCGAATCGGCAGCGGAGAAAACTCATATGCACTATTTTTATTTGGGGTCTGCACATGCCAGCTGCCTTGGTGTATCTATGCATATTGGGCATCAAACTGTTCAGTCGTCCCTTGGCATAAATATTTATGTTATTTTACAATTGTATGCAAGAAATTGGGTGAGATAAATGTGGCCAATTGCAATATTTTTAGGCGATTTTCAAAAATGTAAAAACCGTTGCTTTTATCGCCAAATTTAGGAAAGACTTGCGACTTGGTACTTTGGAGTACAAGGACATGTATACCCAATTTAGATTCCTGGGAATGTGTACTTTCCGAAAATATATGGTTTTCTGGGGTGAACTTACTTTTATCTACATTTGCCCCCTTCAAAACAATATAAATGTGTTGATTTTGCAGTATCTGAAATGACAGACCATATGGGGGTCTTCTTTTGGGGCCCCTATATGCCACATGCTTAGGTACACCTATACATATTGGGCATCAAACTGTTCAGAGGACCCTAAGCTTTCATATTTGGGGTGATTTCTCTTGATACCTAAAAGTATGTGGGTAATACGATGCTGCAGGGTAGAAATTTTGAGGTGATTTTTGGAAATGTCACCGAAATCACCACATTTAGGAATGATTTGCAGCTTGGTACTTTGTAGTACAAAGACATGCATACCCAATTTAGATTCGTGGGAATGTGTACTTTCCGAAAATATATGGTTTTCTGGGGTGAATTTACCCTTTTCTACTTTTGCCCCCCCCCAAAACGATGTAAATGTCTTGATTTTGCAGTATCTGAAATGACAGACCAAATGGGGGTCTTCCTTTTGGGGCCCCTATATGCCACGTGCTTGGGTACACCTATACATATTGGGCATCAAACTGTTCAGAGGACCCTAGGCTTTCATATTTGGGGTGATTTCTCTTGATACCTAAAAGTATGTGGGTAATACGATGCTGCAGGGTAGAAATTTTGAGGTGATTTTTGGAAATGTCACCAAAATCACCACATTTAGGAATGATTTGCAGCTTGGTACTTTGTAGAACAAAGACATGCATACCCAATTTAGATTCGTGGGAATGTGTACTTTCCGAAAATATATGGTTTTCTGGGGTGAATTTACCCTTTTCTACTTTTGCCCCCCCCAAAACGATGTAAATGTCTTGATTTTGCAGTATCTGAAATGGCAGACAATATGGGGGTCTTTTTTGGGGCCCCTATATGCCACGTGCTTGGGTACACCTATACATATTGGGCATGAAACTGTTCAGAGGACCCTAAGCTTTCATATTTGGGGTGATTTCTCTTGATACCTAAAAGTATGTGGGTAATACGATGCTGCAGGTTAGAAATTTTGAGGTGATTTTTGGAAATGTCACCGAAATCACCACATTTAGGAATGATTTGCAGCTTGGTACGTTGGAGTACAAAGACATGCATACCCAATTTAGATTCGTGGTAATGTGTACTTTCCGAAAATATATGGTTTTCTGGGGTGAACTTACCCTTTTCTACTTTTGCCCCCCCCAAAACGATGTAAATGTCTTGATTTTGCAGTATCTGAAATGACAGACCATATGGGGGTCTTCCTTTTGGGGCCCCTATATGCCACGTGCGTGGGTACACCTATACATATTGGGCATCAAACTGTTCAAAGGACCCTAGGCTTTCATATTTGGGGTGATTTCTCTTGATACCTAAAAGTATGCGGGCAATACGATGCTGCAGGGTAGATATTTTGAGGTGGTTTTTGGAAATGTCGCCAAAATCACCAAATTTAGGAATGGTTTGCGGCTTGGTACTTTGGAGTACAAAGACATGCATACCCAATTTAGATTCGTGGGAATGTGTACTTTCCGAAAATATATGGTTTTCTGGGGTGAACTTACCCTTTTCTACTTTTGCCCCCCCCAAAACAATGTAAATGTCTTGATTTTGCAGTATCTGAAATGACAGACCATATGGGGGTCTTCTTTTTGGGGCCCCTATTTGCCACGTGCGTGGGTACACCTATACATATTGGGCATGAAACTGTTCAGAGGACCCTAGGCTTTCATATTTGGGGTGATTTCTCTTGATACCTAAAAGTATGTGGGCAATACGATGCTGCAGGGTAGATATTTTGAGGTGGTTTTTGGAAATGTCGCCAAAATCACCAAATTTAGGAATGGTTTGCGGCTTGGTACTTCGGAGTACAAAGACGTGCATACCCAATTTAGATTCGTGGGAATGTGTACTTTCCGAAAATATATGGTTTTCTGGGGTGAACTTACCCTTTTCTACTTTTGCCCCCCAAAACAATGTAAATGTCTTGATTTTGCAGTACCTGAAATGACAAACCATATGGGGGGGGGTCTTAATTTTAGGGCCCTTATATGCCACATGCTTTGGTACACCTATACATATTTGGCATCAAACTGTTCAGGGGACCCTAGGCTTTTATATTTGGGGTGATTTCTCTTGATACCTAAAAGTATGTGGGTAATACGATGCTGCAGGGTAGAAATTTTGAGGTGGTTTTTGGAAATGTCGGCATAATACCAAATTTAGGAATGGTTTGCGGCTTGGTACTTTGGAGTACAAAGACATGCATACCCAATTTAGATTCCTGGGAATGTGTACTTTCCGAAAATATATGGTTTTCTGGGGTGAACTTACTTTTTTCTACTTTTGCCCCCCCCCCAAAACAATGTAAATGTGTTAATTTTGCAGTACCTGAAATGACAGACCATATGGGGGTCTTCCTTTTGGGGCCCCTGTATGCCACGTGCTTGGGTACACCTATACATATTGGACATCAAACTGTTCAGAGGACCCTAGGCTTTCATATTTGGGGTGATTTCTCTTGATACCTAAAAGTATGTGGGTAATGCAATGCTGCAGGGTAGATATTTTGAGGTGATTTTTGGAAATGTTGCCAAAATCACCAAATTTAGGAATGGTTTGCGGCTTGGTACTTTGGAGTACAAAGACATGCATACCCAATTTAGATTCGTGGGAATGTGTACTTTCCGAAAATATATGGTTTTCTGGGGTGAACTTACCCTTTTCTACTTTTGCCCCCCCCAAAACGATGTAAATGTCTTGATTTTGCAGTATCTGAAATGACAGACCATATGGGGTCTTCCTCTTGGAGCCCCTATATGCCACGTGCGTGGGTACACCTATACATATTGGGCATCAAACTGTTCAGAGGACCCTAGGCTTTCATATTTGGGGTGATTTCTTGTGATACCTAAAAGTATGTGGGCAATACGATGCTGCAGGGTAGATATTTTGAGGTGGTTTTTGGAAATGTCGCCAAAATCACCAAATTTAGGAATGGTTTTCGGCTTGGTACTTTGGAGTACAAAGACATGCATACCCAATTTAGATTCGTGGGAATGTGTACTTTCCGAAAATATATGGTTTTCTGGGGTGAACTTACCCTTTTCTACTTTTGCCCCCCCCAAAACGATGTAAATGTCTTGATTTTGCAGTATCTGAAATGACAGACCATATGGGGGTCTTCCTTTTGGGGCCCCTATATGCCACGTGCGTGGGTACACCTATACATATTGGGCATCAAACTGTTCAAAGGACCCTAGGCTTTCATATTTGGGGTGATTTCTCTTGATACCTAAAAGTATGCGGGCAATACGATGCTGCAGGGTAGATATTTTGAGGTGGTTTTTGGAAATGTCGCCAAAATCACCAAATTTAGGAATGGTTTGCGGCTTGGTACTTTGGAGTACAAAGACATGCATACCCAATTTAGATTCGTGGGAATGTGTACTTTCGGAAAATATATGGTTTTCTGGGGTGAACTTACCCTTTTCTACTTTTGCCCCCCCAAAACGATGTAAATGTCTTGATTTTGCAGTATCTGAAATGACAGACCATATGGGGGTCTTCCTTTTGGGGCCCCTATATGCCACGTGCGTGGGTACACCTATACATATTGGGCATCAAACTGTTCAGGGGACCCTAGGCTTTCATATTTGGGGTGATTTCTCTTGATACCTAAAAGTATGCGGGCAATACGATGCTGCAGGGTAGATATTTTGAGGTGGTTTTTGGAAATGTCGCCAAAATCACCAAATTTAGGAATGGTTTGCGGCTTGGTACTTTGGAGTACAAAGACATGCATACCCAATTTAGATTCGTTGGAATGTGTACTTTCGGAAAATATATGGTTTTCTGGGGTGAACTTACTTTTTTCTACTTTTGACCCCCCCAAAACGATGTAAATGTCTTGATTTTGCAGTATCTGAAATGACAGACCATATGGGTGTCTTCCTTTCGGGGCCCCTATATGCCACGTGCTTGGGTACACCTATACATATTGGGCATCAAACTGTTCAGAGGAACCTAGGCTTTCATATTTGGGGCGATTTATCTTGATACCTAAAAGTATGTGGGTAATACGATGCTGCAGGGTAGAAATTTTGAGGTGATTTTTGGAAATGTCGCCAAAATCACCAAATTTAGGAATGGTTTGCGGCTTGGTACTTTGGAGTACAAAGACATTCATACCCAATTTAGATTCGTGGGAATGTGTACTTTCCGAAAATATATGGTTTTCTGGGGTGAACTTACCCGTTTCTACTTTTACCCCCCCAAAACGATGTAAATGGCTTGATTTTGCAGTGTCTGAAATGACAGACCATATGGGGGTCTTCCTTTTGGGGCCCCTATATGCAACGTGCGTGGGTACACCTATACATATTGGGCATCAAACTGTTCAGAGGACCCTAGGCTTTCATATTTGGGGTGATTTCTCTTGATACCTAAAAGTATGTGGGCAATACGATGCTGCAGGGTAGAAATTTTGAGGTGATTTTTGGAAATGTCGCCAAAATCACCATATTTAGGAATGGTTTGCTGCTTGTTATTGTGGAGTACAAAGACATGCATACCCAATTTAGATTCGTGGGAATGTTTACTTTCCGAAAATATATGGATTTCTGGGGTGAACTTACTTTTTTCTACTTTTGACCCCCCCCAAAACGATGTAAATGTGTTGATTTTGCTGTACCTGAAATGACAGACCATATGGGGGTCTTCCTTTTGGGGCCCCTGTATGCCACGTGCTTGAGTACACCTATACATATTGGGCATCAAAGTGTTCGGAGGAGCCTAGGCTTTCATATTTGGGGTGATTTCTCTTGATACCTAAAAGTATGTGGGTAATACGATGCTGCAGGGTAGAAATTTTGAGGTGATTTTTGGAAATGTCACCGAAATCACCACATTTAGGAATGATTTGCAGCTTGGTACTTTGTAGTACAAAGACATGCATACCCAATTTAGATTCGTGGGAATGTGTAGTTTCCGAAAATATACGGTTTTCTGGGGTGAACTTACTTTTTTCTACTTTTACCCCCCCCAAAACGATGCAAATGTGTTGATTTTGCAGTATCTGGAATTACAGAACTGATAGCTCAAATGAGGTGTCTATATTTTAGGGCCCCTATATGCCACATGTTTGGGTACACCTATATATATTGGGCATCAAATTGTTCAGCGGACCCCAGGCTTTCATATTTGGGGTGTTTTACATTGATACCTAATGATTTGTGGGAGATATGATTCTGTAGATTGGAAGCTTTGAGGTAATTTTTCAAAAAATTCACCAATTTCTATAAAACATTATAACTTTAGGAAACAATTGCAACTTGGTAGTTTGGAGTACAACGATATATTTACCCATTTTTGATTCACCAGAATCTGTTCTTTCTAATAATGGGTAGTTTTCTAGGGTAAACCTACTGTTAGTGGAATGTTTGGCCTTGAAAGCAGAAGTATGCCGTTTGGGGAGCGGAGCTTTGGAAATTTGGTTGTGTACTGCTTTTAGATTTTGATCTATACAAGTGAGAAATCTCCATAAAACTATATATATTTGGTATTGCCGCGTTCAGGAGACATAGACCTTTCCAAATAGGCTGTGTTCTCATACATAAAGTAAATGATGTTTCTGATATATGTGATTGTTCTTTGTGAAACATGATTTTTTTCATTTTATTGGACACTTAGAAGCCAATATTTTTTTACAGAAGTAGAATTACACCAAAATTCCTGCATATTTTGAAAGTTCAGGTTGTCCTGAAAAAAACAATATATTGTTTTGCTGGGTAAACTAAAAGACCGCCCCAGGAAAGGCCCTTAAAGTGAAAGAGTGCAAAATATCTAAAAACTGCTTGGCAGTAGATGTTCGCATCTAGGACAAAATGGCTGGCAGGTAAAGGGTTAAGGGGCTCAAAAGTAATTGGACAATAGACTCAAAGGCTATTTCATGGACAGGTGTGGGCAATTCCTTTGTTAATTAAGCAGATAAAGCCCTGGAGTTGATTGAGGGGGGGGTGCTTCTATGTGGAAGATTTTGACAGACAACATGCGGTCAAAGGTGCTCTCCATGCAGGTGAAAGAAGCCATCCTTAAACTGCAATAAACAGAAAAAACCCATCTGAGAAATAACTACAACATTAGGAGTGGCAAAATCTACAGTTTGGTACATCCTGAGAAAGAAATAAAGCACTGGTGATCTCAGTAACGCAAAAAGACCTGGACGTCCACAGAAGACAACATTGGTGGGACGAATGATTGCAGAATCATTTCCATGGTGAAGAGAAACCCCTTCACAACAGCCAAACAAGTGAACAACACTCTCCAGGAGGTAAGTGTGTCGATATAAGTCTACCATAAAGAGAAGACTGCATGAAAGTTAATACAGAGGTGCACTGCAGGGTGCAAGCCACTCATATGCCTCAGGAATAGAAAGGCTAGATTGGACTTTGCTATAAAAAAAAAAATCATCTAAAAAAAGCCAGCACAGTTCTGGAAAAACATTCTTTGGACAGATGAAACCAAGATCAACCTGTACCAGAATGATGGCAAAAAAAAACTATGTAGAAGGCGTGGAACAGCTCATGATCCAAAGCATACCACATCATCTATAAAAGATGGCGGAGGCAGCGTGATGGCTTGGGCGTGCATGGCTGCCAGTGACACTGGGACACTAGTGTTTATCGATGATGTGACACAGGACAGAAGCAGTCAAATGAATTCTGAGGTGTTCAGAGACATACATTCTGCTCAAAACCAGCTAAAATAAATGCAGTCAAATTGATTGGGAGGCTTTCATAATACAGATGGACAATGACCAAAAACATACAGCCAAAGTAACCCAGGAGTTTATTAAAGCAAAGAAGTGGAATATTCTTGAATGGAAAAGTCAGTCACCTGATCTGAACCCAATTGGGCATGCATTTCACTTGTTGAAGACTAAACTTCAGACCGGAAAAGGCCCACAAACAAACAGTAACCTAAAGCCACTGCAGTAAAGGCCTGGCAGAGCATTAAAAAGGAGGAAACCCAGAATCTGGTGATGTCCATGAGTTCAAGACTTCAGGTTGTCATTGCTAACAAAGGGATTTTAACCACGTATTAGAAATTAACATTTTATTTTCAATTTTTGAATTTGTCCAATTACTTTTGATCCCCTGAAATGAAGTGATTGTTTAAAAAAAAAAAAAAAGGCTTTAGTTCCTCACATTTTTTATGCAATCTTTTTGTTCAATCCACTGAATTAAAGCTGAAAGTCTGCATTTCAACTGCATCTGAGTTGTTTCATTTAAAATGCTGTAAGGAACGTACCTGGTGGTCTAGTGGGGGGACGGCAGGGACGCCTGCCGCCCCCTCGGCGTGGACGCCCGCCGCGTCGAGCGGCTTCCATTAAGCATGTGCTGGCGTCTTAGGGCGCGTGCGGCGCGTTCTTGTGTAATTTAAAGGCGCAGGTGCGAAATTCAAACACTATTTAAATCCCATTAGGGCTGTGGGACCTTGCCCGTGATAGGATTGTGTTTTGCTGGTGCTTCTGAGCCTTGGCTATTGCTGCTATATCCTGAACCTGTTTGATACCTGTTTGATTCCTGTTTTGACCCCTACCTGGCTATTTTGACTATTCTGACTTCTGGATTCTGACCCTTGCCTGATTACCGACTACCTCTTCTGATTAACCCTCTGATTGACTTCCTGGTTTGACCCTTGCCTGTCTGACAACGTTTATTCCCCATATGTCTCGACCCGGCCTGATCTGACTACTCTTTTGCTTGACGCCTTGTACTACGATCTTCTGTCCAAAGACTTTGCTCTACAGTTGTGCCCCTTTGCCTATTCAGAACCCTCATCTTGCACCTCTCGTTTAAGTCCAGGTGGCATCCAAGTAAGCCGAGGGCTCCTCCCGAGGCCCAAAGGCTCACACTACTGGTGAAGCACGAGCCGAGACCAGGGTGCCTGGTGTTTGTTCTGGTGTTGGGTGCCGACCGTGACATTATCACGGGCCCAAGACGGATGAAGAAGGTCGAGCTGCTGCTGCTGCCGCTGCTCCTTCCACCACTGAAGCGTTACTTACCACACTGTTACAGCGCCTGGAAGAACATGAGCAGAGGCAAGATTACCTGATGCAAGGTTTCCACAATTTGACCCGTCGACTGGATGCTTCTGTTCAGTCTACAGCTCCAGTAGTCACCCCTCCTGTGGCCACTCCTGTGGGTTCTCCGGCTTTGTTGGGTAATGTATCCGAAAACCCATGAACCCAAAATTGTGTTTCCTGATAAATTCAATGGGGACAGGTCAAAATTTTTCGTGTTCCAAGAGGCATGTAAATTATACCTCAGCTTTTTCCCCCACTCTTCGTTGCACCGAGTTCCGCCGGTGGGCAGTGGAGACTGGGTGGAACGACATGGTGCTTCGCAGCCAGTTCTGTATTGGGCTGTCTGATTCTGTCAAAGATAGCTTGGTAAATTACCCTTTATCTTCCAACCTGGTTGATCTCATGTCACTTGCCATCCAGGTAGATAGGATGTGAAGGGGTGAAAGGGGTTCTTCTTTGCATTCTGGGTTTACCAATGTTAAGTATAACTTTTCTAATATGGTGTCCAATGTTAAGTCCCCTAACCCTTCCATGGTTCAACCTCTGGAGGAACCCATGCAATTGGGCATATCCCATCTAACCCCTGAGGAAAAAGCCCGCAGGCGTTCCCTTGGTCTTTGCATTTACTGTGGGGAAAAGGGTCATTTCCTGAATTTATGTCCTAAGAGTCCGGGAAACTTCCAAGCCTAAATGGAGAAGGGGAGCTCCATTTGGGTGCAGAAGTTTCCTCTCCCCAGTCTACCTCTAGGATTTTGATACCTGTTAAACTCACATGGCCTACGGGCTCTGTCAAGGTGTCCGCTTTTGTGGATTCAGGGGCGGGGGGGAATTTTCTGGATGCCACCTTTGCGGCAAGATTTGGTATTCCCTTAACCCCTCTAATTCCTCCTATGAGGATTTTGGCAGTTGATAAAAAACCCTTAAGGTCAGGCCTGGTAACTAAAAAATCTGTGTCCCTTTCCTTGTGCTCTGATAATCATCACAGTGAGAGGCTTTTTATCATTGAGGGTGCGTCTTCTCCTCTTATTTTGTGGTTACCTTGGCTTCAGACCCATAATCCTCATACTCATGACTGGGTATCAGGGAAGATTCTTCAATGGGGTCTTAAGTGTGGTGGTTCATGTATTCCTCAGGTGGTGGCAACTACTTCTTTAGAAGGTTTACCTGCAGCATATGCTGAATATGCTGACGTATTTTCTAAGAAAGCTGCAGAAACCCTACCTCCACACAGGCAGTATGATTGTTCTATAGTTATAATTCATGGGTCTACTCCCCTTCGGGGTAGAACATACCCTCTTTCCTTGCCGGAGGCCCAGGCAATGAAGGAGTATATAAAGGACAACCTTGAAAGAGGGTTCATCAGGCCTTCTAGTTCCCCTGCGGGGACGGGCTTCTTCTTTGTTGGGAAAAAGGATGGTGGTCTACGCCCCGTATAGATTATAGGGGTCTCAATAAGATCACCATAAAAAAACACTATCCCCTCCCTTTAATTTCTGAATTGTTTGACCAGGTTAAGGGTGCTAAGATCTATTCTAAGATAGATCTTAGGGGCGCTTATAACCTCATACGTATTAGGGAGGGGAATGAGAAGAAAACTGCATTTAACACCAGGGACGGCCACTACGAATATCTTGTAATGCCCTTCGGTCTCTGTAACGCACCCGCAGTGTTCCAAGAATTTGTCAACGACATCTTTCGGGACCTGCTGGGGATATTCGTAGTGGTCTATCTTGACGATATTTTAATTTTCTCCTCTTAACTTGGGTGAACATAGAAATCATGTTCATCAAGTCCTGTGCAGACTCAGGGAAAATAATCTTTATGCAAAACTGGAGAAATGTATCTTTGAGGTTACTTCCGTTCAGTTTCTGGGGTTTAATATTTCCAGCAAGGGTCTTGAAATGGATCCAGGCAAGGTGAGAGCTGTACTGGATTGGACCCAACCCCAATCATTGTGTGCTACCCAAAGGTTCCTAGGGTTTGCAAATTACTATCGTCAGTTTATTAAAAAAATTTCCCTAATTGTGGCCCCCATTACTGATTTGACTAAGAAGGGTGCTGACCCCAGCATCTGGCCTCCTGAAGCTGTACAAGCTTTTGACTTCCTCAAGAAGGAATTCAGTTCTGCCCCCATTCTTCGACACCCCGACACTGCACTTCCTTTTATAGTAGAGGTGCTTCTGAAGTTGGGGCAGGGGCAGTCCTTTCTCAAAGGCATCCAACAACCAACAAGGTGCATCCCTGTGCATTCTTCTCTAAGAAATTTTCTCCTGCTGAGATCAACTATGATATCGGGAATAGAGAATTGTTGGCTGTTAAATGGGCCTTTGAGGAATGGCGGCATCTGATGGAGGGAGCAAAATAAGAATCTTCTGTACATTCAAATCCTAGGCAGGCCAGATGGGCGCTTTTTTTCACCAGGTTCAATTTTTCTTTAACGTTTAGGCCTGGTTCCAAGGATACTAAAGCGGATGCACTCTCTAGAAGCTTTGAGTCCGATTCCTCTGAGTCTAGCGAGTGCATCCCCATCATCCCCAGGGAGGTAATTGTAGCAGCACTTGAATCTGACCTTTCCTCCTTATTGTCCCCTGTACAATCATCTGCTCCGGTGGATACTCCCTCTGGGAGGTTATTCATTCCACAGGAGTTAAGGGAACAAGTGTTGAAGGAGGTTCATGATTCTAAGATGGCGGGGGCATCCTGGCATTTCTAAGACGGTGTCTCTGTTATCCCGCTTTGTCTGGTGGTCTTCCTTCAAACAGGATGCAAAGGCCTTTGTTAACTCCTGTCCGATCTGCCAACGGTCAAAATCATCTCATAACTCTTCCCAGGGTCTGTTAATTCCTTTACCAATTCCTGAGAAACTTTGGTCCCATCTTTCGATGGACTTCATTGTCGATTTGCCCCCTTCCCAAGGGAAGACTGATTTGGGTGGTGGTGGATAGGTTCAGTAAGATGGGCCATTTTATTCCCCTTCCACACCTCCCTTCTGCTAAAACCTTGGCTGATCTATTCATTACTCACATTTTTAAGTTACATGGTTTTCCTGAAAATATTGTTTCGGACAGGGGGGTTCAGTTTGTCTCGAAGTTTTGGCATGCTTTCTGTTCTTTAGTAGGGATTGAGTTTTCCTTTTCCACTGCATATCACCCCCAAACCAACGGTCAAACTGAAAGGGTGAACCAATCTCTTGAGCAGTATCTCAGGTGTTATGTGACTGATAATCAGTCCTCCTGGTCTGAACTATTACCCTGGGCAGAATTTGCATACAATAATGCTACCCATTCTTCCTCTGGGGAGTCCCCTTTCTTTATTGTCAATGGGTTACATCCCAAAGCTTTTTCTTTTTCCGGTTCTGGTTCCTCTGTACCTACTGCTAACTCTTCAGTGGAACGATTTTCTAAGGTTTGGTCTAAGATGCATGACTCTCTTTAAGGCCGCTACATCTGCCTTAAAGAAAGCTGCTGATAAAACCCATAGGGAAGCACCCAGATAGGAGACTCAGTATGGTTATCCACCAAAAATATTAAGTTGAAAGTTCCCCAAGCTGGGTCCCAGGTTCATAGGTCCATACCCCATCACTGCAATAATTAACCCATCCTCTGTTCGTCTTCAGTTACCTGCTAATTTTAAAATTTCTAATTCTTTTCATGTCTCCCTCTTGAAACCTGCCACTCATGTTTGTCATTTGTCTGTTCCTCCCCCAGTATTGGTTGAAGGTCAGCCTGAATTTGAGATCCAGGAGTAAACTTCAATATCTCACTAAGTGGAAGGGCTTTGGTCCTGAGGAGAACTCTTGGGTCTCAGTAGAGAACATCAAGGCTGACCGCCTCAAGAAGCAATACCATGCTAAGTTTCCTGGTAAGCCTGGGGGTCCAGTGGCCCCCCCTAGAGTGGGGGTAATGTAAGGAACGTACCTTGTGGTCTAGTGGGGGGATGGCAGGGACGCCTGCCGCCCCCTCGGCGGGGACGCCCGCCGCGACAAGCGGCTTCCATTAGGCCGCCGGCGTCTTAGGACACGCGCGTCGCGTTCTTGTGTAATTTAAAGGCGCAGGTGCGCTGACCTAATGACGTCAGCGCGCAATGGCGCGAAATTCAAACACTATTTAAAGCCCATTAGGGCTGTGGGACCTTGCCCGTGATAGGATTGTGTTTCCTGGTGCTTCTGAGCCTTGTGCTATTGTTGCTATATCCTGAACCTGTTTGATTCCTGTTTTGACCCCTGCATGGCTATTTTGACTTCTGGATTCTGAACCTTGCCTGATTACCGACTACCTCTTCTGATTAACCCTCTGATTGACTTCCTGGTTTGACCCTTGCCTGCCTGACAACGTTTATTCTCTGCCTGCCTCGACCCGGCCTGATCTGACTACTCTTTTGCCTGACCCCTTGTACTACGATCTTCTGTCCAAAGACTTTGCTTTACAGTCGTGCCCCTCTGCCTATCCAGAACCCTCATCTTGCACCTCTCGTTTAAGTCCAGGTGGCATCCAAGTAAGCCGAGGGCTGCTAACGAGGCCCAAAGGCGGTCACACTACTGGTGAAGCACGAGCTGAGACCAGGGTGCCTGGTGTTTGTTCTGGTGTTGGGTGCCGACCGTGACAAATGCATTGTGGTAATGTACAGAACCAACATTATAAAAAAGTGGTCTTTGTCCAAATATTTATGACCTAACTGTATAAACAAGCTGCTGAGTAGCAATGGTGGAAATTGATAAAAAAAAATGGGCTATATGGCACAGGATACATAGTGGATAATAGAAAACATTATGTTCTACAGAGCTTATCTGCTATCTGCTGTGTAACTTGAGCCTTTTCTCCTCTGAATAGCTGCCCACATGGCTACACAGCAGCTTTTTTATATAAACAATACTAGTGTTTCTGAAGCAAACACAGCAGTTTTACTAGTGCAGGGCAACACTTTATTATATGTTTATCTAATTTCTTTTGATGTTACTGGTCCTTTAAGAACTACTGATAAACTGTAAAACCCTTGTAAATACCCTTTTGTTAGCCTTTTGCCCTTGGACAGCTATATATTCTCAACTGGTGCTTTCCAATGAGTCTCTGGATTCTGCAGTATCCATAGCAGTACATAAACAATTGCCAATAATTTCACAGTAACTCAACTCCAGGATAGGTTCTTTAGCTCACAATTACATGACATGTATAGTGAAACATGAATCTAACATTTATCTTTCTACAGCTTCTGAAGTATCAAGGGCAGCAAACTTTTATTTCACTTGTATTTTCCTAGGAATAACAGAAGGCTGGGGCTCCATCCTCAAAGGGTAATATGGAAAATAAATGCAGAATGGCTGGCAGATGCTGCCATTGTTTTTCCTAGATGTGGACAGTCATTTCGGCCACTATGATTCTTTCTATAACCAACTCAATGGTCAAAACACCTTACCTTTGTGGGATGCGGTTTGTGGTTTGTTTGCCTCCTTACCCTAAATAAATAAAATCTTAAAATAATACTCTTTTTTTCTGCCTCCCTGACTACAACAATATAAACCCCAACCCAGTCATTATTAGAACTTCATGAATGAAGCAAAATTAATATCTGCAGTAATAAATCACAATTAAAGAGTCTAAAGCTCTGGAGCAGAGCAAACATTGACAAGGAACTTCTATCAGTTCAGATACACTCCAGATCAGTCCACTCCTGAGCTCCCACACTTAATTAACAAAAGACTGTGTATCTAACCAGAACACCCTATATGTGAGAATTCAACATTTACGGGCACATTTACATAATCGAGTGAAGGATTAGAATAAAAAATACTTTGAATTTCGAAGTATTTTTTTTGGCTACTTCGACCTTCGACTACAACATCGAATGGAACGATTCTCACTAAAAATCATTCGACTATTCGACCATTCGATAGTCAAAGTACTGTCTCTTTAAAAAAAACTTCGACCACCTACTTCGATCAAACAAATTGCGCTACTTCGATCCTATTTCGATCAAACGAATTGCGCTAAATCCTTCGACTTCGATATTCAAAGTCGAGGTTTTAACTTTGAGGGTTAATTAACCCTCGATATTCAACCAATAGTAAATGTGCCCCTTAGTAGAAGTTGATTCCTACGAAAAATTATCTTTTATATAAATTCTTTTAAAATATTGATTATGGGATAAATACTGAAAAAAATTATAAGAATAGTGATCTCATTACTATATCAAGGTGTAAATGGTGACAAAACTGCAGTGGTTGCAGCTGACAATAAAATTGCTGGCTAAGTATAATGACCAAGAAAGCCTCATCCACCTAACTAGCATTAATTAAAAAATAAAAGCACTGGCAAGCATTTTGTCCACAGCACCTCAGGAGTTATCAAGGCCTTGCTACTTAGCCTGAAATTAGATTAAATAGGCTGCTCAGAGGGCACAAATGGTTATGGCCATACCAAGCTGACAACCCCCCATTTTCTCTTAGGCCAAAGTCTGGTGGCTTGTGGCCAGACATAAGTAGGGTCCTTACAAGTTGCAGCATGGTTTGCCAAACCACTGCTAACAATTACTATACACTTGCTGGTATTCTCCTTACTATGGCCTGAAAATCTCCACCCAGTCAATCACTCTGATGCAGTAAATCTCGTAAAGGGTTGTAGAACGACTTTCTGGTCAGTGTTATTTAGCCTGGCAGTGTTAGCGGACAAGAGATCCAAAATACACCACTGCAACGGCCAACAGATTCTACAATTTACACCCCTTCACAATTTTTCGATTTTTTTTTTTTCAGGTCTTGCCCCAGAATGTATATTTAGGATACAAGTAAAGAACAACTGTATTACACTGCATTGTACAAATGAAAACAAATAAAAACACACACACACACATATATATATATATATATATATATATATATATATATATATATATATATATATATATATATATATATATATAAATAAAAATTTAGTAGGAATCAATAAGTCTTCTAAATATTGAATTCTTTTTATATAGGGTGGTGCAGTTCAACATACAGTCTTCTTTAACTAAGTGTGGGCCCAGGCAGGGTTGGACTGGACATGGGGGGGCCCACCGGGTAACTATACTACGGCCCCCCCCATACATGCGAGAACGCCAACGCGCATACGATACCGGCGCAACAATTGCTTTTTATTTGGGGGCCCAGACATCGGGGGAGGGGGCCAGGACATTGGGGGAGGGGGCGGGGCTCACAGGGTCTTTTTCCGGATTCCCGTCGGCCCAGTCCGACGCTGGGCCCAGGAGTTGGTATATAGGACACTTAAGGGTAGATTTATCAAAATGTGAGTTTAGAGATTAAGAAATTCCATTACTGTATTAAAACTCAACCACGTTCTATTCACCCCTGTTATTTTCAGAACCGTATTTTTCAAATGGTGAGTTCGAACTTTTACCCATTGATAAATACAATTCTAAAATTCCCATAGGAATGAATATAACTTGAGTGAGCTTTTATTTATTAAGCTCTAAATGCACATTTTGATAAATTTGCCCCATGATATTGTTTGATGTTCAGAAATACATTTTTATTAAATTAATCTATTTAAAAACAGATAGAACAGTACCAATACAGTAATTCTTTAAAGAAACCGAACCCCTGAATAATTTAAGTCTCTATAAAAGAGCTTATAAATAAAACCCTGCTTTAGCTAAATAACATTTTCATAAAAAATATGTTTTTTCAGTAATATGTACCACTGAGTAATCCTAAACAGAAAATTTTCATTTTAATTATGAAGGGCCGCCCCCTGTGATCATAAAAGTTACAGAGCACACAAAAAGATCAAGGGCAAACAAACATGTTCGGTCACATGAGCCAATTAATGGACAAAGTTTTGTCTCTCGCTCTCTCTTTTTACTCTCCACACTTCTTCCTGTTACAAATATAACTATTATTTCTCGTCTGGTGATCTCTGAGGGTGCACACAAACCATCACAAAATGGTGGCTCAAGATAAAAAATTTAAAAGTGCAATATTTTTGATTTATATATTTATTCCAGTTTAAGAAGATTCTTTAATAGTCTAAATATAATATAATACTTAATACGATATAATATGATATAAATTACCTGTTGTCAAAGTACTCATTCTGGGGGTTTAATTTTACTTTAAATGAAAAAGGAAGATTTCTGCACAACATTTAACAATAAGCATGTGACATTTACCTCATTGCCTCGCTCCGTTTCTTTGTAGCTAAGCTCATACTTTACAATGCTGTCCTGACGTGGGGGGCTCCAAGTAAGGACAATGCTGGTCTCTGATTTAGCTTCAGCTCGGAAATTCATAGGTTGACCTGGGACTAAAGATTTGTGAAATACCATGTGAGACAGCGCATGCTAATGCTGATAGAAAACAGTCAAAGATTCTCTTCGATCTCTTAAAAAAAAAAAAAATATCACCATTTTACATTTTCTCTAGTTTTACTTAGAATATTACTGAATAACCTTTGAAAAAAACAAAGACGAGTGGAACAATCTAAACTAAAGTATAGGTTTATGTAAATTCTCAGACTAATATATTCTTGCATGAAACACAGACCAGCTGCTAGACCTTGTGCCAGCTTTTGGTCTAACCCACAATCTGGATTCAACCAGTCACTATAAACGATAAAAAGCCAATATTTGTACAGAGAGAAAGAGAAAAATTGCCAGAGCACAGTTTGATTTTAAAAATAATTATTACAAAAAATGAGGTGTTAGTACCACACTTTAGCCAAAATATATAGGCTCACGTGCCATGTCAAGGCCCCTCATTGTAACGTGAGTCCTAAACTATTTATGAGCATTCTAAGTTTGTATTGCATTTATTACAAAAAATGAGGTGTTAGTACCACACTTTGGCCAAAATATATAGGCTCACGTGCCATGTCAAGGCCCTTATTGTAATGTCCTACACTATTTATGAGCATTCTAAGATTGTAATGCATTTAAAGAACTAAACCCAAAAGTTTAAAAAACCCTACACATACCCCCCCCCTACCTCCCCCCAGCCTAGCTGCTATCCCAGGCAAATGCCCCATAGTCTTTACTTGCCCCTCCGTGCAAATTCTGTCCAGCGGAGTTCCCGGGCGCCATCTTCAGCCGCTTTGGTAATCTTTGGAATGAGACTGTCGCTAAGGCAATTTTCGTGAGCTTCGGTGCATGCGCAGTTGTCGACAAACAGAAAATTGCGCATGCGCCGCTACGTCTGTCTCATTGCAAAGATTACCAAAGAGAAGAAGATGGCTGCCGTGAACTCCACTGGACAGAATCTGTACGGAGGGGTAATAAAAGACTTAGGGGCATTTGCCCGCAGAATAGCTAGGCTGGGGGGGGGGGAAGAGGGGTCTATGTAGGGTAAGGGGGGATTTTTTTTTTATTTGTTTTTTTTTTAACTTTTGGGTTGAATGGATACCATGAGTTGAAACTGTAGTGCAACTATAGTGACTATAGGTGACTAGACCTATGCACCGTTTCTGGCTTATATAATAAACTTTGCAACTAAAAAGCAATAACTATTTTTAGCCGTTTATTTTAATATTTCATTTCTTCCCCTGTTCTTGGCAGATCATCTAGATTTTTGATTGAATATTTATTTCACACAAATCTACTTATACAATAAGGGCACACAAAGCAAAGCAGGAGCAGGTACTTGGTAATCAGCATGGAATGGTTGGTAGGTTTTCCACAGCCATCTGTCAAATAGTAAAAGCTAAGGGGCAAAATTCACTAAGCGCCGAAGCGCCTAACGCTAGCGTCAATTCGCTAGCGTTGGGCATTTTCGTTACTTCGCAAATTCACTAACGAACACTGGCGTAAATTCGCTAGTGTTACTTCGCACCCTTACGCCTGGCGAATTTTCGCTACGGACGTAACTACGCAAATTCACTAACGCGCGCAGGGTACTGAACGCTACCTTTTACGCTAGTCTTCCTTCGCCACCTCAGACCAGGTGAAGCGCAATAGAGTAGATAGGGATTGCTTCAAAAAAAGTTCAAAATTTTTCTAAGTCCCAAAAAACGCTTGCGTTTTTTCTATATTATGGGTGATAGGCTGAAAAAGATTGAAAAAATTTTTTGGGCTCCCCTCCTTCCCCCCTACATTTCCTAACTCATGGCAACTTAACTATACAGCAGGCACATGTGTAGGGCAAAAAAAAAAAATTTATTTGATGTTTTGAAGGTTTCCCAGGCATTTGTAGTGATTCTACGTATTCCTCCATTGAAATTTGAATTTGGCGCCGTATGCAAATTAACCATCGCTAGCGTAACTTCACTTCGCTTAGCGATTCAACGCTAGCGCAACTTTGCAACCTTACGCTACCCCTGTGCGCAACTTCGGATTTTAGTGAATTTGCGGAGCGCTGGAGAAACTACGCCTGGCGAAGTTACGCCTGGCGCAACTACGAATCTTAGTGAATTCACCCCTAAGAGTGCACTCATGCCCACATTAGAGTAAACAAGAGTGACCCCTAAGGAAAGGCTTGAGACAGCTGGTGACTGAAGAGGTTTAAAAACTAAATTGAAGCATTTTTGCAAAAAGGAACATATTTAAATTATCTAATGATTTCATTTTTTTTCCAATATTTCCCCACCTGAAAGTATTTATTTGCAGCTACAAATAAATATAAAAAAATATCTTAAACAAATATTTGTGCATAACACAGTAATGGAATTTAAATACAAATGTGGGGAAAATATACAGCAAAAGGACAAATAAAAATCATGTAACTGTACAGATACACAGACTAAGTAGTTCTCCAGTACAACCAGAAATGTTGCATTAAATGGTTGTTTACCTTTGAGTTAAACTTTTAATATGATGTAGATGGTGACATTCTAAGAAAATGTGCAATAGGTTTTATTTTTTATTATTTGAGGTTCTCCAGTACAACTAGAAACTTTGCATTAAAGGAGTGTTCACCTTTGAGTTAACTTTTAGCTTTTTATTCAGCAGCTATACAGGTTGCCATTTCAGTAATCTAGTTGCTGGGGTCCAAATTAACTTAATGCATTGACTTAAATAATAGACTATAATATGAATAGGAAAGGGACAGACAAGAAAGATGAGTAATAAATAGCAATTCATGAAAATAAATGTGCAGCCTTAAGCTGGCCATAGACGCAAAGATCTGATTGTACGAATCGAGGATTCGGACGACTTTCGGACCGTGCGTGGAGAGTCCCAACATTTTTGGTCCGGCGGAGATCATCGTTTGGTCGATTGGACAGGTTAAAAGATTTCGGTCGGCTGCTGATAATATCTTTGTATGTATTGCCGATCGTTTGATTTTCAGAGGGAGACTGTCACTAGCTTTTGTCGGACATAACTTTCGTACGAATGCTGTCAGGGGCAGAACATCGGCTGATATGTTCTTTTGTACTTTATTTGATCGGAATGGTTAGTGGCAGGTCGGGAGATGGATATTTGCGTCTATGGCCAGCTTAACAGAGCATTTCTTTTACAGAGTACTTTTTTTGAAAGCTGGAAAAAGTCAGAAGGCGGCAAATACAGCAGGGAAGATAAGTATTGAACATGTCAACAATTTTCTCAGTAAATATATTTATAATGGGACTACAATAATTTTACACCAGATGTCGGTAAGAATACAAGTAACAAACACATACAAAGAACTCAAAACAAATAAGTCCATAAATTAAGTGTAATAAAGTGGATTTATTACACTTAATAAAGTATTTAACACATGAAGAAAAGGAGGTGCAAAAAGTCATGGAAGCAAAGAAACCTGCAGAAATCTGTCAGAATTTAGAATGCAATCCTGTCCCCCGTCAGTGCACATTAATATCAGCTGGTTTAGTCCTAATAGATGCCCTATACAGGGGTGGTCCGCCAATGAGGCGAGTTGAGGCTGTCGCCTCAGGCGGCAGCGCCCCACTAGGTACCAGGGGCAGCAAAAATGCTGCTCCTGGTACTTTAAGAGCAAATTTCCGGGGGAGGGGGGGCAGCAGCAACTGCTGCTGCCTCAGGCGCTGGAGGGGCCAGGATCGCCCCTGGCCCTATAAACAGGTTTCTCATTACCAAGGTATTACACAAGAAGCAAAGAGCTTTTGCAAGGCCTTCATAACCTTATTGTTGCAAAACATCAGAAGAGTTGTTCAAGAGCCAAGAATCAGTCACAGAGAGCTTCCGAAAGACCTTGAATTAGCAGGTACAGCTGTTTCAAAGAAAACAAAAAGTAATGCACTCAACCGACATGGCCTATGCATGCTCCACCGAAAACCCAGGTTTAGGTTTGCTGTAAAACATTTGAACATACCAATGAAATTCTGCGAGAATATAGTCTGGTCAGATGAGACCAAAATGTAACTCTATGGATGTCATTGCACACACCATGTTTGGAGGACAAATGGCACTGCACACCACCCCAAAAACACCATACCAACAGTGAAGTTTGGAGGTAGGAACATCAGGGTGTGGCAGCAGTTTTTATTTGGTACAGGCAGACTTCATATAATTAAAGGAAGCTGAATGGAGAAATGCACCAGAACATTCTTGATGAGAATCTGCTGCCATCTACCAGGATGCTGAAGATGAAATGAGGGTGAACATTTCAACAAGGCAATGATCCCAAACACACAGCCAAGGAAACTCTCAATTGGTTTCAGAGAAAGAAAATAAAGGTGCTAGAATGGCCCAGTCAATCGCCCGACTTGAATCCAATTGAAAAATCTATGGAAAGAACCGAAGATCAGAGTTCATGGAAGAGGCCCCAGGAACCTTCAAGATTTCAAGACAGTTTGCGTGTAGAATCAGCAGGTTTCTTGGCTTTCCATGCCTTTTTGCACTTTATTTTGTGTTCAATACTTATTCCCTGTGCCATACCACTTTACTACACATAACAATTTACGGACTTATTCGTTTTGAGTTCTTTGTATGTGGGGGTTACTTGGGTTCTGTGGAAAGTGAATCAAGCGCACAGCCAATAGCCACTTAGGAAGAATGCTTCAATCCTCTCAAAAATTTACCACATGTCTGAAGTCAGAATTTTAAACAGGAAAGAGGAGAGCACTATTTACTGCTGTAATTAGTGTTTATTGCAGACTGAAAAAACACAAAATTTTTCGGGCCTTTGAGAAAGGGCACTAAAGGCCCGACAAATGTAGGGTTACTTGACATCTGGTGTAAATTTCATGTCAACATCCCCATTAGAAATATAGTTACGGAGAAAAACGTTGACATATTCAATACTTATCTTCCCTACTGCATTAAAAAAAAAAATATATAAAAATATAATGAACACCAACTGAAAAGTTGCTAAGAATTGGCCATTTTATCACATACTAAAATTAATGTGAACCACCCCTTTAATGGGTGTTATTTAAAATTAGGTCTCCAATTACAACTTTAGTTTAAGGGCAATGACACGCGGTGCTACTTGTTGTCAGCATTTTGTCACAGCTACATAATGACAGAAGATACCTTGCCATAGACAATACTGAGACTTTGTGTTAATCAATGCCTTCATATGCATTTCTGAGAGACTGCTAAATTTGAGTGTTTTAGCAGTGGCAATTATCAGTACAGTCTATGGCAGGGTCATTTCTTGCATTTTGTGACTGATGCAGAGTAGCAAGTAGCATTGTGTGTCATAGCCCTAACATCCGTGCATAGAAGCATAGAGCCACCAGAACGGAAAGCCGTATTTAAGTGGCAGGATAACAATCTCTCAATTATTAAAATAATTTGTGGGCAGACTAGTATTATTATTCTATATACTCTCTTCATAAAACTAAATTTAAATTATATTTAAATCTTATAAAATGTGCAATCTAGTAAATAGTTAACACTAAATAACACACTTACCTCCTTGTTGGGTTTTAACTTGAATGGGATCAGAAAGAGGACCATCACCAACCGAGGTAAAAGCTAAAACTCGAACTGTGTAGGTCTCATGTTCAAGTAAGCTTCCTATAGTGGTAAGAAGGCTATCATCCACATTATATTTTAGCCAATTGCTGACTGGCTGATCAGGCTCCATAGTATAGTAAACTCGATAACCCCTAATTTGTCCATTTGGTTCAACTGGCTCCTCCCACTGTATTATCATGGTAGTGGACCTCAGCATTCGGGCTTGGACATTCCGTGGTGCACTGGCAGGTGCCTGCTCTCCAGTTCGAGTCACTACTGGTTCACTTGGGGGCCCCTGACCAATGGAGTTAACTGCTGACACCCAAATTTCATATTCAGAGTTGGGACTAAGTCCCCCAATGCTGTATCTTGTTGTAGTAATATCCTCTTTGATCTGGTATGGTCCATCCTGGCTTTTGGACTTATATTCTATGACATAATAAGACACGGGGTCAGGGTTTCCAGAGTCCCAGGTTACTGTGATGCTAGTAGCAGTGGTTTCTGTTACCACTGGAGTTCCAGGTGCTTTAGGAAGAGCTGAGAAAGCACAGAGTAGAAAACAGAGATGGTTAAAAAAAATTTCAAGTATTTAAAATTACAGACAATTAAAGAATATCAATAAAAGTGAAAATCATCCACGATCTACATTTGCCAGTATTGACAGAAGACAACTGGATTGTAAAGCAATGCTAAGCAAAAGTGCAATATTATTGTAATAAAATGGAAACTATGTATGGGGAAAGCAGAAAAAAAACACAGATGGCCCGGCATCTCTTTGAGGACTTCTAAAATGTTTTTATTGTAAAGTAGGGACGATATTATTCTTAAAAATGCACTGCAGAAATGTTTTCCCTTAACTGAGAAAGTTAAGGGGAAAACTATAACATAAGCTATAGTGTTGCTACAGCACTGGGGTCTTTAAAATTTTCCACATTTTTATATGAATGTGGCCTAAAACATCTGATTTTCAAACAAGTCCTAAAAGTGCATCAAGAAAACCTAGTTAAACAAATGAAACAAAAATTATTATATTTGGTTATTTATTGGAAAAAATGATCCATTAACATATTTGCGTGTGCAAAAATAAGTGAATCCTTAGGATTATCATATAATTTGAAGGTGAAAAAAGAGGCTAGATTTTTCAGTCAATGGGAGGAGAGACCCTGTTCTATTTAAAAAAAAAAAAAAAACCTTATCACACATAAAACACATTTGTGGATTTGTACCATGGCTCGTACAAAGAAGGTGTCTGCCAGAAAAAAAAGTCGTTGATGACCGTAAAGCTGAAAAAGGCTACAAGACTATCTCTAAAGAGTTTGGAATCCACCACTAACAGTCAGACAGATTGTGTACAAATGGAAGAAATGCAAGACTGTCGATGTGCAAGACTGACCAACAGTTACCACAACATATAAGAGATTTTCTGATAATCTAAAGAAACGGGGCCTCTGTAGATGTCACATATTTAAATTCTTGAATATCCAACCATCTAGGCTTGAGAGCAATTCAATTTCATAATTCAATTCATAAGGAATCTGTGATCATGGAAGATATATTGATTATTTGTTGCTTGTATGAAATTTTGAACGCTTTGTTTGAAATTTACATCAGAGATTAATCTTGAATCTATTCATTTTTTAGATATTACTCTAAATACTAATGGAAATAAGATAACTTCTATTTTTCATATAAAATGTGCATGGGGATAAAATGTGAATGGGGATTCATGTCACCCTGATCATCTAATAAGAAATATACCTTACAGTCAATTTCTGCGATGTTCTGATTATGAAGATTTTTTAAATAAATCACAGGGATTACGAAAAAGACTCAAATAGCGGATACAAAAATTATAGCTTGGAAAAGGTTTTTCATAGGGCAGCGAGTACAGAAAGGCATAACTTGTTAATGAAATATAGAATTAATGATAATCCTGTTCCTTCTTTACCTTTCTCAATTGAGAATGGGAATGTTTCTGTGATAAAAAAAGGCTTTTTGGTGATATAAGTTTTTAATAAACAATTTAAGCAGCAGAAGAAAAAAAAACAGTTACCACAACATTTTGCTGCAGTTATTACTGCACAAGGGGGTTACATTGAATAAGACATGCTGAGAAAAATAAAATGCGGCACTCCAGGTAAAAACAATGGTGGTTTATTTCAACAGACATCACCTGGCGCTTTCGGGAGCAACTCCCTTAATCATAGGCTTACAATTTCATACATGTCACTTCCTTAAATAGGCCATGCAACAGTCACCCATTTAGGAGTTGCATAAAATTGCAGTGTCTCCACTTTAAAACCAATTAAACTGTTTAAAAACAAACACAATACCTGGAGGAACTAGTATTGGGTTATTTAGGCTAAACTAAGTACGTACCTATATAAACCTTGGTAAGTTACAAATTCTTCTGGATCAAATACAGCAGAAATATGATAAATACATATTGAAAGGTGGGGCATAATTTCTGTCTATATATTTACATTAGAAGTAAAAATGCGGGTAAAAATACAGGGAAGGCTGATGTAAATTGTCTTGATTATGAAATATCTATGCTAATGCTTTAGTTGTCCTAACCAATACCTTATCATCTGTCAGTATAAGTACATGAGGTCAGAAGTCATATCTTGTATTTAGACCTTTCGGTATTCTGGTGTCGAGTTTGAAGATCTAGAATGCCTCTCTTAATTTTTACCTGCTCAATGACCTTCACTCCAAGGTCTTGAGTGCCCCATGAGGAATATAATGAAAAGTGTTTACCTATGGGAGATATGTCATCTTTCTTTTCAATGGCTCCAATGAGTTCCCTTACTCTGCCTTTTAGGCACCGGATAGAGTGATCGACGTATTGTTTCCTACAACATTTACACTCCAATAGGTACACTATCCGTTTGTAATTACAGTTATAAAAACCTTTACAAGTCAAGCCTGTAACGTTGGATGCAAAGCTACTACTTACATCAATTACCCTGCAGGTTTTACATTTCGTAGATCCACATTTAAAAGTACCCCTAGAAGAAAGCCAATGGCCTCTCTGTTTTGGTACAGTTGAAGAAACTATGCTAGCTAGCATGTTGCCTAAAGTGGTGTTTTTTTTAGAGACAAATCTAATATCATTGTCTCTGAGACAATTCCCCTGACTGTTCGTGAAAGGAATCAGTCTGACTGCTAGCCCAATGGTCACGTACGAACTGGCTGTACGAAATACTTTTCAAAGGGTGACAACTGTTTGCTTTCAGTATGGTGTTTCCTGCTGTAGGCTTACGAAAAATTTCTGATTCAATCCTACCCTGGTCTACATTACCTATTAATTTTAGGTCCAAAAAATTGATCTTGTGAATGTGATATTCTAAAGAAAATCTTAAATTAATATTGTTTAAATAATTGTGAAAATCCCCTATTCAATCAAGTGGACCACCCTAAACAAATAAGAGGTTGTCAATGTAGCGACCATACCAAATAATGTGACTTCGATAGGGATTATCATCTCCAAGGATGCGCAACCTCTCCCACCAACTCATGTACAGGTTGGTGTAGGTGGGGGCAAAGGATGCCCCCATGAGGTACCACATCTCTGGAGGTAATAATCTTCATCGAAATAAAAAAAAGTTGTTAGTAAGTAAAAATTCCATAGTAAATAAAGTGTAATCAATAAAATTGTGTGTATTCTTGTGTCATTTTTAGTGTTTCTGCTATAGCTCGCAAACCCATATTGTGTGAAGAGTATAAGGACTTAATGTCCATAGAAATCTAACAGTAATTGTGTAGCCAAGTAATTTCTGTAACTTTATCCAATAGGTGACCTATTTTTTCTTTTAATGTAAATATATCAACACAAATGCCCCAAGTTTCAATATTATATTTCTGCTGTATTTGATCCAGAAGAATTTGTAACTTATCAAGGTTTATGTAGGTACTTACTTAGTTTAGCCTAAATAACCCAATACTAGTTCCTCCAGATGCATTGTGTTTGTTTTAAACAGTTTAATTGGTTTTAAAGTGGATTAATGAAAAGTGTTTTTTATTTAGGGATTCACACTTTTTAATAATACTATATATTGGGAGTGGAAATATATCCACAGACACTGCAATTTTATGCAACTCCTGAGGGGGTCTCTATTGCATGGCCTATTTAAGGAAGTGACTTGTATGAAACTGTAAGCCTATGATTAAGGGATTTACTCCCAAAACGCGTCAGGTGATGTCTGTGATCTATTGAAATAAACCACCATTCTTTTTATCTGGAATGCCACCTTTTATCTTTCTCAGCACATCTAATTACAGTGGGAACGCAGTGGTGGAGCACCCAGGATCCTAAATGGAGCTGCACTGATGAAAGGGCACATGGGGTGAGTTTGGAGCAGTCTATTTCTCTCTGACTCCACACAATAAGTATTCACTTACTTTTGCCAAATGCAGAAATGTTATTCGATCTTTTTTTCCCCAATAAATACAATTTATCTACTTTTAGGACTTGTTTGCCAATCAGATGATATTTTAAGTTAGATTCATATAAAAATATGGAACATTCTAAATGGTTCCCAAACTTTCAAGAACTACTGTACATGGAGTTTATATATTCTCCATTTGTTTGCATTTTTTTCTATGTACTCTGGTTTTCTCCCACACACTAAAACTGACAGGCAAGGATAACTAGCATTTCAAGATATTGATAGTTTATGTCAACAGATCCATTGGCACAACACGTATATAAAAGTTAAAAAGAATACATTGGCAATAAGGTCAGTTATCCTTAAAATACAGGACCAAAGAACTGCATTCCAAAGTGATAAATTAGATTCAGTTTTGCCATGAACTCTTATAAATGTATGTCTTATTAATATTAACTTGTATACATATTACCAGGTGACCACATTTTTACACCACAAAGTTTCCTCCTCACAGGCAGCGCTGTATAGCCTGATGATCAGCAGTACTGCCAAAGTAGTTTAGATCTTATTTTCCTACAGAGCAATGCAGAAAATAAAACACATCCACTAATAATTACACTTATAGCTATGAGAGAAGAAAATTAAAACAAAATTTATTTATAGGTGCTAAAAGTTTTTCAAAGGCGTAGATAGTAAAAAGATGCACTAAATGGTCAACACAATTAAAGAATGAATATCAACAACATTCTTTTTGTGACTTTATGGCATGAAGCAAGGAGTTATACTTACATTTTACAGTGATCTGAGCTACAGATTCAATGACACCAAGGCTGGACATTGCAACACACGTATAATTGGCAGATTCCTTTACATTAGTGAGTTCCAAAACATTACGCCCCACTGGCATGTCATCTTCTGGTGTTAGTTCCTCAGCACCCACCATCCACTTTACATATGGCATAGGTGAACCCACCGCAACACATGTAATGTTGACATTTCCACCTGGCATAATCTCATGGCTTACGGGAAGGATAGAAAATCGTGGAGCAACACGCCGAACTGTGAAAATGCACAAGGATAATGAAAAAAAAAAAGAAAAGGGAATAAAAACAAAAAGTTGAATGCACAGAGAACAAATTTAACAAATTAAATTCAAATATTAAAAAAAGAAAACTGAATGACTTAAAAATACTGCACAAACAATAAAGTATAATATATAGAGAGACAAGAAGCAAAAATTCATAGCAAAAGGGTTCCATAGATAAGGAATACACCCATCACAGCACAGATATTACACAAAAATTTATTAGTAATTTCTCATCTTTAACACATTTGAGAGTAGATGGAAGAAATTAAAAAGTGCTTTATGTCACAGCGCCTAATCTACGATTCCCGCATTAATTCTAATTCTAGTGTACATCCTCTTAAGTCAATATAGGGACAAGCTAAACTGTCACTGTACATCATGGACATGATCTGTAAAGAAGAAATCTAATGTTTGCTAACACATATAGGTATAGTACTACTCTAATGTATGCTTCTAATAACAGAGATACTGCTAAATTACTTAAATATTTCCAGGTTCAAGTGCAACATGCATGAAAAGAAAAAGATGAGAAATCCTAATGAAATTTTTGTGGTTTTTGGGTGTAAAAACCCTAATAAAGCCTCTTTTAATCTGACACGGTTTCATCGATAGATGCAGCTCTCAGAATCACAAACATCATGCAGAATAGGAATAAAAACTAAAAGAAAAACAAAAAAAAGTAAAAACTGAGAAATAATAAGGGGGATAGACAAAAAGGGGGTAAGACAGAAAAATGCAGAGGAATATAACATAAGGGCAACTAGCAAAAGCCCAAATTAATACTGAATATAGAAAAATGTATTTGGGTTAGGAAAACCACCATAATGCTTTATATTATATCTGATGTGACTCACATCAAAACCCTCATGGAATATTCAACAAATTGTTCATTGTAAAACAAGGCAATGGACTTTTAAACGCTGAAAAAAGAACAGTGACATGTTCTGTGCATCCCCATTGCTGATAGGTGGATGCAGCTTTTTAGACCCAACAAGTTAGAACATGGATCAAGGGGTTAAGGCAGCCCCAATATTAGTGACTCTGTTCTCTGAAACATTTGGAGAGCAATACAGGACAAGAAGAAAAAGGCCACAAATAAATCCTATAATGATACTATAGTTTGTTTACAGCATAAGCCAGTTGTTCAAGAATAAATTAAAGGGAAATGTGAACTATCTAATTTAACATTGTTGCCTAGAAGGTAAATGTTGGACAACAAAAAGCTTAATCACTCATACTGCCTAGTTCAAATCAAGCAAAGTTTGTTGTATCTGTATTTTTCTTGAGATTAAACTACAAACTGATCTATCCAGATACACATGGCATCTAACAGTTCTAAGAATCCAGTATGAGCATTCCATAAGAACTAAAATAAACATGATCCTTTTATTATCAATTTTAAGCATTTCTTTCTAATATTAACCACATCCCACCAAAGCACAACACAGAATATGAAAAAAGGTTTCCAAAGAACAGAGTCACAGAGCCCTGCCCAAACCTCAACACACAATGAAAGGAAGTAAAAAAAAGAGGATCATGCTGACAGAACAGAAGAAAAAGTGCAAGTATTCTGATGGGGGCCGACACGTAACTGGTTTAGGGAGCATAAATGGGAGAAAAGCTGACTAGCATGGTATAGTCAGCAAACACATTATCAAACTAACAGCAGCATGGAGACACTGTATTGTCATGGGAACAGGACAATAATTGAACAAAAGGTGTTTGAACATGAACTTTTTTGTTAAAAAAAAAATACAATTAGGTTTAAATCCCAATATAATATATTGGAGTCTGAATGACAGGATTAATCAACTTGTTTTGAGAATTACTGGGTGAAGTATACATCTGTATGCACTCAAAACTTAGTATGGGTCAGAAACATTCACAGAGCACAGTTATAAATGGACAATTTAGGTAGGAAAACCATCTGCAACTACCACTACAGGCAATGAAAACTGTGGCTACAATTTTAACCAAAAGAAAGACAAAAAAGAACAGTACACGCATGTAACTAGAAATGTAAAAAAATTATGTCAATTACTTTTTGTTTCTGCTGTGTTAACTCTGCCCACCAAATTGAATATTATTATTCTAACTGTTCTTTTCGTCAGTAAAATGTTATCAACATTACTATATTTAGTCATAAAGCAATGATGCATGTAATATATAAGCATGGAGGATATGATATGGAAGTTACTTTTGACAAAAATGTGTCAATGCAAGGAAAAACACACACATACTGTATGCCTAGGGATATTTTGCATTTGAGTAAGTATCATGGAAGATATTTTACTGCTTAATTTAATCCCAGAGATAAAAGGAACAAACTGGCAGCACAGATATATATCATATTAACTGAGGAGTAAGGTTTTGTAAGATGAGTGCTCTGTGAGTGTTCATTTTTCTTTTCATGATAAGCTAAGATTAAAAAAAATAGCAACAACAGCTACTGAGAAACAACCACTGACTTTTCAAGCCCCAATTCAGAAATGATAAAAAAAAGTACAACAATTTAAAAAAAATAAAAACAACAATAAAAATGAAAAAGGGAATAAAAAATAAAGAAAAAATAATTAAAAACAGTTTGATGTGAGCATTGGAAGCATAAAAGAGTAAAATGATGTAATTGCACTCCAACAATCAGCAAGCGGAGGCTCCAAACAGGGTGGGATACAGCAGATATTATCAAACCATTTTGGCGAGACAGGAGTTATTCCGTCTTACTCCAAAATGAAGAAGGAAGGGAAAGAAGGACGGGAGCCAAACGTGTGCAGCCTCTACATTACTAGTGCGGATTAGATTACACCTGTCCTACCTCTTCAAAGAGAGGTTCCCTATCACTGGTAACATCCCAAACATTCATTTATAATATCTCCAATTTCACCCATTTTATTTCAGTTCTGTCCATTGATTTATTAATAATTTTCTATTTCAGCTGAAAGCTTTAGAATACGATAATAATCAGCGTTACAGTTAAAAGGTGTAATCTAATATTTGCTCTAAAATACACAGGCAATACAAAAAGGCGTAAGAAACAAGTAATTCAAGTAATTTCAATCTTTCAACTCAGTGTTCCTGCCCTATGGCATTTCTTACTTATGTCTTGAATGAATTTGTATTTAAAGCAAATGTAGGTAAATTTAAATAACATTCTAACAGCTATACATGCCTCAACCTCTAAGAGAAGAACATCTTTGAGAGAATGTATATCAATTAAAGTGATATTTTAACCTGATGTGCTAGGTATAATTTTCTAAGAATTAAAACTAACGTTTTGATGTAATCTGTGAATAGATTATTTTGTGAAAATGAAATTAAAAAATCAAATTCAAGAAGCATAATTAATGTTTTATATCAATACAAAATTCAGATGAGAAAAAGAGATGGGCTTGCACTTAGAAGCCACATGCTAAAATATAGTCATGTAAAATGTTGGTTCAACAGCAATCTACCAAAAAATAAAAAGGGTCACTATCAAAAAAAAAAAAAAAAAAAGTATTGCTTTTGTCTGAAAACAGGTTTGGCTAATTAGAGTACCCAAAAATGTATTTCATTTTGAAAAAAAGGTAGGTTTGGGCTGATTTACATACTTTTTACACAAATACTTAACGGTGCATGCAAAATAACAAGAGATGAATTAAAAAAGGACAATCACTCAATATAACATCAATTAACCTTTTAATATCTCCCTAGGCTCCATGTGTTTAAAGCAATAATTGGTGATTCAGAATACAACCATTGATAATGCTTGTTATTACACTATACAGATAGATAATACAGCTAAAATCCTATGACTGCGAAAAATGTATCTATTTCCTCAGAACTACATATTTCCTTAAAAAAGTAATAAAAAATAACTTGTGAGGGTGTGAATATCATTTTGTTACTGATGATAGTGAAATGGGCTAGGAAATCTATATTTGTTAGTTTAAAGAATATTAACACAGAGGGAATACTGATCATCATCACAGGGCAGGAACAGAGGCTTTTTGAAAATGTGGGGATTATCACTAGACAGCAAAACAACAATCTCAATAGAAAGGACATTGATCAGTAGCGAAATACAATAAGGGTAAAAAAATAGCAAAGAAAAAAAAGGCATGCAAAAGTAGTTCAATTATTTTTTCATGCATCAGGCTCTGCGCCCAAGCACCCAATAACCATGACGACAAAATGTGCAAAAACCCAGCAACATTACCAAAGGATGCATAGAGAGGTCTCACAATGCAATATCATCTCAGTCCCCAAAGCCCATAGACAGATGTACTGTCCTTCACTGAAAGATTTCTTTGCTTTTTTCTTTAGTTTTAAGAATGTAAAAATGTGGGTAAGAACGTAAAAGAAAAAAAACACACCAACCTTCTCGTAGCTCTGAGGGATGTTAAGGGGTTTGATGCAGAACACAATGACATGAGGAGAAGAGAAAAAATAGGGGAGACACAGAGAGAGTAAAAAAAGACCTTCTCCAGGCTTTTTAGCTGCAAAGTGACTAATCCATTTCTTTAAATGTTCATACAATAACACATCTTTTCCTGGAAAAATACCTTTTGATTTGGTACTTCTTCCCACCCAGTTCCTAATGGTTTTATATTTCCTTTTAGAGTGTGTTGACCAAAATGCAAATTCTGCCACAACACTTATGTACAATAGGAGTAAAGTGTACAGAAGATAAGCAAAGCGAAATACCAAGTTCCATTCTTGAGCCCATTTTTTTTTTTGTTGCTTACCAAATTACCCTCCATTAATTTTTTTTACTTCTGTTTATAACAATTTACATTTGTTTGTTAAAAAAAGGACTTTGTAAAACAATTTTGTGTGCATCACAAAAATACATTCTTGATTGTTTCACTAGCCATAAAGCATAGCAGCTGAAAGAGTGCAATGTTTTGTCCCATTTATGACAATCACATTTACGAAGTTATTGTGAAAAAAAACATATCTGTATTATTAAACCTAACATAGAAAAGGGAGATCATAAGTACTTGAGTTACTACTCAATGTAAAACTACTGTAGCATTTTTATATTATAGTATTAAATTGTACCCTTAAGGAAACAAGTAATCCATTTTCAAGAAGTAGAAAATCAACTAATCTATCTCTGCAAGACAATTTATACCCAAGTGTTTGGCCATCACCTGAACAGGTAAATGATTGGTAATCACATCCAAGAATGCAAATTTTAATAAAAGGGTAGAGTACGTTCTTTAAATATTCACAGAATATTTCTACTAATCAGAAAGAAAGCATGCAAGCAACCCAAAGACCTCTTATTTTATTACAGATCAAAGTAGGAATGTTATAGTTGTCACTGCTTTGTAGTTTGTAAGACTAACTACCAATTGGTCAATTATATTTTTTTCTTCAGTGACACTGCTAGTGGACCTTTAATGGTCACATTTGAAGTATTTATGGTACCAACAGTTAATATTAAATGTATAGCTAGATGGGAGACATATAATTTTGTGCAGGAAAATATTATTTAAAGATTTGATGTGTACGCAAAATCAGACTGCTTCATTGTCCCTGTTGTGCAGAAATTCAGCATCCCAGTTAAATCTCTCTTTGTGCAAAGCATTGGGTCTCTATTTTAAGACTAATAAGCCAATTAACACATATATATCACTTCAAATATAAAAAGAATCATGGTTAGTATCAGACTTAAGCAGCAGCAGCAGCAGGTGTAGCCTTGAAACAGTTCACATCACTCAGCGTGCAGAGCTGAGCTACTCCCTACCTCTCACGTAAAGATTAGCAGGTGATGAATAGCGAACTCCAGCACTGTTGGTAGCGACACATTCGTACTTCCCCTGATCTGTTTCCTCACTGTTCTCAATCTGCAGTGCACCTAAGTAAAAGAAACATGAAAGCATGGAAATTAAACAATTATTTATGTTTTAGATAATTTTCCTGGAAAATTAGATAACTTTTCTGGAAGCCATCTGACATTTCCAACAGAAGGTTTTACATTCATAAGAAGAAACTAAGAGTCACCTTTATCAAAGGTCGAATTTCGAATTCACTCCCTTTAACTCCCATAAATTACAAATTGGACCAATCAAAATTAATTAATAAAATGGATTTTTTAAAACTCGATTGAATTGACTTGAATACTAGAATCAAATTCAAGTCAATTCAAATTGAATTTAAAAATACTCGAATGTCAGGAAGGCTGCAAACGATAGATACCTGGACCTCTCCCATTGACTTAAACAGCAATTTCAAATTTGAGTTCTTAAAAGACCAGAGTATGATAAAGCTCAAAAATCTACATTTTTTAAAAACTCAAATTGAATTTGAATAACTCCCTAGTCAAATTTGACAGTTTTGACCATGAAAAAAATTTGAAAATTAGAATTTTTAATTCGACCCTTGATAAATCTGCCCCCAACTGTAGCAGTATGAACAATTAGTTATATTGTGTCAGATTAAACACACCTTATAGTAAAAATGTTGGAAAATAAATAGAAATATATATTTTTTTACACACACACAGACACGTATCTTGCTGTTCTCTTAAAGGAAAACTATACCCCCAAAATGAATACTTAAGCAACAGATAGTTTATATCAAATTGAATGACATATTAAAGAATCTTACCAAACTGGAATATATATTTACATAAATATTGCCCTTTTACATCTCTTGCCTTGAACCACCATTTTGTGACTCTATCTGTGCTGCCTCAGAGATCACCTGACCAGAAATACTACAACACTAACTGTAACAGGAAGAAGTGAGGAAGCAAAAGGCAGAACTCTGTCTGTTAATTGGCTCATGTGACCTTACATGTGGTTTGTATGTGTGCACAGTGAATCTTACGATCTCAGGGGGCGGCCCTTATTTTTTAAAATGGCAATTTTCTATTTATGATTACCCAATGGCACATACTACTAAAAAAGTATATTATTATGATAATGGTTCATTTACATGAAGCAGGGTTTTACACATGAGCTGTTTTACTCAGTATCTTTTAATAGAGACCTACATTGTTTGGGGGGTATAGTTTTCCTTTAAATGATTTTCAAACAAGTTAAACATACATATAATTTTTACACAAACAGCTAAATCAGTTGAAAGAGTAAATACTGAATGTACAAATGACAAACTTCATACCACAAACTGCAGAAAATGTTGAAACACATATGTACATATGTAACTGGTTATTTCAAGTTATAAAAATGATTTTAAATATTAAATACTACATATAGCATTTGCAAACAAACAATATTTTGACATGATATCCACAACCTCTACACATTTTCGATACCCTGGTGGTAAACATCAAAGGGCCATGACATGGCAATTCAGGACATTTTGTTACCTAGGCAATTACTAACTCCATGTGTAGCTCAAAAAAACACAACCATTTGATTTAACATTCACTTGGCACTGAAGTGATCAGGCAATTGCTACTCATGAATAATGAATGTCTTGTTTAGAAAGCTTTGATGCTCACCCACTTGCTGCCTTATCATCCAGTCAACAAAATCCCCAAAACTGTTACATTTTCCATTTTATGCCAGGTCTAGACCTTCCTTTTCCTTGTTCCTGTATAGTACAATGTATCACTGGCTGACCACAAAATTAAATAGATAAATAAAACTAATGAGACCAACATACGATAGAACGCAAACTGGTAAGGAGCAATATAGTCAGGAAACTATAGGAGAGAAGACTGTCAGTGACAGGTCAACTTGTGCCTTACCTCGAATTGGAGTATTTTCTGTAATGAAAGCAAAGAAGAGAAGTGACAGTGGTGAGGAATCACACATAGTCTTTCAGGCAGCCAGCCAAAAATAGGACCAGTATCCAGGTAGAAATTCTGCTAGCCAGAGTACATAGAGAGTTACAATTCTTAACTGGGGTATAAACTTAAGTTCAGGGAAATTCTGACCCGCACATCACTAAAGTGCACGGGTCCTGTCAGGCAGATCTGTACCAGACCTGAACCAGTTCACCCGCTACCCCACTATGCCCCATACCATGGCCAGCTACCAAAGCAGCTTCTGCAATGGTTTAACTTACCTTAACTGACCCAGAGTCAGAAAACAGAAGTGGAACTTAGTGGAAGTGACATCACTTTGGAAGCCAATCACCCGTAAAAGGGAAAAAAATAACTACCATCAGTGGTGGAGGGAGGGAACACATTCCCACTTTATTTGGGTACACAAGCATGGTACCCACAGACCACCATCATGGTCAGGAAATATCTGACTTCCTACCTGAAACCTGACCACTTGCAGTACTTATTCCAAGTACAATAAGCAGTCAGTAAAATTGCTGTAATTGTCAATCATTTACTACATTCAGTGCATCACAGATGTGGCATAGAATATGTCTAAATAGCATCACCAAAAAAAATTGATTTATGAATGATAAAGAAAATTTTTTGTAAAGGAGGTACCATAAGAAACTGCAATGTCATTTAATGCTCATAAGGAGACAATATTCTTTGATAATAGGAATGTAACTAAGGTACCAAAACAGATATGTATAATAGAACGCATTTACAAATGCAGTGCAGTCCACAAACTTGCACACGAAACATCATTATGTTGGCAAAATACAGTATGCAAGTACAGTGTGCAACTTGTAGCACTGGGTAAGAATGTGTTTAAATGGAGCATGTTGCAAATGAGCATTTCTGGACACATGACCTTTCTAAATAGTGTCAATGCACACCCAGGTTTATGCCCATTTTAGCGTTTTGCACTTGCTTGCTTGCATAAATGAGCTTTAATGTCTGATGTTCAGTTTATATAAAAAAATCTGTTATAAATTATGTAATAAATTATGTTATTAATTTTTTCATCTATTTTGTATTTTAACCAGGATAATGAGCTAGTAAGATTGAAGGTCTGACTTCTAAGAGAAGATTGAAAGTCTAAGAAGTAAGATTAAGGGAAGGCCTTCCAATGTAATTTTTCTAGAAATTTGGCCTGGGTCATGTGCAACTTTAATTCCAAAAAGAGGATTGCTGTATCCATCAAGAGGTTCTGGGGAAAAAAGAAAACATATATAGTGCAGCATTCTTAATCTAAACACACACCCTCATTGCTTAAGATGCATTTGTAAACCAGCGTGATGAAAAACTTTCATCATTTAGCAGCCTTTTAGTGAAAAAGTGTTAATTATACATCAGTTTCAGTGATTAGTTGAAAGGGATTAAGGGTATAGTTTACACCCACACTAAGAGATGCAAGTATCCCAGTGGCACATTATACTCACAAACAGGAAAAATTTCTGCATGCCTCAAAGACAAAAGCTGGCCATAGATGCAAAGATCCGATCGTTCGAATCCTCGAACGATGGGACCTCCCATCTCCTGACCTGCAAAACCTCTTTTGAGGGGTACAGCAAGCCTCTTTTTGGAACTGGATTATTGGAGGTGGAAGAAAACCTGACGGATTTTTGGACTGGGGTACACTAACATTGGGACTTATTGGTATTTATATTTTTAACCCTTTCCCTGCCAGACGTTTTGTCCTAAACACGAACATCTACTGCTAAGCAGTTTTTAGACTTTTTGTACTCTTTCACTTTAAGGGCTTTTCCTGGGAGAGTCTTTTAGTTTACCCAGGAAAACAATATACTGTTTTTCTCAGTACATGAGCTTTCAAAATATGCTACAATTTTTCTGTAAAAAGATATAGGCTTCTAACTGTCTAATAAAATACAAAAAAAATCATGTTTCACATAGTACAATCACATATATCAGAAACATAATTCTATGTACAAGAACACAGCCGATTTGCAAAGTTCTATGTCTCCTGAATGCGCCAATACCAAATATATATATATATATATATAATTTTATGGAGATTTCTCAATTCTATAGATCAAAATCTCATTACATTACCAAATTTCCAAAGCACCACTCCAAACGGCATACTTCTGATTTCAAGGCCAAACACTCCACTTACAGTATGTTTACACTAGAAAACTATGCATTATTAGAAAGAGCAGATTCTGGTAAATAAAAAATGGGTACATCTATCTATCTATGTACGCCAAAATACCAAGTTGCAATTCTTTCCTAAAGTTATAATTTTTTGTAGAAATTTGTGAATTTTTTGAAAAATGACCTCAAAGCTTCCAATCTGCAGCATCATATCTCCCACATATTATTAGGTACCAATGTAAAACACCGTAATATGATTACCATGTATAGGTTCACCTAAGCATGTGGCATATAGGGGCCCCAAAATGTAGACATTTGCGCTATCAGTTCTGTAATTCCAGATACTGCAAAATCAACACAACTGCATAGATTTGGGGCGGGCAAAGGTAGAAAAAAAGTACATTCAGCCCAGAAAACCATATATTTTCAGAATATACATATTCCCTCGAATCCAAATTGGGTATGCATGTCTTTCTACTCCAAAGCCCCAAACCTTTCCTAAATGTAATGATTTTGGTTCAATTTCCAAAAACCTCAAAATTTCCACCAAATATGAAAGCATGTGGTCCCCTGAACAGTTTGATGCCAATATGTATAGGTTTACCCAAGCACGTGGCATATAGGGGCCCCAAAATGAAGACCCCACATATGGTCTTTCATTTCAGGTACTGCAAAATCAACATTTACATTTACGTTTTGGGGGGGGCAAAAGTAGAAAAAAGTTAGTTCACCCCAGAAAACCATATATTTTCGGAAAGTACACATTCCCCCAAATCCAAAATGGGTATGCATGACTTTCTACTCCAAAACCTAAATATTGACGCCATGGGTCTACTGAACAGTTTGATGCCCAATATGCATAGATATACCAAGGCATCTGGCATGTGACTCCAAATAAAAATAGTGCATATGAGTTTTCTCCACTATCGATTTGCCATCTCTGAACATACTGTAGCCCCCTACCTTGTATTATGTGCCATAAGACCCCACTAACAGCATTAACCCCAAAACCATATATTTTTGGAAAATATTTCTGATGAATCGAAAATGGGTAATTAGGTCCTTCTACTCCAAACTACCCAACTGCAAAGTTACGCTAAATTCAGCGGACATTTCTGAAAATCGCCTAAAAATATTGCAATTGCCCACATTTATCTCACCTAATTTCTTATATACAACTGGAAAACACCCTAAATATTGACACCAATGGTCTACTGAACAGTTTGATGCCCAATATGCATAGATATACCAAGGCAGCTGGCATGTGTGGACCCCAAATAAAAATAGTACATATGAATTTTCTCCGCTGCCGATTCGCCTTCTGTGAACATAGACCCTTGACTTCGTATTATGTGCCACAAGATCCTGCTAACAGAAAAGATCCCCCAAAACCATATATTTTTGGAAAGTACACATTCTGACAAATCCAAAAAAGATAAAGACGTCTTTCTACACCAAACTGCAAAGCTTTTCTAAACATAGAGGTTTTTAAAACATTTCGCCTAAAAATGCTGCAGTTTGCCGCATTTATCTCACACAATGTTTTACGTACAAAGAAAAATAAGGACGTCAGAGGTCTACTGAATAGTTTCATGCCCAATATGCATAGATTTACCAAAGTATGTGGTGTGTACAGACCCCAAATGAAAAACATGCATATGAATTTTCAGGCTAGCCAAATCAGCTGCTGAAAACAGTACTCCAACTGTGCGTTATGTGTTGTGAGACCACCAAACTGTAAAAAGACCCCCAGAAAACCATATATTTTTGGAAAGTATATATTCTGACGGATCAAACTAAGTAAAATATATCTTTCTATACCAAAGCACCAAACAGCAAAACTATACTAAAGATAAATAAGGAAAAATAATGCTGGGATAAAATAGCAATAAAACCACAAAAATTGTGTAACTCAATGAAATAACTAAATAACTGATCCAACAGCATACAGTAATTAGTGGTCAAAATAGATTATCAAATAGTCATGCTGCCAAAATAAACAGTTTTTAGGGGTAACAAAAAAAAAAATTGGTAAAATGAAAAAGTAAAACAATTAAAAAAAAACCCTCTTTGCGAGTTTTTTTGTGTATACAGGTGTGTACATTTCTAAAAGTGGTGTGAGTGTGTAAGTGTGAATATAAGTGTTTATAAGTGCATATAAGGGTATATAACTTTACTAAATAAAAAAAAAAGAATCTTTACATAAATGTATGTTTGCAAATGCAAGTAGTCTGACTGGTAAAATGGGAGAGCTGGAGGTGCTGGTGCTGAAGGGAAAATATGATGTGATTGGTGTGGCCGAAACATGGCTGAATGACTCGCATGGCTGGGCAGTTAATATCAGCGGCTATACTTTGTTTGGAGGGACAGAGGCAATAGAAAAGGAGGGGGGGTATGTCTGTTTGTTAGGCAGGATTTTAAAGCTTAGATAAAGGAGGAGGTTATGTTAGAAAATGAGGGGGCAGAAGTCTTATGGGTGGAGATCTTCGCCAATTGTAAAGATTCCAGCAAATTAATTGTAGGGGTATGCTATAGACCCCCTAATGTAAATGACGAGGAGGAGGCTAAGCTCCTGATGCAAATAGAAAAGGCTGCTAGTTTGGGTTAGGTAATGATAATGGAGGATTTTAATTACCCAGATGTTGACTGGAGCAACAGTACTGCCAGATCAGTTAATGGGAACAAGTTTATAAACTTGTTGCATGACAATTTTAATGGCACAGGTTGTTGAGGAGCGAACCAGGATAAAATGCTTTTCTGGATCTAGTGATCTTAAATGACCCAGAACTTATAGCAAATGTGCAGGTCATTGAACCCCTGGGTAATAGTGACCATAACGTTATATAATTTAATGGCTGGTGCAAAAAACAAATATACACTGGGGCAACAAAAACCATGAGTTTCAGAAAAGCAAATTTTAGTGCCTTGAGGGCTGCACTTCAGAGTGCTGCAATTTAGTGCCTTGAGGGCTGCAATTGATTGGGGCATTGTGTTTTCAGCTAAAAACACAGAACAGAAATGTTTGTCATTTAAAATGTTATTAAATCATTACTGTTCTCAATTTATTCCCTTAATGAGCAAATGTAAAAGTTATAAGAATCACCCTGTGGCTTAATATAGAAGTAAAGAAGCTAATAGGAACGAAGAAAAGGGCATTTAAAAAATACAAATCTGTTGGGACAGAAGCTGCATTTAATGATTATACACTTTAATAAATGTTGTAAATCAGCAATCCGGAAGGGAAAGAAAGGAATCCTTCACAAAAGATTCGGCCAAATACCGAACTGAATCCTAATTTGCATATGCAAATTAGGGGTGGGAAGGGGAAACCATTTTTTACTTCCTTGTTTTCTGACAAAAAATCACACAATTTCCCTCCCTGACCCTAATTTGCATATGCAGATTAGGATTCGGATGAATCTGAATCCTGCTGAAAAAGGCTGAATCCTGGCCGAATCCTGGATTCGGTGCATCCCTACTGAATTCCCAGGCTTACTTCATAGCGGCACTGATGGCTCAGCTCAATCTAGTCAGTGGCTGACTCAGGATATGATCCATAAAGCTTTAATAAAAATTTATATAAACAAGGCTCCAGGGTCTGATGGCATACACCCCCAGGTTCTAAGAGAACTTAGTTCAGTTTTAGACCAGTCCCTATTTCTGATTTTCTCAGATTCGCTTTCATCTGGTATGGTACCTATGGATTGGAGAAAATCTGATGTCATTCCAATATTTAAAAAGGGATTACGATCTCACCCTGGCAATTATAGGCCAGTAAATTTGACATCAGTGGTGGCAAATTATTTGAAGGCTTCTTAAGGGATCACATTAAAAATGTTGTCCTAGTGAATGGCATTATGAGCAGCAATCAGCATGGCTTTATGAAGGATGGGTCATGTCAGACAAATTTGATTGCTTTTAATGATGAGGTAAGTAAGATGCTGGATAGTGGGATGGCAGTAGATGTGATCTATTTGGATTTTGCCAAAGCTTTCGATACCGTGCCCCACAAACTACTGCTTTCTAAACTAAGGTCTGTTGGGCTTAATGAAGCCATTTGCGCATGGATAGGAAACGGTCTACAAGATTGGGTACAGAGGGTGGTTGTTAATGGTACATTCTCTGCTTGGAGTAAGGTTCTTAGTGGGGTCCCTCAGGGCTCGGTATTGGGTCAACTTTAATGTAACTTGTTCATTAATGACTTAGGGAGGGTATTGTAAGTAATGTAATAGTGTTTGCAGATGACACAAAACTATCCAGCCCACTAAATTCCATCCAGGATGTAGCATCCTTGCAACAGGATCTTGACAAACTGGCAATCTGGGCAGCTAAGTGGCAAATGAGATTCAATGTTGATAAATGTAAAGTCATGCACCTAGGATGTAAAAATATCCAAGCCACTTAGACCCTTAATGGGACTGCACTAGGCAAATCCATTATGGAAAAGGACCTTGGAGTCATTGTAGATGATAAACTTGGCTGTAGCAAGCAATGCCAGTCAGCAGCATCAAGGGCAAATAAGGTCTTGAACTGTATTAAAAGGGGCATTGATTCATGGGAGGAGGGGTTCAATCTTCCACTTTATAGAGCACTGGTAAGGCCCCTTCTAGAATATGCCGTACAGTTTTGGTCCCCATCACTCAAACTGGACATTATTGTATTAGAGAGGGTGCAGAGAAGGGCAACTAAGCTGGTAAAAGGTATGGAAAATCTTAGCTCTGAGGAAAGACTGGCCAAACTGGGGATGTTCACGCTGGAGAAGAGGTGCTTAAGGGGTGATATGATAACTATGTATAAATTTATAAGGGGATCATATAATAATCTCTCTAATGCTTTATTTACCAGTAGGTCTTTCCCGCTGACACGAGGTCACCCATTCCGATTAGAAGAAAAGAGTTTCTGCCTAAATATTCGGAAGGGGTTTTTTTTACAGTGAGAGCTGTTTAGATGTGTAATTCTCTCCCTGAACCAGTTGTACTGGCTGATACACTAGATAGCTTTAAGAAGGGCTGGATGGCTTTTTAGCAATTGAAGGAATACAGGGTTATAGAAGATAGCTCATAGTACAAGTTGATCCAGGGACTAGTCCAATTGCCATTTTGGAGTAAGGAAGTCATTTTTCCCCCCTCTGAGGCAAATTGGAGAGGCTTCAGATGGGGTTTTTTGCCTTCCTCTGGATTAACTGGCAGATTAAAAAAGTAAAACGGTTTAACTAGATGGACGTGTGTCTTTTTTCAACCTAATTTACTCTGTTACTAAAATGAGTGTGTAAGAGTGTACAAATGTACCGTTCCTGGAGCAGGAGGGACAAACTGATGGCTGGAGGAGTCCTGGAGCAGCATGTATGCAAAGTCTCGGCAAGCAGAAAGTATGTGTGTGTGTCGCCAATGAAGGAGGAAGCAGAAGCAAGCCGGAGGAAACTGGCAAGTGCAGTAGATGTTGCTTTTTGCGATTTTAGTTGGCCCTGCAACAATCCTGTCGCAGGACCGACATAACAGCCCCCCAGCCTCATTGCCCTGTGGCTGTCACCATTGCTAAGTCTCTGCAGAGGTGGCTAATTGATGCAGAGATCAGCACCTATTTTTGCCAGAACGTACTAGGTACATGCTTGGCAGTTAAAGCCCTTGATTGCCACAAAAAGCCCTATTCATTGAAACTATGTTGAACAAGAGGGTATAGTGTGCCTTTAATGAATGGCTTTGTCTATCTGCATCAGAACTATATTAGTATGTCTTTATTTTTTACAAAAAATATATAAAAAGTATACAAGAAAGTTATTTTAACTAGTTATGCTTACTTATATTATCTGTTCGAGAAAGGTCCATCACGGTATGATGTTATACAATAAAATATATTCTCTGAAGGGATAAGCATAGTAATGCAAACTATTATACCTGTAGCTGTTAAAGGGGTTGTTCTGACCATAGTATCTTTGAATGCCTGCTGTAATCTTCTCTGGTAAGAATTCCCTCCACAAGCTGTAGGTCTAGGGAAACCTCACAAAATTACTTTGTAAATTTATCTTCCACCATGAGCCATTGTCCGGTACAGGTATTGGACCTGTTATCCAGAATGCTTGGGACCTAAACCTGATCTAGCAGTAATTTGCATCTTTACATTAAGGGGCAGATTTATCAAGGGTCGAATTTCGAAGTAAAAAATACTTCGAAATTCGACCATCAAATTAAAATACTTCGACTTCGAATATCAAAGTGCAAACCTAGTCCCTTTATATGTGTGTCTAGGTGGCCATTACACGTTTAGGTGTTGTTGGAGTTAATTTATACTTAGACTTGCTTTGGCCTAGGGGTGCCATATCCACTACGGACCTTTACTGTCACTAGTATGAATGGGAAGGGTGAGCTTCCTTTTGAAATTCGAGAATACATACTGCTGACTGGCTAGGGTGCTCTCAATACCTGAGAGTCTGCCTATTAAAAAAACAGGAAATTGTTTATACTGTACATACCGTAATTTCTGTTTCCTGGTCACTTCCATGACAGCATTCACCAATGGGTTAATTCCCCCTGCTGGCCAGCGGACAGGACCTCCCACCAATAGTTCAAAGTTCTCCTTCCTCCCTTACCCTCTTGTCTTGGTATAAAGCTGTCCCCATACAGGGTGGGAAACTCCCAGGTGAATGCTGTCATGGAAGTGACCAGGAAACAGAAATTACGGTATGTATAAACAATTTCCTGTTTTCCCATAGTCACCCATGCAGCATTCACCAATGGGAAATCCCCAAGCTTAAAATAGAGGGCGGGAAACAATACGCATTTAACAGAAATTTTTTAATCATCAGAAAAAACTACAGACTGCAACACTTTTCTCCCAAATTTAGCTTCTTGGGAGGACAACACGTCCAATCTGTAATGCTTCACGAAAGTATTAAAGGACGACCATCTTGCTGATTTGCAGATGTTCTCTGGCGACCCCCTGGCTTGTGCCGCCCAGGAACTTGCCAATGCCCTGGTAGAGAGCCTTCAACCCTTTAGGAACACTCCTTCCTGCCACATTATATGCTTGTGCTATAGCTGCCACAATCCAGGAACTAATTGTTCTTTTTGTTGGTGCTTGTCCTTTCCTTGCTCCATTAGGAACTATGAATAATCACTCAGATTTTCTCCACAGTTCTGTTCTTTCTAGATAAATTTTTATAGCTCTCACCAAATCTAGTGTGTGCCACACCGATTCTTGCGTAGACTGTGGATATGGAAAGAAAGAAGGTAAGATAACTTCCAGATCCATATGGAATTTTGAGATTACTTTCGGCAGAAAATCAAAAGCAGGTTTTAACACCACTTTGTCTTCGAAAATTACTGTGTGTGGTTCAGATGCAGCCAAACTGATAACTCTGTTACTCTGCAAGCCAAAGTCACTGCCACTAAGAGTACCGCTTTCAACGTCATATTCCATAACGATGATTCCTCCAGTGGTTCAAATGGAGACTCAGTGAGGACCTTTAATACCAAGGTTAAATCCCATGGTGGCCAACAATCTCTTTGCATTAGTCTTACTCTCATCAAAGCATTGAAGAATCTCTTAACCAAAGGATCTTCTGCCCATGTTTTCCCAGTGAGAGCTGAAATTGCCGACACCTGTCCTTTCAATGTATTATAATGTAATTTCCTCTCATATCCTGAGAACAGAAATTCTAACACAACTTAACAACAAATTACACAAATTTCTCCCATACTTTGAAATACTGTTGAGAAGTGCTATTTTTCCTTGACTTCAGCAACAAGTCTATGACTTCATCCTTTAGCGAGAGGCGTTCTAATCTCTTCCTCTCAACCGCCAGGCCATCAAAGACAGATGATTGTGCTCCTGAAACTGTATGGAATCCTGCGACAGCCAGCCTGGAAATTTTTGAATTGCTATCGGCTTTCCTATGGCTAGTTTCTGGAGCAGAGGAAACCAAGGCCTCCTGGGCCAGAAGGGTATTATCGCGATGGCCTCCGCCATGTCCAACTTTATTTTCTTCAATACCCTCCAAATTAAAGGAAATGGAGAAAAGATATAAATTAAATCTTCTGACCAACTCTGACTTAGGCCATCTACTGCCTCTGCATCCCTGCAGGGGAACCTTGAGAAGAACCGAAGACATTTCCTGTTCTGTAGGGATGCCATCACATCTATGTCCGGTTGCCCCCAATTTCTTACAATTTCTTCGAAAATGTCTATGTGTAAACTCCACTCTCCCGGATCTATTACTGACCGGCTGAGGAAGTCCGCTTTCCAATTTTCTTTTCCTGGAAGATGAATGGCGGTTTAACCCTTCCAGCCACTCTTCTGCCCACTGAAACAGTGGCTTTACCTCTTCCAATAGAGTTGTACTCCTGGTGCCTCCTTGCTTCACTATATAAGCGACTGCCGTAGTATTGTCTGTCCTTATTTTTACTTGTTTGTCTTTCAGCAGGTGAGAGAAAGACAGAAGAGACTCTTTTATTGCTCTTAATTCAAGAATATGTGAGGACACGTTTTCTGCCCTCCAAGTGCCTTGTATAAATGTTTCGCCTATGTGGGCTCCCCACCCCACATTTGAAGCATCGGTGGTCACTACCACCCACTCTGGATCTTCCAGAGGCATTCCTCTTGCCAGATTTTCCTGCTAGCACCACCAGGACAGAGTTTTCTTGACCTCTTGTGGTACCACCACTCTTTCTTGCAAATGTAAGTGAGGCTGTTTCACCTTTCTTAGAAAAACTTGCAAGGGCCTTAAGTGCCACCTTGCCCATCTCACTATTTGAATTGTTGCCGCCATAGATCCTACTACCTTCAGGCAATGTTGCACGGAGACTGTCTTCTTCTTCTTGAATTCCATTATGAGCTCGCTCACCTTGCGCTGTCTGTCCAGAGGTAGACTGACCACGTTCTGTTCCGTTTGGAAGAGGGCTCCCAAGTATTGAAGAGACTGAGTGGGAACCAAGTTGCTCTTTTCTTGGTTTACTACCAATCCATGGTTCAGCAAAAACTCTTTTACCTTGGTAGTATGAACTTCGGCCTCTGTTCTTGAACTTGCCACTACCAGAATATCGTCCAAATAATGGTACACTGCTACTCCCACTTTTCTTAATTCTGCAATGAGTGTCACTAAAACTTTTGTGAACACTCTTGGAGACAGTGCTAGGCCAAAAGGTAGACATCTGAATTGCACATGTATGTTGTCTACTGCGAACCTCAGATATCTTCTGTGCACCTATGCAATTGGTACATGAAAGTAAGCGTCTTTCAAATCAATACTTGTTAGCCAATCTCCCTCTGAGACTGCCTGCATGATGGACGTTAATGATTCCATCTTGAATTTCTTTGCTTGTAGAAATTTTTTTAGTTTTCTCATGTCCAAAACTGGTCTTAACGCTCCCGAAGCTTTCTTTACCAGGAACAGTCTTGAGTAAAACCCTGTGCCTCTTTCCTGAGGAGGGACGGTTTCTATTGCCCCTGACTCGAACAACTGGTTCAAATAATCTTGAGCCAGCTTCCTGTCCAACGCTGTCGCTTTGACGACAGATTGTATGAAAAAATCTTTTCTGGGTACGGACTTGAACTCCAGGACAAAACCTGACTGTACCACTTTCTGTACCCATACGTCCTGAATAGTCGTGGCCCAGACATGAGAGAATTCGGCTAGCCTGCCACCCACCATGATCTGGGCCTTACCACCTTCATTGTTGATTTGAAGTGGAAGGGGTGGTGGAAAAAAAAACAGGTCTCTTTTATGTCCCTCTGGAACTTGGCCGACCTGCTCTCCAGGAAGACTGCCTGGAATACTCTCTCCCAGGCTTATACTGTCTGGAAGCCCTAAAAGATTTATCGTTCGCCTTGTTATAGCTCGACTCATAGCGAGGTTTCTTGGCTTGGTTTTATTGAGGTAAAAATACACTTTTACCTCCCGACACCTTTTTAATGATAGCATCAAGCTTTTCCCCGAATAACATCTCTCCTTCAAAAGGAAACTGACACAGGTTCGCTTTTGATGCCGTATCTGCTGCCCAAGATTTTAGCCATAGTGCCCTCCTGGCTGCTACTGATAGAGTCATAGATCTAGCCGAAAAATGCACCAAATCTATTGATGCTTCCGAAATAAACTCTGTTGCCATTCTATAGTCTGCTAACATCTCCAGCAGCTTAGGTCTTTTTACATTCGATGATATTGCTTCTCCTAGCTTCTTCAAGGCTCTAGATACCGATGTTAAAGCCACCGCTGGCTTACAGGCTGCTCCCGCTGATCCAAAGGCTTTTCTTAGATTAAATTCTATCTTTTTCTCCATTGGTTCTTTAAAGACTGCCGCATCATCCACTGGCAAGGTAGTCTTTTTAGCCAACCTAACCACAGCTGCATCGACCTTTGGTGGAGACTCCCAAGCCTTTGAATCCTGCTCGTCAAAGGGATATTTTTTCCCGAATTTCCCTGCTGTCTGGGCTCTTTTCTCTGTCTTTTTCCATTCAGTCTGAATAATTTCTTTAATAGACGAGTGTACCGGAAAACACACAGATTTCTTTTTCAAGGAGGGAAATAACTTATCTGCTGCAGATACTCTCGCCGATTCTGTAGGAAAAGTTAGGGTTTGCCTAACTGCCTTAATCAACGGATCAATTACTGCCAAATCGAAAGAGGACTCCTCCTCTGACTCAATTTCTCCTTCTTCCGAACCTGCTTGAGACAGCACATCTGAGTCAGCTGACAAATCTCCTTCTGATATATCAGACAAAGGCTCCCCCTGTCTTCCATGATAATGTCTCGGCCTCTTCTTAGAGCTCGACACCTCCTGAAATCCTTGTATGACTGCCTGTTTAATCACTGAGGCCAATGATTCTGCAAATAATTGATTTTCCTGTGATAAAGAGGTTCCAGGCTCCTGTTGTTTTTCTGCATAGGCTGTTGATTTTTCTGGAGACTTATCTTTTTTTTCGGCAGGAAGGCTGCATAAAAAAAAAAAAATAAAATTGTTACTACTTGAGCCCACTGACTCGCAATAGTCTCTCTCTCATCCACCTCACCTTTTCCCTTTGGGGTGAGAGGCCTTTCCCGTCATACCAGGTTCCATTGGTGAACTAATAAGAGAGTAGATAAACGAAATCAGCTTATTCTTCTTGTATATAACACAAGGAATCTACAGCTGATATTCTTGCACACACACATACCTGCACCGATGCCTTGAATGCTCAGGATTCTGAGAAGCAAAAACTTCCACAGGAAGTGCTTGCTGTTTAAATCACGGGGCAGCACTCTGTATACTTTTAATACTATTTCTCTGCCTGCCCCGTGTTATAATATAGGCTCATGCGGGTCAAAACGCCGCATCAGGCACCAGGCACACTTCCGGCCGCTTCTAGCGCTCCTTTCCGAAAGCGCTAATGCCCTCAACAAAGATGCCCGCCCGGCCACTTCCTCCGATGATGTCACGTCCGCCGCATGCCTCTAGCGCTTACTGCGCATACACGGCTGTACACAGCTTACCGCTGTACACAGCTTACCGCTCCTCCGTGCTAACACTCACCTAACCCGCCCTGCGGGAGGATCCGCCAAGAGCCTCCATGCAGCCCAGAACTCCCTGACCCGCAAAACGGGAGGAGAGCCCTGGTTCCGTAAGTTAGCCCCTGCTGACCCCTACAAGTGGAGCTTCTAGGCCTTTACATCACTTTACATTTTCATCCTATTGGTAATCTTGTTTTAATCTAAAACAGTTCCTTCCCTGGCCCGGACAGGACAAAAAAGACAAGAGGGTAAGGGAGGAAGGAGAACTTTGAACTATTGGTGGGAGGTCCTGTCCGCTGGCCAGCAGGGGGAATTAACCCATTGGTGAATGCTGGCATGGGTGACTATGGGAAATATAATGTGCCAAAGGGTTTTAAGTTGCAGCTGCTTATTAGCTAGTGTTATTTTAACTCGGATCACTCTCCTATATGGGTTCTAGTTTCCATTGTGCTGTCATAAGCTCATTATACACTCCTTGGATTTTTTTGCTGAAACATTTATTCAGTTATTTTCCTAATTTTATATTGTTTGTTACATTTTTACTAACAAGTGATGATGCAGATGCAACAAACACTGACACCTAGAAATGAATGCTCATTTTGTTCAGCACAAAGATGAAGATCCACATCTGCACAAGAATTTTGATTTACTGTGGCTTTTACAGAACCCCACAATGATGTTAGCTGCCATTTTGATGGTGGTGGGTATTTATATTTCTATGTTTTCAGTGTGACCTTAAGAAAGTTATATGAGTAAACAAATATGAAAAATTAATTTAAAGGGGTTGTTCGCCTTCAAAACTTTTTCCAGTTCAGTTGGTTTCAATTAGTTCACCAGAAATAAAAAGACTTTTTGCAATTATTTTTTATTTGTGATCATTTTTCTAATATTGAAGTATAAAAGTTTCATTTTTCACCTTCTAAAGCAACTCTGGGAGGGGAGAAGTCGCAGACTCTGTAACTATTCTAAATTGGTGCATTTACTGTAGTTGATACATTTTTTATTTTTGTCCCTGCTGATCCCTGAGTTTCATTAAAGGCAGCTATTAGAATTGATACAATTGTTGCTAATATTGCAAAGATACTGCTGATAACTGTATCAACTCTAGCCACTATTGTAACAGTTCAGAATCTGCTCCTGGATTACGGAGCTGCCAGACTGAAATAGCAGAGACACGAAAATTACCCCTTTAACTGCCAATACATAGGTATTACGTTCTGGCAGGGAAATGCTCAAACTGCCAAGCACGTAGTACCTATGCTCTTCGCAGTTAACCTGTTCCTCGCTGCACTAGCAGCATCGGCTGAAGTGCAGCAAGTCAGATTGGACCCCAATCCCATATGCAACAAGCCAAGGGGGCTGCAAACTTTGTTCTGTGGTGCAATCGCCACATACCCGACATGTTTAATGCAGATGCGTCGCAGGAGTCGGCAACATAGTACAACACCTTCAATTCCCCCAGAGCCTGCCCACTCACCTCTTGCTGTGTAGACTCTGCGATCATGAGACCCTCCAATACACAGAAACTGTAAGTACCTTTTCTTTGCACTTACACCAATTTATACATGCATTTACACATACACATGCTATACATTTTACTAAAGTTAGCTTTTTTTTGCTTTTCTGCCTTTTTTTTCTTTTGCATATATTTACACACTTTTTACGGCTTTACAAATGCATATACAAGCACACACATCCTTCTTTTTTTTTTGTACGTCTTCATTGTATCATTATCCCCTAAAAAGTTTGATTACACAGCTTGAGTATTTGATCTGGCAATTTGATCGCTAACCATGCTGTTGGATCAGTTATTTCGTTATTTCATTGTTTTGACACTTGGGGGAAATTTATCAGAGAGTGAAGTGAGAGATAACCACAGTCCACTAGAGTGAAATAACGCCACTCTCCATTCATTTCTATGGGGTTTTTAAAGGCATATTTTATCAAAGGGTGAAAGTTCACCCTTTGATAAATATGCCTTTAAGAATTCCATAGAAATTAATGAAGGGACGCGGTATTTTAATCTAGCATCTCTTACTTCACTTTTTGATAAATATACCCCTTGGCATTCATATTCAAGGTGTTTTACCAATGTATGTAAGAAATTGGGTGAGATAAATGCAGCAAAGTGCAATTTTGTGAGGCGATTTTCAGAAATGTCATAAATACCACTGCCCACTCACTTCCAGCAGTGTGGTAGTTAGACAGAATTACCCCTTTTACATCCGGCAGAATGTATACTTTACAAAAATATAGGGTTTTGGGGGGTCTTGCTGCACATAATACACAGTCAGTGGGCTTTGTTCACTGGTATATTATGTATATTGGGCATCAAAATGTTCAGTAGACCCTTGGCATCAATAGCTAGGGTGTCTTCCAATTGTATGTAAAAAACTGGTTGATTTTTTTGTAGCTTTTACCCCCCTTGAACTGGCAGTTGTTATAAATTAGTGTAAATGTAAGCCATCAAATAAGTATGCACAATGTCAATTTTGGGGTCTTTACATGCTATATACTTCGATAAACCTATGTACATTGGGTATCAAACTGTTAAGCGTACTCATATTTAGGGTGCTTTATCTTGGTACCTAATAGTGTGTGGGAGATAAGATGCTGCCAGGTGGAAGTTCTGAGGTGATTTTCATTACTGTCCCCAAAATCGCCAAATTTACGAAAGGTTTGTGGCTTGGTTCTTTGTAGTAGAAAGACATGCATACCCAATTCAGAGAAATCTCTACTTTCTGAAAATATATGTTTTTCTGTGATGAAAGTACTTTTTTCTATCTTTGCCCTTCAAAAAAATGCTGTAAATATGTTGATTTTACAGTACCTGAAATGACAACATATATGTCTTAATTTTGGAGGCCCTATATGCCACATGCTTATGTAAACCTATACATATTAGACATAAAACTTCCAACGCGTTCATATTTGTGGTGTTTTATCTTGGTACCTTTGTTAGAGATAAGATGCTGCCAGATGGAAGTTTTGAGATGATTTTCGGAAATGTCACCACAATCCCCAAATTTAGGAAAGCTTTGCGACTTGGTACTTGGAGAAGAAAGATATGCATTCCCAATGTGGATTGAGGGACTGTGTTCTTTCCAAAAATGTGGTTTTCTGTGGTGAACATACTTTTTTTGTAGCTTTGTCAATCATAAAAGGATGTAAATGTGTTGATTTTGCAGAACTGATAGCTCATTTGGGGCCCCTATCTGCCTCATACTTGGGTAAACCATATAACGTGGACATCAAACTGTTCAATGGACTCTTGGCATTCATATTTAAGGTGTTTTACCTTAGTAGCTAATGATATGTGGGCGATATGATGCTGTAGACTGGAAACTTTGCGGTAATTTTTCTGAAAAATTTACAAATGTTAATAAAAAATGCTAATTTTCGGAAAGAATTGCAATTTCGTCATTCAGAGTAAAAACATATTTACCCATTTTGGATTGGACAGAATCTGTTCTTTCCAATAATGTGTAGGTTTCTCGGTTAAACCTACTATTAGTGGAATGTTTGGCCTTGAAATCCGAAGTGTGGAGTGGTGCTTTGGCAATTTCGTAGTGTACTGCTTGGAGATTTTGATCTGAACAAGTGAGAAATCTTAATAAAACAATATATATTTGATATTGGTGCTTTCAGGAGACACAGAACTTTCCAAATTTGCTGTGTTCTCATACATAAAATAAATTATGTTTGTGATATATGTATTTGTATAAAGGATTCGGCCTTTTTCAGTAGGATCCGGATTCGGCCGAATCCTTCTGCCCGGCCAAACCGAATCAGAATTTGCATATGCAAATTAGGGGAGGGAAATTGCATGACTTTTTGTCACAAAACAAGAAAGTAAAAAAAATGTTTTCCCTTTCCCACCCCTAATTTACATATGCAAATTAGGATTCGGTTCGGTATTTGGCCAAATCTTTCGAGAAGTATTCGGGGGTTCGGTCGAATTCAAAATAGTGGATTCGGTGCATCCCTAGTTTGTATTATGGGAAACATAATTTTTTTCATTTTTTAAAAAATTAGAAGCCTATATATACCGTATATATATATATATATATATATATATATATATATATATATATATATATATATATTGGTCCAACCAGATCGCACTCCATATTTAAAACATAGCTTTTATTAGCTTGTTAAAATGTATCAAAAATGGCATTCTTCACAACATAGTAGCAGCGTCATTTGTATCAAGACACTTATCTGTTAAAAGTCCAGCATAAACGCTATATTCATCCACACTCACGCGACGTTTCGGGACACATCCGTTCCCTTTCTCAAGCGTATGTATCGTGTAGTAGCGTGTAGGACTCCATTGCACACACTTTCTGCTTCCTCGTTAGGCGGGGCATACGTGGTAAGTAACTGTGATGATGCTTCCTCACCTGGAGGCCGGATCTGCACGTCAGTCACCACATATCTCCACCCTCCCGTTACTATGCAAAGTCCATAGTTACCAAAGAAAAGAAATATATCAGTAACAGCAAATTACATGGGCATTTTTCTCTATATCTGATAATTGTAGTTGTTTGAGCAAATTATGCCAAAATGAAAAGCAAAAGTTGACAGATGGAATGGCAAAAAAGAAAAAAAAAAAAATTTTTTTAAAAAATACAAAAGTACTTATAAAGAAAAAATATACACAAAATAATATTAGTTGCCCAAAATATTACTACTCACCCTAAATGGGTACTTTACAGAAATAAATGCAAGTCAAAATCACGATTTAGACCCCTTGGACTGAGAGTCCCTAGCCTGTCAATCCATTTAACTTCTGCTCTTTTTAATGCTAGAACACGATCTCCTCCTCTTTTCAGAGGTGGGACGTGTTGGATAACTCTGAATTTCAGCTCCTCTGATGTATGTCCTTGTTCTAAACAATGTCTAGAGACTGGCAATGATCTGTTGCCCACGTGTATAGTTGATCTATGCTGAGAAAACCTATCCTTCACCCTCTGGGTGGTTTCTCCAACATAGACCAACCCACATGGGCACACCAGCATATATACAACAAAATTGGTATCACACGTATTGTAACCCCTAATTTGATACTTCTGATCCCTATGTGGATGGTCAAAATCAGGACCTACCAATACAAATCGACACTGGGCACAACCCTTACATCTATACATGCCCTCTTTCTTGGGACCCCCAAAACATTGCCTTATTAGGTGGTTTCCGTATGTCTGCATTCACTAATCTACTCCCTATGGTTGCTCCTCTGCGATAGGACATCATAGGGCCTTGTTGAAACTCTGGAATTGAGGGATATGCATCTTTTAATAAGTGCCAATGTTTATCTAGTATGCATTTAAATTTGGAACTGGCAGAATTATACTGGGATACATAAGCTAATCTGTTACCTGTAGTACGCCGATCTCTTGATGTACATCCAAGAATCCCTTCCATAGCAGCCTGTTGATTTTTTTGTATTAGCTGATTCGGATATCCCCTATCTGTAAGTTTCCTAGACATTATTTCTAAGTCTTGTTCCAAGACCACCGGATTATTTGTAATTCTACTCACTCTGGTAAACTGGCTGATAGGAATCGATCTCTTAACTGAGGGGGGATGGAAGCTGTCATAAGAAAGAAGTTGATTTCGATCAGTGGGTTTTGTATAGATACGAGTATCAAACCCTGTCTTGGTTCGTGTAACCAATACATCTAAGAAAGTAACTACTTGGAGATCAGCTGTCATCGTGAATTTAATGTCATTATGGGCCCCATTAATTGCCTCACGGAAGACGGCCAAGGAGTCCAGGTCACCCCGCCATAGGAGGAACACGTCATCGATGTACCTCCACCAGGCACAACAGTGCCTAGTGAAGAGTACATTTTGATAGACATGCTCCTCCTCAAACCAACTCATAAAGGAGTTGGCATATGACGGGGCGACCTTGGACCCCATGGCCGTCCCCCGCACCTGCAAGTAATATTTGTCCCGAAATTGAAAATAGTTTCTATGTAGTATGAAGCTCAACATCTCCATGAAGAATTCTATTTCTGCATCACTGTACAAACCTGATCGATTCAACAAAATTTTGGTTGCCTTTAAGCCATCCATATGAGGAATCGATGTATATAGACTCGCCACATCAAAGGTGGCAAGCCAACATACCCCCTTAATCATAGGTGTTTGGGAAAGTTTTTCTAAGAAATCATTGGTGTCCCTTACAAAAGATCTAGTTGTTTGTACCAGGGGACCCAATATTTTATCCAAAGTCTCGGCTACATTACTCGTCAAGGAACCTATGCCTGCCACTATTGGCCTGCCTGGCGGATTTATTGGATCCTTATGGATTTTTGGTAAGACATATATGAGTGGAATAATAGGATAGTCCACCATCATATATGTCCTAGATTTCTCTGTGATTATCCCCAGCTGAGAGGCATTATGTAAAGCACCATCCAGTTCTTTTTTAAAGGAAGTGGTAGGGTCACCCTTTAATTCAATATACACTGTTTTATCTGAAAGTTGTCTATTGATTTCGGATATATATTTATCTGTGTCCAACACAACAATTGCCCCTCATTTATCAGAAGGTTTAATTGTTATGTGGGACATAGAGGACAGTTGTGATAAAGCGTCTATTTCATCACGACTCATATTGTAATTACTCAAGCTGAGTGGCAATTTTAAAAATAATTCTACATCAGTTTTCACTTTGTTTATATATGTTTCCACAGTGGAATAAGATGTTGGGGGAACAAATTTACTTTTATTACGTAAACCCAGTCTGTTAATATCAAACCCTATAACAGGAACTGGGTTTACATTTATTGTTTCCTGATTCTGTGAAAAATGTGCTTTTAGTCTAAGCAAACGAAAAAAACGATATAGGTCAACCTGTAATTGAAAAGAGTCAAGTTTAGATGTTGGGCAGTAATTGAGTCCATATGATAGAACTTTCATCTGTATTGGTGTCAGCTCAATTACTCAATTACTGCCCAACATCTAAACTTGACTCTTTTCAATTACAGGTTGACCTATATCGTTTTTTTCGTTTGCTTAGACTAAAAGCACATTTTTCACAGAATCAGGAAACAATAAATGTAAACCCAGTTCCTGTTATAGGGTTTGATATTAACAGACTGGGTTTACGTAATAAAAGTAAATTTGTTCCCCCAACATCTTATTCCACTGTGGAAACATATATAAACAAAGTGAAAACTGATGTAGAATCATTTTTAAAATTGCCACTCAGCTTGAGTAATTACAATATGAGTCGTGATGAAATAGACGCTTTATCACAACTGTCCTCTATGTCCCACATAACAATTAAACCTTCTGATAAAGGAGGGGCAATTGTTGTGTTGTACACAGATAAATATATATCCGAAATCAATAGACAACTTTCAGATAAAACAGTGTATATTGAATTAAAGGGTGACCCTACCACTTCCTTTAAAAAAGAACTGGATGGTGCTTTACATAATGCCTCTCAGCTGGGGATAATCACAGAGAAATCTAGGACATATATGATGGTGGACTATCCTATTATTCCACTCATATATGTCTTACCAAAAATCCATAAGGATCCAATAAATCGGCCAGGCAGGCCAATAGTGGCAGGCATAGGTTCCTTGACGAGTAATGTAGCCGAGACTTTGGATAAAATATTGGGTCCCCTGGTACAAACAACTAGATCTTTTGTAAGGGACACCAATGATTTCTTAGAAAAACTTTCCCAAACACCTATGATTAAGGGGGTATGTTGGCTTGCCACCTTTGATGTGGCGAGTCTATATACATCGATTCCTCATATGGATGGCTTAAAGGCAACCAAAATTTTGTTGAATCGATCAGGTTTGTACAGTGATGCAGAAATAGAATTCTTCATGGAGATGTTGAGCTTCATACTACATAGAAACTATTTTCAATTTCGGGACAAATATTACTTGCAGGTGCGGGGGACGGCCATGGGGTCCAAGGTCGCCCCGTCATATGCCAACTCCTTTATGAGTTGGTTTGAGGAGGAGCATGTCTATCAAAATGTACTCTTCACTAGGCACTGTTGTGCCTGGTGGAGGTACATCGATGACGTGTTCCTCCTATGGCGGGGTGACCTGGACTCCTTGGCCGTCTTCCGTGAGGCAATTAATGGGGCCCATAATGACATTAAATTCACGATGACAGCTGATCTCCAAGTAGTTACTTTCTTAGATGTATTGGTTACACGAACCAAGACAGGGTTTGATACTCGTATCTATACAAAACCCACTGATCGAAATCAACTTCTTTCTTATGACAGCTTCCATCCCCCTCAGTTAAGAGATCGATTCCTATCAGCCAGTTTACCAGAGTGAGTAGAATTACAAATAATCCGGTGGTCTTGGAACAAGACTTAGAAATAATGTCTAGGAAACTTACAGATAGGGGATATCCGAATCAGCTAATACAAAAAAATCAACAGGCTGCTATGGAAGGGATTCTTGTATGTACATCAAGAGATCGGCGTACTACAGGTAACAGATTAGCTTATGTATCCCAGTATAATTCTGCCAGTTCCAAATTTAAATGCATACTAGATAAACATTGGCACTTATTAAAAGATGCATATCCCTCAATTCCAGAGTTTCAACAAGGCCCTATGATGTCCTATCGCAGAGGAGCAACCATAGGGAGTAGATTAGTGAATGCAGACATACGGAAACCACCTAATAAGGCAATGTTTTGGGGTCCCAAGAAAGAGGGCATGTATAGATGTAAGGGTTGTGCCCAGTGTCGATTTGTATTGGTAGGTCCTGATTTTGACCATCCACATAGGGATCAGAAGTATCAAATTAGGGGTTACAATACGTGTGATACCAATTTTGTTGTATATATGCTGGTGTGCCCATGTGGGTTGGTCTATGTTGGAGAAACCACCCAGAGGGTGAAGGATAGGTTTTCTCAGCATAGATCAACTATACACGTGGGCAACAGATCATTGCCAGTCTCTAGACATTGTTTAGAACAAGGACATACATCAGAGGAGCTGAAATTCAGAGTTATCCAACACGTCCCACCTCTGAAAAGAGGAGGAGATCGTGTTCTAGCATTAAAAAGAGCAGAAGTTAAATGGATTGACAGGCTAGGGACTCTCAGTCCAAGGGGTCTAAATCGTGATTTTGACTTGCATTTATTTCTGTAAAGTACCCATTTAGGGTGAGTAGTAATATTTTGGGCAACTAATATTATTTTGTGTATATTTTTCTTTATAAGTACTTTTGTATTTTTTTTAAAAATTTTTTTTTCTTTCTTTTTGCCATTCCATCTGTCAACTTTTGCTTTTCATTTTGGCATAATTTGCTCAAACAACTACAATTATCAGATATAGAGAAAAATGCCCATGTAATTTGCTGTTACTGATATATTTCTTTTCTTTGGTAACTATGGACTTTGCATAGTAACGGGAGGGTGGAGATATGTGGTGACTGACGTGCAGATCCGGCCTCCAGGTGAGGAAGCATCATCACAGTTACTTACCACGTATGCCCCGCCTAACGAGGAAGCAGAAAGTGTGTGCAATGGAGTCCTACACGCTACTACACGATACATACGCTTGAGAAAGGGAACGGATGTGTCCCGAAACGTCGCGTGAGTGTGGATGAATATAGCGTTTATGCTGGACTTTTAACAGATAAGTGTCTTGATACAAATGACGCTGCTACTATGTTGTGAAGAATGCCATTTTTTGATACATTTTAACAAGCTAATAAAAGCTATGTTTTAAATATGGAGTGCGATCTGGTTGGACCAATATAACTAAGAAGCGGAATTACTCACTGCTATTGGGATCAGCACCCTTGACTCTGATATACATTGGGATTAGTGCATCATAAACGTTGGAATTGTATATATATATATATATATATATATATATATATATATATATATATATATATATATATATATATATATATATATATATATATATATTTTTTTTTTTTTTTTTTTTTTTTAAAGAAGTGGAATTACACCAAAATTCTAGCATATTTTGAAATCTTAGGCTGTCCTGATATATTTTGTTTTCCTGTGTAAACACAAATGCCAGGGATGGCCCCTAAAGTGAAAATGGTCTGGCAATAAAAGTACCAAATCAGCCAAACTGGCTGGTAGTGAAAGGGTTAAACTTCAATTTTGGAAATACAATAAAAAATGGAAAGCAATTAAAAAAAAAGTCTATTTGTGGTGAACAATGTGAAAACAACTAAACTGATAAAACCGTTTTTAAGATGCATTTCAATACTGAACACACAAACACAAAGAATTCTTTAGCTACAGTACATCTCGTGAAAAAATTGATCTCTAGAAGGAGGCTGCCTTTATCATGTCTGCAGATTATAAATATATAATTTGCAGATTATATATAATGCAAATAATGTGCATGCATCGTTTGCAGGATAAAATGCCTTGCAAACATTTCCAACATTTTAGAAAGAAAACGTAGGGTTAGTGTGTTAAAATACTAGGTACTAGTTAATTATGTTAATAAAGCAGGAAGTTATAGTATTAGGAGTTACTTATCTGATGCTTCTGTTTGCAACAAAGAAATATTAGAGACAGCAGCTATACTATAGAAATATTTGTGTTTAAAAAAAAGGGTCCTAAAGAGGACTGAAACGGCGGAATTTTGTAATATGTGTATATAAAAATAAAAAACACCACATTACAAGAGAAGTGCTAGTCCAGGAATTGTTTATTCCAAATTATGATTTTATATATTGGTCAACTGCAAATAACCTGCCAACTGGTAAAAAGGGTAAGGGGCACATTTATAATGCTGTGTAAAATGAAATTCGGCGAAAAAACAAAGTAAAATAAGTGAGGTGAGGGTGTGTGTTATATTGCGTCACGTCTCTGTGAAGAAGAAAAAACACATGTTTTTTACATGGCAAACATAGCCCACTGTTTTTTTACAAAGCATATTAAATATGCCCCTAAATGTACAAACTTATAGGAGAATACACTACAAAACTAGAAAAAATGCAGGAGGGGAATCTGCTATAAAATAAAAGCATTATATAGGTTCTGACCACTACAGAGAATATAACAGAGAAACAGTAATGTGAAAGGCTGAACTAGAGGATGGTGATATCAGGATGAATATATAAATTTATGGAAATATATTCACACATAGCATACGTTTATCCGATTGTCTATCGATAACATTTACTCATTTAATATAAATCCACCAAGAATGGGACTTCTCCCCCTGCCCATGTGTTTCCAGATTACTCAATTATGAATAAGTACACCTATACATGAAATAAAAGGCAATATTTATTCAACACTATGACAATATCTTAGTTAAAACCAATTTAAATAAAACTAAGCAGCGCTGCATGTGCAAAAGGGATCCCTTGATATACTCTATATGCAAGCACCAATACAGATGACAATTATGTGCTATTATATAAGATACATGTGTCCATGAGAATTAGACCAAATGCTCCAATAATGAACAATAATCCCAATTTGTGGGTAAATGGATGGTCTCATGGTATCCAATGATGATATCAAAGCTAATGGTAGCAAAACATAATGTTAGTGCATCCCCAGGTCTATGGCATACGTAGTTCGCCAATTGAATAAGGCGCCCCTAAGTTCAATTGTCCTTGAAATGTGGGTATACGCCACTATTGAATGTTATAGGGGGTAAGCCTGCAGTGAGAGCCAGGCCTTCACGGAGAGCCCAATAATAAGTGGGTGGACAGGGTCCTCTAAATTTGCGGAAAGAGCGGACAGGCCATCGCCCTGTGTTGCATTTCAATGGGGTGTTAACATCTCCCAAAGTGGCCCGCTCGATGTAAATGTAAAATATTACCGACCAACAGCGTCCATAAGCGTCCCCACTGTGGCTCCGTGTAATGGCGTATAATAGCGTCTCCACTGCGGCTTCGTATAAATTCTGCATCGGATGTCTTTGCGCTCCAGATCTCCAAGAAGGGATCCCGACTTTCACGGCAGCCGCTGCACCTCGACAGCCATTTTGCCACAAGCGTGGCTTTGTCAAGAGGCCGGAGACCCGGAAGTGATGCGGTATTTAAAAGGAGCGTGACTGTAACACTAAGCGCCGTGACAAGTTCATCCCATCAATTGTATCCAAAATTAGTAACATAGCACACATCCAGCAGTTAAAAGTTCAGATGCCATTGTTATCAATTGATATCCTGATAAATTTCCGGATATCCTTGTGTAATACAGTAAATATCTGAACTGAGGATATGAATGGTCTTAGAAGAGATCCAGTATTGAATGCCTATGGATCATTGCATGGCATGCATAGGTTTAAGCATAGTAATGAAAACTAAATAATGCAATAAAACCAAGATCACAATCAAAAGTAAAGAATAAAAAAATAATGAAATCTAGTAAACTGAATTAATGAACTATAAACCTAAAAAAAGGGAAATAGAAATGAAATAAAATAAACAAAACAAAACAAGAAAAACAAAACCAAAAGAAAAAGAAAAATAGTTTTTTTATATATCCAGGATCAATAATGATAATCATGTAAAGATGAGGGAAAAGGCTATTCTAGGAAATTTTGTATATCCAGGATCCATAATCGTACTCATGTGAAAATTAGGGGAAATTCTATTCTTGACGTGGAACACATTATAAGCCTGTCTCCAGCTCAGCACTGCGCTATTACAGTCATCTTGACTATTTATGGACAAATGCTTGGAAATTTAAATGCCCATTAAGTCCAAATTCAGATTTGTAAGAGTTAAGTCTAAAGATCCAGGAGGTCTCCAATTGGAGTAATCTGTTTTCCAGGTCACCCCCCCTTATGTCCCCATGTAAGCGATCTATACCTTGGAAAAAATAATAATGAATAATGACCATTGTGTGAGCAATAAATGTGCTTGGCAATACTAGACATGAGATTACAGTTCTTAATGTCTCGTATATGTTCATAAATTCGCCTCTTTAGCATCCTTGTTGTTTTCCCCACATACATACTACCACAATGGCAGGTAAATAGATACACTACAAATGTGGTAGTACACGATATATAATGATACATGTCAAAATTTGACTGATCACTCCCAAATTTGTTAGATATTTTTAAGAACTGGCACTGTTCACAAACTCCACATATGAAAGTGCCTGGTGTCTTACAACATGCCCTCCCAGAACCTCATTGGTAGTGGCTATGGGTCAACAAATCCCCAATGCTGGTGTTCCTCCTATACGTAATTAGCGGCCGTGGGGAAACTAACTGTCCCAAAGTCGGATCCTTAGACAGTATATCCCAATGTTTATGAATTACGGATCTCACATCCCTGTCATTGTCATTAAAGGTTAAAATAAGTCTCGTCTGTCCCTGATTATTCTGTTTGATAGTTGGGTTTTTAAGCCCATGAGGTTTGTAAAGCAAATCTTCTCTGGTTTGGGCTAGGGCCCCCTGCTACACCTTGTGAAGACATCTTGTTTTGTATCCTCTTGACTTAAATCTCTGATACAGTTTGTAAGCTTCATGTTTATACTCCTCCTCTGAGGAGCAAATCCTTCTCAATCTTAAATACTGTCCCTTGGGGATGCCCTCATGCATTTTGAGGGGTGCATGGATTTCGCATGAAGAAAGCTATTGCTAGCTGTTTTTTTACGAAAAAGGCTTGTGGTTAAACAACTCTGTTGATCTTTTCTCAATTCAATATCCAAGAATTCAAGCCTCTCCCTATCATAATTCACAGTAAAGGACAAATTATAGGTATTAACATTAAGTTTAGCCACAAATTCCTTCAATAAAATTTCGGGACCCTGCCAAATGATCATGATGTCATTGATGTACCTGTGCCATCGAAGTATATGGCACAGGTACATCGAGTATTCATCACTGGAAAAGACATGACGTTCCCATTCCCCAAGGTACAAATTGGCGTAACTAGGGGCACATTTCGCAACAATGGCCACCCCCTGACGCTGCAAATAATATATTCCATCAAACAAAAAAAACGTTATGATGTAGTACAAATTTTAAAGCCTGCAGAATGAAATTATGTTGTTCGTCAATGGGTTTGTGTATCCGTTCAAAAACTGATTTTAAGGCCGCCAACCCTAAATTGTGGGGTATACTCATGTACAATGCCTCCACATCCAATCCCACCAATATACAGTCGGAGTCCAGAACTATACCATTTAGTTCCCTCAAAAGATAAGAGGTATCCAGTACAAAAGAGTCCAACTGTTTCACAAGAGGTTGTAGTATTATATCAATATACTCACTGATGGGCTCTGTGAGTGATCCACAGCCCGACACAATCGGTCTCCCTGGTGCATTGCTAAGGGACTTGTGAACCTTTGGAAGGGCATAGTAAGTAGGAATTCTTGGATGGCTAACTTTCAAAAAAATCACTTGTATTTATATCTATAAGGCCCATCTCTCTGGCTTGTTCAATAAGTGCAAAGAGTTCATCTCTGTATTTATATATTTGGGGTAATAGCATTGGTTGGTACCACTGCTTGTTTTCTAGAATTTTAGTAAGTCCACCCACTTATTATTGGGCTCTGCGTGAAGGCCTAGCTCTCACTGCAGGCTTACCCCCTATAACATTCAATAGTGGAGTATACCCACATTTCAAGGACAATTGAACTTAGGGGCGCCTTATTCAATTGGCGAACTACGTATGCCCTAGACCTGGGGATGCACTAACATTATGTTTTGCTACCATTAGCAAATCCATCATTGGATACCCTGAGACCATCCATTTACCCACAAATTGGGATTAATGTTCATTATTGGAGCATTTGGTCTAATACTCATGGACACATGTATCTTATATAATAGCACATAATTGTCATCTGTATTGGTGCATGCATATAGAGTATATCAAGGGATCCCTTTTGCACATGCAGCGCTGCTTAATTTTATTTTAATTGGTTTTAACTAAGATATTGGCATAGTGTTGAATAAATATTGCCTTTTATTTCATGTATAGGTGTACTTATTCATAATTGAGTAATCTGGAAACACATGGGCAGGGGGAGAAGTCCCATTCTTGGTGGATATATATTACGAATCTGTTGGTGGACACCCCAGCCCATTTGTTTCCATATACACTTGTAGTATTGTGTATTGTTGTCCATACTTTACTTAAATTTGTGTATTATCCATTTACTCATTTAAAGTGGACCTGTCACCCAGACATAAAAATCGGTATAATAAAAGTCCTTTTCAAATTAAACATGAAATCCAATTTCTATTTTTTATTAAAGCATTCATAGCTGTTGTAAACTCTTTTAAAAATCTCAGCTGTCAATCAAATATTGTCTGCCACTCCTCTATGCCATGGGCATAGCGGCGGGGCAGACAATTACTTTCACTTTCCATTCAGCACATCCTAGATGTCACTGCTTTCCACACATTTCCCTGTTCTCTTAACCATTTAATTGTGTAGCCAGGGCATGGGGATAGACATCGGGTCCCCCATTCTGGTGCAGAAACAAGATTCGGAGATGATCCAAGGCTTGTCTTAATAACAGTGTGCACAAAATGGCTGCTGCCTGCTTGCTATAATTTTGAAATTCCAGACTGAAGGAAGCACGATTCAAATAATTTATATAGTGTAATTAAAGTTCATTTCGCTTGACTAATGTGATAAAATAGGATTTTGAATAATTTTTTTGGGTGACGGGTCCCCTTTAAATAAACTTCTTGACTTTACATTTTGCATCAGATAGATACACCATTGTCCATACAGCTCAAATATTTAAAGAAGGATCAATTGGCTTTTCAGTTCCTGGGGCAAGCTAAATGACGCGAAAAGCAAAAGGCACAAGAACATGAGTAATTAAACTAGAAAGATGTAGCTCAGTGTTGGATAAAATCCAGGACAAGGAAAACATTTAGAAAACAATGTATTAGATAATGGATGGAAAAAGGGGTAAAGGATTTCATATTAAAGGGGCAAGAGAGGAGAAATTAAGGGTCACATTTAAGAGTACACAAAAAACACAGCTGGCAGATGTAAGCTGACAATACTAAGTATGGTTGGGTAGAAGGATCTTTGTAAACAATCACCTTACTTTCAGCCCATGTGCTGCAAGTTTTTGATCAAGCCAAGCGGTCTGCAATCCAGCACTGAATAATAGGTAACATTGAAATGCATACAATGGCATTTAAAAGGGTAATAATATTGTCTAACGAATCATATACAGATGGCAAATTTAGTGTCCATTAAAGGGGCAATAAACATACTCATATTAAATATATGACCATGCTGTATTAAATGCATTCCACCAACTGTTTGATTCTACTGCTTTTGTTTAGAGCAATTGGGGGAGGAAATTACCATGCCAAAATGAATCCCCTGTAAAATTAAATATAAGCCTGACACTAGAACAGTTATTACTATTCTGTCAGGTGGAGATAAGGGGAAAACCAAACAATATTTGTGCTTTACAAAACAGGTAGAACACATTTAACAGAAGTTCCTTTACAGTATTTGTTAAATGTGTATATTGTCCCTTTTTAAAAACAGCAGTGGCTTATCTACCTTCCCGTATTTCCACACATATAGGGGCAGCTTTATTAAAATGTGAGATTAGAGCTTGCCACAGAAAAATGTACCCACTTTCTATTCTATTCAATCCTATAGGATTTTTATTAGTGTATTAATCAAATGGTTTACTCTTTTGAAAAATACACTTTTAAAAATCCCATTGGAATGAACAGAAAGTTGGCGAGATTTTCTGTGGCAAATCTCACATTTTGATAAATCTGCCCCATGTTGTAGGAAACACTAAAATGCTTATCATCAACCACTATCATAAGTTCTTACAAAACCTTGAATTTGCAAGGGTCATCTCTTGCCCACTACTGTTCTTTGTTCTGTTGAAGCTGAATTGTCATGGCAACCAATGGTGACTAGTAAATGCAAGTACCAATGCAAAGCAAAAGTGACTGTGCGACTCACATTTTTTCCATAACTCTGTACTCCATTTAAATGTATGGCTAATCTTTTTGAGCTTTGTCAATATTAGGTCATTTCCATTTCTGCCATCTGAAAGAATGTAATTCCCTGCTGCTACTTTGAAGAACTACCACTTGTGTTTGGTATAGAATACTGCATGTCTCTTAAATTATTTTTTTCCAACAATTATATATTGGTGGGAACAAAGATTAATAGAAGGAATCCACTAAGGGTTTGTTAATGATGAGGTTAGTTATAAGGTAGTTTATGTTACTTCTACCGTTTGGCCATAAATTGGTTAGTAGTATATGCAAAGCATGCATTTCAAAACTGTTAGAATTAGTTTAAGAAGGTAAACTAGTCTCAGTTGTGTCTGCAGTATAATCACCAACTTACCAAATGTCTCTGAGTGTTAAAAAAAAGAATGGAACAAAGGAAGAGAAAATGTGTTAAGTAATTCTCTGTTCAAACAAAATATAGCATATACTACAACAGAAAATGTGAAAATTCACATTTCAGAGACTTGTATAAAGAATATCTTAAAACACAGTGACATGTGCACATCTTATTAAACATATCATTAAATAGTGAAGATTGTTTTTGTGCTGTAAAAAGTTTTAATTTAAAAGAAACATTTACTATTTTCATATTCCTAAATTTAATATTGTATGCAGTATGATAATGCTGTGTAGCTTAGTTTCAATTTTCAGGAATATTCAAATAAAAAAATGTGTTCCAAACTATGACAAACACTAATATGGCTCATAATTTTTGACATGACAAATGTGACGCTATAATGGACTGGTATGACATGCCCAGCTCCACATTACAGAGATGTTCATCCTGTTAAATATTAACTTCAATTGTTTTCTAATAGTACAGCAGAAATAATGACTTACTTCATGTGCTTTCTGTTTTTCATATTTTACTTTTCTTAAAAAATGTACCTCCCTATGATTTTTCCAAGTTAAAGGTCAGTAAACAATTTGTTAGATATTTCTACGTCATAGAAATGTAAAAACACAAACAAATGTATTAATTGCAGCAGGTGACTTTAGCAAAGCTTAGGAGCATGCTCAGTAGGGACTGCTGCTAATATATCAGATTTTAAAAAGGAACTATCATGAAAATGTAATATTAGCTTCAGCAGATTGAAAAAATTAAATTTCTAAATACAATCAATTAAAAATTTTGTACCATTTCTGAAATAATCAAGTTTGCTTCACTATTTCTCTCTCAGCCTCCGTTTCTCCTCATTCCGTCTTCATTTATGAGTTGGGTGTCCTATGAATGATCCAATATATCTTATAGGGGGTCTCTACATGAAGAATATGTGCAAAAGGCAGTTATTTTGTCAGATTTTGATTGTGCTGAAATCAGTTATTTTAGTGAGCTCTAATTCACCTGCTAGGAAAGGGAGCCCCCCTATAACATTTATCGGATCATTCATCTGACACCAAACTGTTGTATGAAGACAGAATGAAGAGAAACAGATGCTGAGAGAGAAATAGTGAATATAAACTACAATGCAGAATTCTTAATTGATTGTATTTAGAAAGTTTCTTTCTTCAGTATGAGGAGCTTATATTAAATTGCGATTTTCACGATAGTTACCCTTTAAGAGTTTAGGTTTTATCACCTCCACTAAATCTGACGTGTACAATAAAAGGTCCAAAATTGCATTCCTGTTAGGATTGAAAGTAAAATACAAGAGGTCCTCTGCATTCAACCCATTATCAATATATTTAAGACAGAGACATTTTGTGCATACTGCTACTGAAAAATGCCTTACCTACCCTTTAAAGGAGAAGGAAAGCTACAGAGGCATTTTATTGCCAATAGATTAGCTGCAATAGTGCACGCTAGAATGCTATATTTATTCTGTAGAATGTTTTACCATACCTGAGTAAAAAGCTCTAGAAACTCTGTTTGTTTAGGATAGGAGCTGCAGTATTAACATGGTGTGACATCACTTCCTGTCTGAGTATCTCCCTGCTCTGGGCTCAGATTACAGTAGAGAAAGGAGGGGCGGTTGAAGAGGAGCAAACTGAGCATGCTCTTGCCCAGGGCAATGAGGTTTAAGCTGAAGGCAGGAAGTCTGATACAGAAGCCCATGTGTAAACAATAGCAGTAAAGAAATGCAGTGTTTCTTTTGACAGGGGACTCAGAGCAACACTACTTTGGGGTTTTACTGGTGTATTTAGATGGACCTTTCTGATTAGGTTTACTTAGTTTTAACCTTTCCTTCTCCTTTAAGCAAAACAGGGATTGTTTGCCATTTATTGCAATATATGAACAAACAATCCCTGTTTTGCTTTCGCTTAGACGAAAAGCAGGAATTTGGGTTCTCGCTATGAGGTTAGACATCCAGTCACTTCAGCCGTTATAGATTACATTTTTGGCTAACTTAACTATATTAGAAACATTTTTTATTTTGCAGCCTAGTTTACATTTTTACACTGAACTGTAATTGACATCTGTCTTTTTACAGAACGAATGACCTCACTAATTGAATTCTGCTTTTATTTTAAACAAGCTACTATAAAGTTACATAGTTATTATATACAGTTGTATTCTGCTTTTATTTTAAACAGGCTACTATAAAGTTACATAGTTATTATATACAGTAACACTGCCCTCACTGTCAAGAACCACCTACGCTGCTTCAAATGAAAGTTCTTTTCAACTAGTCTGAAGGAGTGGCCTCTGGTGCGGTGATCCTCTTTAAGGGTAAAAAGGTCCCCTGCTATTTATCTATAATGTCCTCTGTGACAATTTATATTTCTTTTGTGTGTGTTTTAAGGGGGGTTAGACATTGCAGGCTCTATGCAGGTTTATAACCTCCTGCTGTTTTATGGTTCTTTGCTGCAAGCAGACTGCTGTCTCTCCCTGTGTCCCACTCTCTCCCTGTGTCCCACTTCCCCCCTTCCCCCCCCCGAGGGTGTTTATGTATATCCACCAGGGAGCAATTTTTCCTTTGTTCTCCGAGGACCGTGTGGGTTTTGGCTCCACTTCAGACAGTGAAGGTGATTAGCTGATGGGCCAAATTGTCCTGAGTGGCTCAGGGACTTGTCAATCATCCCTAGGAATGTGCCCCTGCTTTTGGGAAAACCCTTGCGCAGCCTCACCCAAGTTAGTCTATGCAGAGGAGTCAACAAGTTGTGCAAGGACTCCATGGATCTCCGAAAACAGGATTAAGCTAAACCTCTACTTCCTCAGAGGCTATTTACAGTTTCTTACAATAGGGACGTAAGTGGTAGTTTTTTGAACATTTTCACCTTTTCTTTACTGTGCTGTATGTGTGTATATATATATATATATATATATATATATATATATATATATATATATATATTGCTATTTGTAAATATTGTGTGCTGTGAACTTCTATTAAATTCCAATTAATAACTCAACTGGCTTGGCTGATGAAAAGTACTGTACCTACATTTTTATCCTTTTTGGGGTTTGCATAGTAACTTTGCTTACATTGTTAATTTGTAGTGGGGCCCTAGGCTGTCTGGTACCTACAGGTTTATAGGCGCTCAGTGGGCCCAGACGGATTTGAGTGGGCATATTAATCACCAGGTGGTCACATGCTACCAAAGCGCTGTGGCACTTTCTAAAGTTTTGGGGCAACTCAGGGAGATCCAGTGAAGCACCATCTGTGGGGTCAGAGGACCTGGGTGCATTCAGGCTGGTTTTTAGTTGTGCCTGTTGCAGAGGTGAATCTAGAGTAGGCCTCTTTGGATTAGCCTGGGAGTATTAGTCATTTTTATAGTCTTCTTTTTATTTTTGCCCACTTAGTACACCTGGTGGATGGAACTACCCCCCAGTTTCATCACAGACTGGTGGCAGTTAATGGTGGGATTCATCAGCCTCAGTGTTTGGATAACTTTTGGGTTTCTTTACACTGAGTGGATTTAGTATTGTTAACTGGATCTCGAGCCAGAAGAGTACAGCACATATTGCATATATACATATATATACAGTTGCAGGTCCCTCCCTGTTATTTGTTATTTTGGCTTAGAGTTAGGAGTTTAGTAGCAGAATGCCTATCAACAACCGGAGAATGAACAGGGAGGAGCTGCTAGCATTGCGCCAGGAGAGAGGCATTGCTGTGGCGCCAGAGGCTAGCCATCAAGATACTGTATGTTCCTTCTACTCTGAACATCTGATGCAGAACTTGAGAGAGAGCCATTTGTGGAGGAGGATGTTGATCCAACTCAGGATCAGATGGAAATAGCCCCAATGGCAGATAGTTGTCCTAGGCATGCTAACAGTGGATTTGTTACAGCAGAAGATTGCAGACTGCGTATTGCTCGAAGTATTATGGGCCCAAATGCAAGCAGAGCAGAACTTCTGGACTGTTACCTAAAACTGAGCCAAGCTGATGATAGGCAAATCAGGGGGTCCAACACAAGGAACTCTATTGTCACTGTTCCTGCCCCTCTCAGAGCGACAGCAGATTTCTTCCCAAAGATGCCAGAGACTAGTGATGATATAATCACATTCGTTGAGTCATTTGAAAGGGTCTGTGTGGTTAATGGCGTCTCAAGGAGTGACTGGGAAAGTTATTTGGCCGGCCGACTCACCGGAAAGGCCCTGGAGGCCTATAGTGAAGTCCCAATAGAGGATTTAAGGGACTATGACAGAATTAAGGATTCTCTTCTCAGACGCTATGCTGTAAACCCAGAAACATACAGGGTTAACTTTCGCTGCATCCACAGAAAGCCAGAGGAGACCATTGCAGGACTTTATCACAGACTGCGCAACCAGGCCGCAAGGTGGATGGAAGGATGTGGTGCTCGTACCTTTGAGGCCTGCTTTGACCTTGTTGTCCTGGAACAACTTCTTCAGCGCTGTCATCCAGAAGCCAGAGACTTTGTTCTTGACCAGAAGGCTCCTACAGCAGCTTAGGCTGCCCGCATAGCTGATGAGTATTTGGCCCACCATCCTCACCTCCTGCGCCGGAACCATCACCAGGAGTCAGCCCACAAGCCAGTGGTAACACAGGCTGCTAGTCCACTACAGCCAACTCCAGGGCAACCTACAACTCCTACACAAAAATCCCTGGAGTCACGCTATGTAAAGAAATGCTTCCAGTGTGGGAGGACAGGGCATATAAAAAGGGACTGTCCTTTCCCTCCAAAGGACAAACCAGCTGGAGGGCGCCCAGTTGCCTGCATTTACTGACCCCCAGAGGAGGCAGCAGCAAGATATGCTGTCAGTTCAAGCTGCCAGTGATCCCAATGCTGAGACCTTTGTGGCTCCAATATTACCTGTTGTAGTAGAGCCAAGGGAAGAGGAATCAGTTGCTGTAGCTGGGCAGGCTGCCTATGACAACAGACGAAACCATCTCCGACCTGTTATGGTAAGATCTACACCTGCCGAAGGTTTCCTGGATACTGGGGCCACCACCACTTTAGTACAGCCACACCTGGTACCACCAGAACAAATTCTTACTGGTCAGCAAATGGACATTATTGTAGCTGGTGGTGCTAAAGTTACTGTCCCCATGGCAAGAGTAATGCTGGATTGCGGTGAAGATCATGGATTTCGAGATGTGGGAGTGATGGATGGGCTCCCAGCTGATGTTCTGCTAGGCAATGACCTGGGATAGATGATCAGTGGATATGTCACACCGGGACCCACAGTCAGACCAGAGCAACACAGAGAGACAAGATTGTGTCAGTAGACGTCCAGATGACCAGTAGTCAGAGGAAAGCCTGACTCGCACCTGACACAGCTGCAAATTCACAACATTCAGATTATGAGACCAAGGATTCTGCAGTTGTAGCCAGAGGGAGGGATGAACTGGATGAAAGCCCAGCTGCTAGCTATCCAGAGGCACCAGGAATGGTAAGTAATGTGGAGCCAGACTTAACTCTGAATTAAGACAGGATCCCTGCCCTTTCTGATGAACCCCTATCTTATCCCTTTGCCCTTGAACAGGTTACTAGGGAGAGGAGGGATTCTCAGGAGGCCCTGTGTACTGAGGAACAGGAAGCAGAAGCCCGACCTGACTCACTAGAGGAGACTGATTCAGACAGATCTGTAGAGCAGGTCCTAACAGGAGATCAGCTCAGTGCTGTCCAGAGGGAGCAGCTTACTACTGTATTACAAGCCCATGGGGAGCTGTTCACGAATAGACCTGAAGTGACCCTTTTATCAAATCATAAGGTAGAAATTGGGAATCAGTCACCCGCCAAGAAATTGGACTACCGAATTTCACCTGATTCCATGGCAGGATGGACAAGGAGATTGATGAAATTATAGATTCAGAGTACTAGATAGAATCAGGGAAGCCGGACTGACTATTAAGCCTAGCAAGTGTCAAATGGGTATGGCAGAGGTTCGGTACCTAGGGCACAGGGTGGGAGGTGGACGCTTACGTCCAGAGCCACCAAAGGTAAAAGCAATCAGCCAGTGGCCTACCCCCACGACAAAGAAACAGGTGCTGGCATTCCTAGGGACAGCAGGATACTATAGGAAATTTGTACCCCAATACAGTACCCTAGCAAAGCCCCTTACTGACTTGACTAAGAAAAGGCTCCCTTGCACCATTTCCTGGTCACCAGCTTTTGAGGAGGCATTCCAGTTGCTAAAGAATGCCCTCATCAAGGCACCCGTTCTGGCTGCTCCAAATTATAACAAGCGTTTTGTGGTTCAAACAGATACACCCACTTATGGCATTGGGGCAGTGCTCAGTCAAGTGGATGATAAAGGCGATGAGCACCCCATAGTTTACTTAAGATGAAAGTTGCTTATGCCACTATAGAGAAGGAGTGCCTGGCCCTTGTGTGGGCACTGAAAAAACTTCAGCCGTACCTATCAGGAAGAGACTTTACCATAGTGACTGACCATAACCCCTTAGTATGGCTGAAGATGGTTGCTGGTGACAATCCTAAACTGCTATGCTTGTCCTTACAGATGTATAACTTCACCATACATTATAAGAAGGGCAGCACACATGTAAATGCAGATGGACTGTCTCGACAGGGGGATTCTGATCCTGCCTAGTCTAACATGGACTGTGGAGGCCCGGTCACTGGTCCGTTGGGGCCAGTACCCGGGGTCCCCCATTTATAAGGGGGAGGTGTGTGACAATTTAGATTTCTTTTGTGTGTGTTTTAAGGGGGGTTAGACATTTCAGGCTCTGTGCAAGTTTATAACCTCCTGCTGTTTTATGGTCCTTTGCTGCAAGCAGACCCCTGTCTCTCCCTGTGTCCCCCCCCCCAGAGGGTGTTTATGTATATCCACCTGGGAGCCATTTTTCCTTTGTTCTCTGAGGACCGTGTGGGTTTTGGCTCCACTTTAGGCAGTGAAGGTGATTGGCTGATGGGCCAAATTGTCCTGATAGCCTAGTATAGCCCCATCTGAGTGGCTCAGGGACTTGTCAATCATCCCTAGGAATGTGCCTCTGCTTTTGGGAAAACCCTTGCGCAGCCTCGCCCAAGTTAGTCTATGCAGAGGAAGCAACCCAGTGAACAAGTTGTGCAAGGACTCCCTTGATCTCCGAAACCAGGATTAAGCTAAACCTCTACTTCCTCGGAGACTATTTACAGTTTCTTACAATAGGGAAGTAAGTGGTAGTTTTTTGAACATTTTCACCTTTTCTTTACTGTGCTGTATGTGTATATATATATTGCTATTTGTAAATATTGTGTGCTGTGAACTTCTTCTATTAAATTACAATTAATAACTCAACTGGCTTGGCTGATGAAAAGTACCTACATTTTTATCCTTTTTGGGGTTTGCATAGTAACTTTGCTTACAGACTGCAAAGTTGGCCTCTTTGGATTAGCCTGGGAGTATTGGTAATTTTTATAGTCTTCTTTTTATTTTTGCCCACTTAGTATACCTGGTGGATGGAACTACCCCCCAGTTTCGTCACATCCTCTAATGTACTTGTAAAATGTAATCATGTCCCCAAGCAAGCATCTTTTTTCCAGAGAAAACAACCCAAACTTTGACAGTCTACCCTCATAATTTAAGTCTTCCATCCCTCTAACCAGTTTAGTTACATGTCTCTGCACTCTCTCTCTAGCTCATGAACCTAAAACTGCATTGCATTCTACAGATGAGGCCTTACCAGGGACTTATAGAGGCAAAATTATGGTTTCATCCTTTGAGTTTATCCCATTTTTTAATGCAAGACAGTACTTTATTTTCTTTAGTAGCCACAGAATGACATTGGCCAGAATTATACAACTTGTTAACTACAAAAACCCCTAGATCTTCTCAGTTAAGGAAACTCCCAACACACTGCCATTAGGGGGCAGATTTATCAAAGTTCGATGTGAAAATTCGAATTAAAAAAATTGGAATTTCGAGCTAATTTTTGTGTACTTTGACTAGGGAATATTCCAAATTTGATTTGAAAAAAAATCGAAAATTAGAATGTACTGTCTTTTTAAAAATTTGACTTTGACCACTGGTCATCTAAAACCTGCCGAATTGCTGTTTCAGCATATTGGGGACTTCCTAGAACCTATTTGGAGTCAATTGGTGGACTTTGAAAAATCAAAAGTTTTTTTTTTAAAAAAAAAACTTTGAATCAAATTAGATTGAATGAGCTATTACTTTGTTTCGTATTCAATCAAAAACAGGCCTATTCGGTCCAAAAAAATTTGCTTTAATTTCGGCTTGTCTTTTTGAATTCGAATTTTAACGTTTTTCAAATTCGACCCTAGATAAATCTGACCCTAATTGTATAACTCGCATTCGTATTATTTTTGCCAAAGTGCATAACCTTGCATTTATCAACATTGAACCTTATTTTCCAGTCTGCTGCTCAGTTTTCCAATGTAGTCAAATCACTCTGCAAAGCGGCAGCATCCTGCATGGAACCTATAGTTCTGCACAATTTTGTATCATCAACAAAAATAGAAACAGTACTTTCAATGCCCAACTCCAGGTCATTAATAAACAAGTTGAAAAGCAAAGGACCACGTACAGACCCTGCACTGTCCAATTAGAAAATGTTCCATTTACCATGATTCCACAATCTTTTAGCCAGTTATCTTTACAGGTATAATAAATACTATGTTCCAGGCCAACATTCCTTAATTTAACCAGTAAGCTTCTGTGTGGCACTGTAACAAATACTTTAGCAAAGTTCAAGTAGATCACGTCCATTGCCTTCCCAGAATCGAGGTGCCTGCTCACCGGGCCGGAACTAGGGGTAGGCAGAAGAGGCACTTGCCTAGAGTGCAAAGTTGAGGGGGTGTATGGGTGTCTGTCTCTTCTGCCAGATTGCTCCTAGTCTCTATACTGCCAGGAAAGGATTTTCACACCCATACTGACGTGTCACCACCTTTCGCACCCATACTGCAGGATTACCTCTAGCACACCTCCTGGCGCCACTAACTCTCACACACCTCCCGGTGTGTCAGAACTTCTTGCACTTCTCCTGGCGCATCACACCTCCATCCCCCGCCCACAGAGTGTCCCTGCGGGATTGTGCGGGGGGTGGGGTGATGAGAGAGAATTGCCTTGGGTGTGCCAGTGAGTTGGCCTGGCCCTGCTGCTCACCTTCTCATAAAAGGAAATTAAATTAGTCTGGCATTATCTATTACGCAGAAAACCATGCTGGCATAAACTCATAGTATTAGAATTTACAATGAAGTTGAGTATCTTATCCCTTAATACCCCTTCGAAAAGCTTTCCTACCACTGATGTCAGACTAACCGGCCTATAGTTTTGAGGCTGCGAATGAGATCTGTTTTTGAATAGCGGCACCACATTAGCAATTCACCAGTCTCTCTGCACCCTGCCAGACATCAATGAATCCTGAAAAATTAAAGGGGTTGTTCACCTTCAATGTACAAATCTTATGAAACCACTAACAATCTCAATGTGTTAGAAAAACCATTTTCCATAACAAAAAGTAAAAATGCCATTGTAAAAGCTAATTTTTATACCTATTAACTCAGTCCTTCTCCTGTCTCTCTGACCAGTTTTCTGAAGTGATGGGAGTGGCCTATTTTGAACCTGACACACCAAGAACTTCCTATATGATGACATCATCATGCCCAGGCTTTGCCCTTACTTGTTTCCTATTGGATGTTGATACTTCCCTCCTCCTAGTAATTTATTGGCTGCTTGTGAACTGTAACCAGTCACATAATTTGAATGGTCATTGGTTGATTACTCAATTGTAATGGCAGAGGTTAACAGACGCAGCATATAAACAAACCTGCCTTGTAATAAACAATCACACAGCCATGCAGACAAATACTGCAGAAAAGGAAGGAGCAACATTGTTCTCCCAATTCTGCCTAGACTAAAACTGAATGGAGTGCCAAAGGGGTGCAACCTTTTCTGGGAATAAATGTTTTTATCTTTTAATACCTTTGGCATTAAGCATAATGTCAGTTATTTACAAAATTGCAACAAAAACCAGCACTGACTTGCTTAGAAACGTATGTAACTTACACATCTAGCAGGGACAGTAGGGCTGCCACCTCACCCTTTTAAAACCAAACACATATGAAATCCACAGGCTGCATGGCTAATTATCAACTCATTTAGATGCTGCAGACTGAACTGATTTCTGTGCAGCCATGTATCATGTATCTAAATTAATTGCTAATTAGCCATGCAGGCTGTGGATTTCATATGTGTTTGGTTTTAAAAGGGTGAGGTGGAAACCCTAAGTGATTTTGTGCGCTCACCTGGGGGGGGGGCGGTAATTTACCTAGGAAAACGATACCTTTTTTAAGTGGTTAAGTGTTCCACTTCTGGAACAAGATTTAGAGCTCTAAATACCAAAAAATTAAAAAGTTATATTTTTCATGATATAGGGATCTATACCAGAAAAATATTTTACTTTATGCACAAAAATTCAACTCATTTGGAAAGCCTCAAGCTCATACAAATAGTCAGCTGCTGAATAATGATTTTTTATGAGGTAAATACACAAAATAATACATGCCCCCCCACCCAAATAATATATTTCGGGAAAGTACAAGTGTCATCTCCCATAGTATCCATTTTAAAAATGATTTCTTTTTTCTCTGTAATAATAAAATAGTCGCTTGTATTTGAGCCCAACTAAGATATAATTAATCCTTATTGGAAGCAAAACCAGCCTATTGGGTTTATTTAATGTTTACATGATTTTCTAGTAGACTTAAGGTATGAAGATCCAAATTATGGAAAGATCCATTATCCGTAAAACTCCAGGTCCCAAGAACCTTGATCCCCCCCCATCTGCACAGTTGAAGTCTCTGCAGCCCAAGCCCACACTCCCCCTCCCTCACAAACTTGTAACAGTTTCTCTTCAGTACCTGAATGCTGCTCAAATTCCCCAGCACAGGAAGCAGTGGCAGATTGACAGCAGACATAGCCAATAGGAGTTAAGTTAGCTGCCAGTACAATGTGTGATGTCATATAAGGAAGAGGAAGTGAACACTGTAGTGTTTTTGGGGGTCAGTGACCCCCTCCCAGCACAGGGTCTGTGTGGAACTGAAGGATTAGTACAGGGACACTTCTGAGGTGAATATCTCTTGAACTGTACTTTTTCTGTTAACTATTTCTAGGGAAAAGTTTGTTCTATTCATGTGAACTGTTAGATTTGTCATTTTGTTACAAAGGTGAACAACCCCTTTAAGTAAAGAGGTTTGGCAATCACTAAGTACTATGCGTGAATTTCCTCATGTGTGAACCATGTATTAGTTGTATTACTAGAATTGGGACTATTAAAAAAAAAAGAAACCTTCATTAACTGGTTCCTTATTTGTGTAGCGAGACAAAAAATAGTTCAAAATGTCTGCTTTTTTCATATCTCATCAACCAGCTGACCCTCTCTGATATTAAGGGTCCTACCCCTTACTGCTTATTTTTTTTTACTATTTACATATTTAAAAATACATAAAAATATATAAATTTGCATATTTAATATGTAATGTAAATGTACATTCGTTTTAAAAAAAAAAAAACTACACCTACTAATAAATTATTTGCCATGAGGAAATATAATTTCTACAAAAGACAGTGACTGATCAGGTTAGTGATGTCAGGCTATTAATCTGAACACAAGTGTAGTTGTCCCTTTTACTAACCTTCCTTAAATTGCAAGCAGAGAAAACGCTATAGGGGCAATGTAAAAAAAATAAGTTCAAAATGGTGTTTTTAAAAATTTTTTGTGCTGCTCGCAATGTAAAATCATTTGCTGGCTAATATTACAAGAATTATTAAGCAAAGTTTAATGTTAGTAGCAAAATACTCTTTGCGATAGTGAAATTTTATTACATGCACTGCAAATGTTCACAAAAGCCATTTGGTCCCAAACTGTAGAAAGAAGCTGTTAAGGTCTGTAATCTTTCAAAAAAGGATGCAAACATGGACACTTACATTCACAATGGTCTTTGCGAACGTTTTTCACGCTAGCTAAACATATTACATTCCCCCATAACTATATAAAGACTTGAACTAAATGATATTTTATTGCTGAAATAATTTTAGGGTCTATTTATTATGCAGTGTAAAACAAAAATCGCTGAATATACTTAATAAAAAGCTGTGTAAAATAAATAGCAAAAAGTGTATTTTATGCCATGCGAACATCAGATTTGCTGCCGTTATTTTACACTGCTTCAGACCTTTGGTAGTAAGTTCTGGTGGATATTTCCCAAAGAAAAAGTCGATAAAAAATGTCATTTTTACATGCCAATGTGTGGGGAATTAGTCCCCCAGTTTTTTACCCCACATAATAAATCTGCCCCTGAGTTTGAGCTAATTTTTTAAACTATTTTTCAAGGTACAGTTCCAGGTCTCAATATTTTGGTTTGCTACCCCCATCTATATTTTTCTGCTACTTAATTTTTAAAAACTAATAAAGGTTGCCACCAGATTGGAATTTCACTGGCTTAAGTGGCCAATCAACAAATCACTTGGTATGCTGTACCAATAAGGATGGAATACCTCATGGTACTGGCACAAAAAGTTATTTGTCTCCTATAAATGCCTTCCCCTTGCCTATGATTGGAATAGCCGCAAGTTATATGTTAAACTTGTGGCATTGTGAAGCTTGGGCAAAGGGACCTCATTTTTCTTGTGCTAACACATGTGCCAGCATACAAAAAAAGCTAAACCTCAGTTTCACATGTCAAAAATGCTTCTCTATATCCATTTCTGTAAAATGTGTGATTAATTAATTTGTGATTAAAATCAAATTACTTCTTTTACCTGATCGTAGTTGTTTTATTCTCCCATTACTGCTGGCAGGATCAACAGGAAGAAAGTCTTTAAACCAAGTTATTTCAGGGTCAGGGTTCCCACTTGCAGCACACAGCATGGTGGCTGTTCTTGTACGTTCAACAACCTTCAACTGAGGCCCCATATCAATGTTTGGAAAGCCAGAAGGGAGCTGATCTTCTGTAAAAGAAAGCAAGAAAAAAGTATGTGGATCATATTATGCAAAACTGTATGCTCCTAGAACAATTTTTTAAAACACAAAATGGTGCAAACACAGTAATATATAAGTTTAAATATTTTTATCTATATAACCATGAAACATTTATGCATTGCTTTACAAAAAGTGTACATTTTTCACAGTTCTTGCCCCCAGTGAAGTTTAGATCTATAGTTTCTATTATATTCACACACACTAGGTCAATTTTATCAGAAGCCTGCCTGTATGTTTTTGTCGCGTGGGAGGAAATGGGTGTTCCCACAAGCCACGCAGACAGATAGAGAACACTCATACTCTTGCTACACTTCTGAAGTTAGTACCAAATAAAGATGTGACAATACTGCAAGCATTATACATGGTATTTAATATAATCCTTGAAAAGCATTTCTACTAGTCTACAAATCAAGATCACTCAAAAGAGTTATATACCTTAGCACAAATTATCAGTCAGTATTGGCAATGCAACACTTAACATTGCCAAACACTACTACAAAGTAGGAAATAATGCTAAACAAAAGTTGTACTGGACTTTCTCACTAAATTGATAATTAAAGGAAGGGTAGCAAATTAAAAATAAAAGGTAGTTTTCCCATTAGGAAAATATTGTATATTTATTTACAGATTGCAAATTTGCTTGAAATTGACCCAATTTTAATAATATTTTATAGTTTCAGGGATGGTATGATTTACTTTCTTTACAGGTTATATATGATGTCATTCCCACTTTGTCACTTAAAATTACTATTTACTTAATTACTATTTTAGTAAAGCTTACTAAATATTCAGGTCTTCCATAACGTACACCACAGCCTGCTTAAAACTTTCATAGCCAAAAGTTTATATATTTGAATTTGTTGCCAAGCAAATTTTGCACTCATTACATATAATTTTTCTTTTTTTTTAGGAAAACAATGGGGAAAAAAAATCAGTTTTTTTGTATGGACTCCCTCAGTAAAAGAAACCATTTGACAAACTAAGGGATTTTTTAAAACCTGCAGTTTTTTTCAAAAAACGATATATGTAGTTTAGGTTGTACTGGTCAGATTGTTAATATGTGTTTGATTTTGGCTGTGATAGGTGCCCATTAACTTTTTAAATTTTTAACTGTGAACTCCATGGACTTACCACTCCTCATACAGCCTGGCTCTTATCAGTAAGTTATCAGCCATGGTTTAAAGCAGGGCATCACAGGTTGTGATCCCTTTCCACATGGCTCCTTACAGAGCTGAGGCCTATTAATTATCTGTTTCTGACAGTGGCAGAAATCTTTATTGAATAGCTTTGCCTACTCTATTAACTCTTACAGGCATGTATCCTGAATATAGTACATATCTGGTGGACCTCCCATAAAGCCATATGCTTTTGGTCCAGGGTATACAATTTAATCTTTTCTGTGGTACATGTCAACATGAGGAAGAACCCATACAAAGCTTTATTAGGAGCAGTTGCAGGTCTCACTAATGTCCAATTGGGACTAGTTAATTTTATACTGCTAGTAGCCAGTCAGAAGCTGGCTAAATCACAGAGCGATTATAAGCAGGCGATCTCAGGATGGCGAGAATGATAGATAGATAGAAAGCCGTTTTAGGCAAAATGGCAAGATGTTTTACCTGCTACGGTAGAAGCAGGGTGCAAGTGGTAGAAGGAAGTACAACTGGAGAGCTCTTTCCTGCACAGCTCTGTAAGATCTACTGGGAAAAAACCATGTGACGTCTGACGCACTGTGCAGATTGTGCACCATGATGTCATTCTCTCGCATCCGCTGATTTGTCAAGTCCTACCGGCTTCAAATTTCAATGCTCTGTATTCGATCCACACAAGGTAGAAGGTAACTCTACTTTCTTGGATCACTTTGCTGCTTGGCTTCCATACTTTCTCTCTAGTGAGACACTTGCCCTCGTTTTAGGAGACTTCAATATTCCCATTGGCAACTCTGCTTCTCCAGCCACCTCTAAACTCCTCTCACTAAAACGTCATTCGCTCTCTCTCAGTGGACCGACTCTCCTACTCACATAGAGGGTCATTCACTTGATCTTATATTCTGCCACTAGTGCCACCCTTCCATCCTTACTAACTCTCCCTTCCCCCTATTCAACCATCATCTACTTTCCTTTCACCTGCGCTATCACCTACACGTACAGAAACCTTAACACATTTGATCCAAAACAATTTTCAACAGTATTGGCACAGCCAATCTCCCATATTAACAACCATTCATGTCTGAATATGGCAGCCTATCTCTATAACAATGCTCTTTCAACTCCCTTCCTTCTTCTACCACCCATCACAACCTCAACCCACGAACACTTGTTTTACTCTATACCTCAGAAGATGTAGTAGATCAGTTGAATACAGTGGAGAAAGTCACGACCTGATGCTGAATTCATTCACTTTAAGTTCATGCTATCCTGCTACAATCAAGCTCTATCAATTGCTAAAGCACAGCACTTCTCTTCTTTAATCTCCTTTCTATCCTCCAAACTGCAACAACTGTTTGCCACACTTAACTCACTACTATGTGTATCTCTGCACCCCTCATCCATTAATGTAACTGCCCAAGATCTTGCTCATTTCTTTAGAAAAAATCAATCTCACAGAACAGAAATGTTGATATCATAACTATGTATAAATATATAAGGGGATCATATAATAATCTCTCTAATGCATTATTTACCAGTAGGTCTTTCCAGCTGACGCAAGGTTACCCATTCCGATTACATGATAGGAGGTACCGCCTAAATATTCGGAAGGGTTTTTTTTTTTTTGTTTTTTACAGTGATAGCTTTGAAGATGTGGAATTCTCTCCCTGAATCAGTTGTACAGGTTGATAAATTAGATTGCTTTAAAGGAGAAGGAAAGGTTAAAACTAAGTAAGCCTTAACAGAAAGGTCCATCTAAATATACCAGTAAACCCCCAAAGTAATGCTGCTCTGAGTCCCCTGTCAAAAGAAACACTGCATTTCTTTCCTTCTATTGTGTACACATGGGCTTCTGTATCAGACTTCCTGCCTTCAGCTTAACCTCATTGCCCTGGGCAAGAGCATGCTCAGTTTGCTCCTCTTCCACCCCCCTCCCTTCTCTACTGTAATCTGAGCCCAGAGCAGGGAGAGACTCAGGCAGGAAGTGATGTCACACCATGTTAATACTGCAGCTCCTATCCCAAACAAACAGAGTTTCTAGAGCTTTTTACTCAGGTATGGTAAAGCATTCTACAGAATAAATATAGCATTCTAGCTTGCACTATTGCAACTAATCTATTGGCAATAAAATGCCTCCGTAGCTTTCCTTCACCTTTAAGAAGAGGTTGGATGGCTTTTTAGCAAGTAAGGGAATACTGTGTTATGGACGATAGCTCATAGTACAAGTTGATCCAGGAACTGGTCTGATTGCCATTTTGGAGTCAAATGAAACATCCCCACAATTTCTACAATGTCAGGCAATTTAGCTCTGTGGCCTGGTAGTTTAAAAGCATACCTTTTTGTGATAAGTGAAAAATAAGGAGAGATAAGAACTGCCCTACCTCCTTGAAAGCAGGATAACAAAAAACCAAAGCAAGGTGGGCTGTCAGGAAGAAGTGGAACAACCCTACAGCTTTTTTTCTGCCATCCTGTCTCATAGGGAAATTGACATTAACCCTTAGGTAACTGTGGTGCCTAGGGACATTGGAGAAAATCTATTGAAATATAAATAAGTTACTTATCTTAATTTTTCACTTTTTCTGGGTAAGGTACATTCAAGTCCTATCTGTTGCTGCAGACTTTTTTTTTTTGTCATGTCATCAGCCTCAATGCTGTCTTATTGGATGACAACATGCATATCACCAATACGCAGGCATCATCACTGCATAACATCCTAATGCCCCTTTATTTATTTCATGCAATTTTTGGTGAACTATACTGATTACCATGGCAACATTTCCATTCACTTGTTATGGTGATAGAAAAACGACATCTAATATTTCACCCTTACCAAGCAACATTAAAAAAATATTTTTTTCCCATAAAACATGAACATACTATTAAACATTTTTATTCCTGTATGTTTTTGCACTTTGGTTTAAATGTTTATCCATTCATCCCTCTAAGGGGAAAAAGATTATAATTTTGTAGCATCAACTTTCTTGGTAATTTGCATGAAAGGTTACAGATACATTGCAACCCCTTCTGCTTACAAGACACAAACACTACAAATCACTGCTAACTTTAAAAATTATTTTTTGTGTTGTATCTTTTATTACAATTTAGTCCTTGTCCACAAGGAGAGGAGTGGATAATTATATCGTTACCCATTATAAAAAAAATAATGACCTGATTTGTATGAATCCATATTGATGGCAAAAAAAATCCTATTGGGTTTATTTAAAGGGGCGGTTATCTTTTAGTTTTTCTTTTCTATAGTTTATTAATTATTTGCTTTCTTCTTCTTTCTCTTTCCAGCTTGAATGGGGGCCATTACTCACCATCTAAAACAAATGCTCTGTAAGGCTATAAATGTATTGTTATTGATACTTTTTTTTCTATACTCCTATTATTATTCTAGTCTCTTATTAAAATCAATTCATGGGTGCTAGGGTAATTTTGACTACACTTCTACACATCATACTAAAAGTTAATTCAAAAGCAAACAACCGCTTTAATGTTTAAAAGGGTTGTTCACCTTTGAGATAACTTTTAGTATGATATAGAGTGATATTCTGAGAAAATTTGCAATTTGTTTTAATTTCCCTATTAGTGATTTAGCTTTTTATTCAGCAGCTCTTCAATATGCATCTTAAGCAATCTGGTAACTAGGGTCCAAATTACCCTAGCAACCATGCATTGATTTGAATAAGAGACTGGAATATAAATAGGAGAGGGCCTGAATAGAAGGAGCAGCAATAAAAAGTAACAATAACAATACATTTGTAGCATTTTGTAACAGAGCATTTGTTTTTAGAAGGGAGTCAGCAATGTCCATTTGAAAGCTACAAAGAGTCAGACGAAAAAGGCAAATACTGTAACTATAAAACTATAAAAAATAATGAAAACCAATTGAAAAATTGCTTAAGATTAGCTGTTCTATAACATAATAAAAGTTACCTTAAAGGTGAACCACCCCTTTAACCCTTTGCCTGCCAAGCACGTACGGCTTACGGGGGCCATCATGTCGGTCCTGCGACAGGATTGTCGCAGTACAGACTTAGAAGCAGCAGAAGGCGATGATCGCACGTATCTTCTGCACTGCCCAGCTTTTAAATTACATTACCTGACAAACAGGCAGAAAAAATCCAGACTGTCCCGCATAATGCGGTACAGTTGGGAGGTATGTCCTTTTTTGCATTTTTTTGTCATACTATATATACACTTATATACACACTGTCACACAACTTTTAGAAGTGTACACACATGTAAACACAAAAAACTCACAAAGCGGTTTGCACTCCATTGCACTTTGCCTGGTCTGAGCTGGCAATGGCAAGTCTGGCTAAAAAAGAGGCAACATTAAGTAAAATCTGCATCTTAGTGAATTTGCGGAGTTACGTCCATTCACCAGAGTGAAAATTCGCCTGGCGTTAAGAGCGTGAATGATTGCTAGCGGCTGTCTCTTTCGTTAGCGAAGTTACGACTGCGCCCGTTAGTAAATCGGCAAAGTGCCTGAATGACGTCATGCTGGCGAATTTTCACCCTTTAGAAAATCTGCCCCATAGTAGGGGTCTTTAATCACAGAAGCCAAATCAGCAGCGGTGAAAATTCATAAGCACTATTTTTATTTGGGGTCCACACATGTCAGCTGCCTTGGTATATCTATGTATATTGGTCATCAAACTGTTCAGTAGACCCTTGGCATCAGTATTTATGGTGTTTTACAATTGTATGTAAGAAATTAGGTGAGATAAATGCGGCCAATTTCAATATTTTTAGGCAATTTTCAGAAATTTCATAAAAACTGCTGCATTTAGCGTAGAGCTTTGCAGTATTGTAGTTTGGAGTAGAAAGACATAATGAACTATTTTTGATGAGTCAGAATGTATACCTTACAAAAATATATGGTTCTTGGGAGTCTTTGTGCCGTTAGGTGGTCTTGTGGCCAGTGTCGGACTGGGATGCCAGGTGCCCACCAGAAAACAGACTATGAGCCCACTTTCCAAATTATTATTTCTCCTCTCCTCACCTCTTTATTTTCCTAGTCTTTTATATCTACTTACTATACTCTATTCTTCCGTTATTAAGCCCCTTAAAGAAATAGGGAATCACCATGAAATAGGCCAAATAATTAGAAGCAAGAGGGCCCGCTGACACCTGGGCCCACCAGGAGCCTTCCTGGTATCCCGGTGAGACAGTCCGACACTGCTTGTGGCTCATAATAAACTGCCAGGGGCATTTGTTCACAGAAGGAGAATCGGCAGCCGAGAAAATTTATATGCACTATTTTAATTTGGGGTCCGCACATGTCAGTTGCTTTGGATGCATATTGGGCATCAAACTGTTCAGTAGACCCTTGACGTCAATATTTAGGTTGTTTTCTAATTGTATGTCAGAAATTGGGTAAGATAAATGTTGCCAATTGCAATATTTTTAGGTTATTTTCAGAATTGTAAAGTGTGTAGAAAGACATGCATACCAAATATGGATTCAAGGGAATGTGTACTTTCCCCGAAAATATATGGTTTTATGGGTGAACGTTTTTTTTTCTACCTTTGCCCCCCCCAAAAACGATGTAAATGTGTTTATTTTTCAGTACCTGAAAGGACAGACCAGATGGGGGGTTCTTGATTTTGGGGCCTCTATATGCCACGTGTTTAGGTAAACCTATACATTTTAGGCATCACACTGCTTAGAGGACCCCAGGCTTTCATATTTGGGGTAAAAGTATGTGGGAAATGCGATGCTGCAGGTTGGAAATTTTGAGGTGATTTTTGGAAATCTCACAAAAATCACCAAATTTAGGAAAGGTTTGCTGCTTGGTGCTTTGGAGTATAAAGACATGCATATCCAATTTAGATTTAGGGGAATGTATATTTTTGGAAAATATATGGTTTTCTGGGGCGAACGTACTTTTTTCTACCTTTGCCCCCCCCCCCAAAACTAAGTAAATGTGTTGATTTTGCAGTAACTGAAATGACAGACCATATGGGGGGGTCTTTATTTTGGGGCCCCTATATGCCACATGCTTAGGTAAACCTATACATATTGGGCATTAAACTGTTCAGAGGACCCACCCAAGCTTTCATATTTGGGGTGATTTGTCTTGATACCTAAAATTATGTGGGAAATACGAGGCTGCAGGTTGGAAATTTTGAAGTGATTTTTGGAAATGTCACCAAAATTACCAAATTTAGGAAAGTTTTGTGGCTTGGTGCTTTAGAGTAGAAAGACATGCACACCCAATTTGGATTCGAGGGAATGTGTACTTTCCGAAAATATATGGTTTTCTGGGGTGAACATACTTTTTATACCTTTACCCCCGCCCAAAAAAAACTATATAAATGAGTTGATTTTGCAGTATCTGGAATTACAGAACTGATCACTCAATGGGGTGTCTAAATTTTGGGGCGCCTATATGCCACATGCTTAGGTAAACCTATACATATTGGGCATCAAACTGTTCAGTGGACTCCTGGCAATCATATTTAGGGTGTTTTACTTTGGTACCTAATGATGCGTGGGAGGTATGATGCTGGAGATTGGAAGCTTTGAGGTCATTTTTCAAACAGTTCACTAATTTCTATAAAAAACATTATAAATTTAGGAAAGAATTGCAACTTGGTAGTTTGGAGTACATAGATATATTTACCCATTTTTGATTCTCCAGTATCTGTTCTTTCTAATAATGGGTAGTTTTCTAGGGTACACATACTGTTAGTAGAATATTTGGCCTTGAAATCAGAAGTATGCCGTTTTGTGGAGCGGTGCTTTGAAAATTTGGTAGTGTACTGCTTGTAGATTTTGATCTATACAAGTGAGAAATCTCTATAAAAACTATATATATATTTGGTATTGCAGCATTCATGAGACATAGACCTTTCCAAATTGGCTGTGTTCTCATACATAAAATAAATTATGTTTCTGATATATGTGACTGTACTTTGTGAAACATGGTTTTTAGACACTTAGAAGCCTATATTTGTCTTAGAAGTAGAATTACACCAAAATTCTAGCATATTTTGAAAGCTCATGCTGTCCTGAAAAAACAATATATTGTTTTCCTGGGTAAACTAAAACACCCCCCCCCCCCAGGAAAGGCCCTTACAGTGAAAGAGTACAAAAAAACAGCTTGGCAGTAGAGGTTCGCATTTAGGAAAAAACGGCTGGTAGGGAACGGGTTAAGTCTTAAGGAAGACTTAATAAATGATGATCCCAATACAAAAAGATCCCTTTTGCAGCAAACCCTAGCTTATCCCAATCCTGTATCTGTACTACAAAATTCTTACAGAAAATATTCTTAAGATGGAAGATGCACTAACATTTTTTTTAATAACATGTTGTTAAGACAATTACCTCTAAGTACAGTAAGCTTGGCACTAACAACCTCTTCACCATGTACATTCTGAGCAACACATTCATATACATTCTCATCTCGTGGAGTTCGAAGAGGCTGAATCCGTAGGACTGCCCCAGCTCCCTCATCAAACTCTATAGTCTAGAAAAAAAAAAAGATAAAATAAGCTGCAGATTACAGTTGTAAAAAAAGAGACAATAAGAATACATATATTCGTGTGTATACATATATTATAAAATACGTTCCATCTGCAAAACATTGCAGGTAGTTTTCTTTATTAAGTGTATCCTAATTCCATATAAAAAAACTACTCAATAGTGCACTGCTGTAAAGGAATAACCATAAGTAGAGGTCAAGGGTGCAGAAATTGTTCTAAATTCTCCTGGAAAACTTATCCATTTACTTACTAATGCTTGGTACACACCCACCCACCTACCTTTCTAACCAGTGGCATAACTTTAAACACAAAGACTCCACCCACCACTCTTACTTACTGGTTTGTGGCCCACTAGAGGGATCTGGTCATGGGTCTTTATTCCCCCCCCCCCACACCACTAGTTAAAAAAAATATCTGACTGATGTCATTGGGTCTCCCCATAACAAAGGTTTTACACAGCAGTGTGTTTTTTGTTTGTTTGTTTTTAAATTTGACTGCAAATTGGTGCCACAGTTCCACAGATTTTGACCCCCGGGGTAATCCCTATAGTTTTTGAGGACCACTGGTCGAGTTTACACAGAAAACATTAATCTTTACTTATTTACTATTTAAACAGCTAACGAGAAAGGGAGGGGAAGCAGGAAGGCGCTTATTGAACACTTGTATATTGTACATGGGCCTTTAATGCAATTGTATGTGGAAAATTCTATGCAGATACTTAGGGCACCAAAACACGTGCAATGGCCCCAAGTGTCATTACATATAAGCAACAATACATTGGAGCAGATTGACTTATCTACAGGATAGAGATGCACAGGAACGAGAAGGTATATAAAACAGTTTCTGTGCAAAGCATGTTAACAAATATTAATACATTATGGGAAAGTATGGAAAAAAAGAAATCTGCAACAGTAAAACACAAAATAAAGGGGTACATTTAGCAAAAATTTTTTTAAACTATAGAATAGAATTTTCTAACTTTAGAAAAGTTTTCTGGTTTGGTATTTTGAAATGGCAAAGAACAAAAAAATTGTTCGACTATTCACCCATTCGATAGTCGAAGTACTGTCTCTTTACAAAATACTTCGACTTCATACTTCGCCACTTTAAACCTACCAAGGTGCAATGTTAGCCTATGGGGACCTCCCCCCAGCCCTTTTCTAAATTTTTTTTTTTGATCTTATAAAAATCCTTCAATCGCTTAAAATCGGTTGAATCGTTCGTTTCGAAGGATTTTATCATTCGATCGAATGATTTTTATTCGATCAAAGTATTTGCGCTAAAATCCTTTGAATTCGATATTCGAAGGATTTTACTTCAAGGGTCGAATTTGAGGGTTTATTAACCCTCGAAATTCGACCCTTGATAAATCTGCCCCTCAGTGTGTTTTTGAAGTAGTTGAAATGTGCCATAAGATTAATATGCCACATATCTTGGTAAACCTATGCACATTTCCCATCATACTGTTCAGAAGAGCCCTGAAATTCATGTTTAGGGTGTTTTATCTTGCTACCTAATGACGTGCAAATTTGAACCTTTAAGGTGATTTGCCAAAATTTCATGAACACTGCCAACTAGAAAGCAAGAAGGCTCAAATAGAGGGGATGATACGTGGAACAGTCAAGGGAAAACCCAGAAGGAAACGTATCTCTCATTTGTTTTGAGAAAGAACAAATGTGAAGAAAAGCAAGGACTTAGTTCACTCAGGGTAAGAAGCCAGTTACAGGCGTTGTCATGGATTAGTCAACCCCTGCGATTAGGTGGTGGAGCTTGGAGTGAATTCTGTTGAACTGTTGGGAAAACAGCTGGTAAAGCTGGGAGAGCCGAGAACATATGCTTGGTAGACGGTGACAATTTTAATTCACTAAAATGAGTTGCCATTAAAGTGGATGACAAACTGTAAAGGAGCAGATTTCCTAGATAAAGCCAGTAGACCATTTTGTTCTGTTTTCAGAATGCACTTTAAATTGTCTTTTTTGAAATTAATGTGTGAAATAAAACAGTACTGTGTGAAATAAAATGTTCTACTGCCATTTGAGTGAGCCCCCACAGTATGGCTATATCTCTCTCTCTCTATATGTGAATGTATGTGTATGTATATATATATATATATATATATATATATATATATATATATATATATATATATACACATATACATATATACATACATACATATATATATATATATATATATACACACATACACACTATATATATATATATATATATATATATATATATATATATATACATACACACTATATATACATACACACTATATATATATATATATATATATATATATATATATATATATATATATATATATATATATATATATATATATATATAAAATCACGTATTCAAGGAACCAGCACTCCCACATAAAACTTCAATTGTTTATTGTGTTGTACCAATGTCCAACCGTTTTGTATCATCCTTGAGAAAGGTCCTAACAAGGACGGAAAAGTTGGACATTGGTACAACACAATAAACAAATGAAGTTTTATATGGGAGTGCTGGTTCCTTGAATACGTCGTTATATAGATTTTAACCATGCACCCCGGCTATATATGCCAAAATAACGGTTGCCTTGGAGTGCGGATACTCACTGGAATGATAAAACTTAGTCCCTTTGTAAAACGTATAAGCAATTGAATTCTTAATGAATCAGATGAAAATTGAGCGTAGGACTGGCCAGATATGGGATGACTTTGACGTAGTTGGCCAGCTTAAATATATTGCAATATATGGACAAACAATCCCTGTTTTGTTTAAAGGGTAAGGCATTTTCAGTAGCAGTATGCACAAAATGTCTCTGTCTTAAATATACTGATAATGACTTGAGTGCAGAGGACTTTTGTATTTGACTATATGTATTTTGTGGTCACAGTCTCATTGCACCCCCGCCTAATGGTTTTAAAAATTAGTGGTGAGCACAACTTTCCCTTGTTTGTTATAGTTATACAGGAGCAGTGACCAGCTCCTTGTTGTAGCTCCCACCCTTCCCAACTATAGTCAGGTGATCCCACTGGTGTCGAATAAAAGGGCAGCCAAGTTTGGGAGTTTTACTTTGAAAGCAGCTAGTAAGTTGCAGGTAAAACTTAGTCCCTTTGTAAAATGTATAACTAAGCAATTGAATTCTTAATGTATCAGATGAAAATTGAGCGTAGGACTAGCCAGATATGGGATGACTTTGACGTAGTTGGCCAGCTTAAATATATTGCAATATATGGACAAACAATCCCTGTTTCGTTTAAAGGGTAAGGCATTTTTCAGTAGCAGTAAGCACAAAATGTCTACTTTAAATATATTGATAATGTATTTGACTATATGTATTTTGTGGTCACAGCCTCATTGCACCCCCGCCTAATGGTTTTAAAGGAGAAGGAAAGCTCCAAAACAGTTTATTGCCAACATATTAGCCACAATAGTGCAAGCTAGAATGCTATATTTATTCTGCAGAATGCTTTACCATACCTGAGTAAACAGCTCTAGACACTGTCTCTGTTTGTTTAGGATAGACGTTGCCATATAAGCTTGTTTTGACATCTCTTCCTGCCTGAGTCTCTCCTGGCTCACTTACAGCTCTGAGCTCAGATTACAGCAAGGATGGGAGGAGGGAGGGGGAGAGGAGCAAACTGAGCATGCTCAAGCCCTTCCCTGGAGGTTTCAGCTGAAAACAGTTAGTCTGATACAGAAGCCCATGTGTACACAATAGAAGGAAAGAAATGTGGTGCTTCTTTTGACAGAGGACTCAGAGCAGCATGACTTTGAGAGTTTACTGGTGCATTTATATAGACCTTTCTGATAAAACTTACTAAATTTTAGCCTTTCCTTCTCCTTTAAAAATTAGTGGTGAGCACAAATTTCCCTTGTTCGTTATATATATACATACATACATACACACATACATACATACATACATACACACACACACATATATATATATATATATATATATATATATATATATATATATATATATATATATATATATATATATATACATACATATACATATACATACATATACACACACATATAAAAACACACACACACACACACACACTGGTCCACAGCTTGTCCAAAACAGCAAATTCGCCGTTTTGGCTGAAGATGCTGGGGAGGAAAACTCTGAACTGGCGTGTATGGAGCAGACTGACTCTAGAGCACCCTGGGAGGCAGTGGCTCTAATACGGGTGGTAGGGGCAGTGCAAGGAAGGAAAGGCAGGTTATAGTTATAGGGGATTCAATTATTAGAAAGGAGGATAGGGTAATCTGTCGTAAGGCCCCTACATGCCGAACAGTCTGCTGCTTGCCTGGTGCTAGGGTTCGGCATGTGATGGAACGAGTGGACAGATTATTGGGAGGGGCTGGGGAAGACCCAGCGGTCTTCGTACACATAGGTACCAATGACAAAGTTAGAGGAGGTGGTGAAGTCCTCAAGAACGATTTTAAAAAAACTACTGGTGAAGTTGAGGGCGAGGACTTCCAAGGTAATTTTCTCAGAGATATTACCTGAGCCACAAGCAACGCTAAGGAGACAGCAGGAGCGTAGGGAGATTAATGCGTGGCTGAGAGATTGGTGTAGAGAGGAGGGTTTTTGGTTTTTGGAGAACTGAGCTGATTTCTCAGTCGGCTACAGGCTCTTTGCTAGGGATGGGCTGCACCTCAATGATGATGGTGCAGCTGTTTTGGGAGAGAAGATGGCTAGAGGGTTGGAGGAGATTTTAAACTAGGTGTGGGGGGAGGGTTCAGTAAAGGATTCAGTGGAAGACAGGTTAAATGAGATAGTGGGCAAAGAAAGGAAAAATGGGGGAGGAGATTTGGCTGGGGATACTGTTAAGGATATGGAGGACCACTTGTCATATGTTCAATATGGTACCGGTATTAAGTACCAGTACGTTTGCAAATGCAAGGAGTCTGACTGGTAAAATGGGAGAGCTGGGGGTGCTGGTGCTGGAGGGAAAATATGATGTGATTGGTGTGGCCAAAACATGGCTGAATGAGTCGCATGACTGGGCAGTAAATATCAGTGGCTATACTTTGTTTCGAAGGGACAGAGGCAATAGAAAAGGAGGAGGGGTATGTCTGTTTGTTAGGCAGGATTTAAAAGCTTATAAAGGAGGAGGTTATGTTAGAAAATGAGGGGGCAGAAGCCAGAGTTCTTCACCAATTGTAAAGAGTCCAGAAAATAATTGTAGGCGTATGCTATAGACCCCCTAATGTAAGTGAGGAGGCGAAGCTCCTCATGCAAATGGAAAAGGCTGCTAGTTTGGGTAAAGTAATGATAATGGGAGATTTTAATTACCCAGATATTGACTGGAGCAACAGTACTGCCAGATCAGTAAATGAGAACAGATTTATAAATTTGTTGCATGACAATTTTATGGCACAGATTGTTGAGGAGCCTACCAGAAAAAATTATATTCTGGATTTAGTGATCTCAAATGACCCAGAACTTAAAGGAAATGTGCAAGTCATTGAACCCCTGAGTAATAGTGACCGTAATGTTATATCATTTACTGTCTGGTGCAAAAAACAAATATACACTGGGGCAACAAAAACCATGAATTTTGGAAAAGCTAACTTTAGTGCCTTGAGGGCTGCCCTACAGAGTATTGATTGGGGCAATAAGTTTTCAGCCAAAAACACAGAACAGAAATGGTTGTAATTTAAAATGATATTAAATCATTACTGTTCTCAATTTATTCCCTTAAGATATAAATGTAGAAGCTCTAAGAATCATCCTATGTGGCTTAATACAGAAGTAAATAAGTTAATAGGAAAGAAGAGAAAGGCATTTAAAAACTACAAATCTGTTGGGACAGAAGCTGCATTTAATGAATATAAACACTGTAATAAATGTTGAAAATCAGCAATCCCGAAGGCAAAGAAAGTAAATGAAGAGTTAATTGGAGGTGAAAACTAACCCTAAAAAGTTTTTTTAAATATATTAATAGTAAAAAGATGCAGGTTGAGAGTGTTGCTCCATTAAATTGGTACCAGTATGGTTGTAACAGACACAGAAAAGACAAATGTGTTAAATCAGTTCTTTTCTTCAGTGTAGACAATAGAGGAGTCTGACTTCTCAGGATCACTTTATAGCTGCACTAATGGTTTAGCTCAATCTAGTCAGTGGCTGACTCAGGATATGATTCATAAAGCTTTAATAAAAAATAATGTTAACAAGGCTCCAGGGCCTGATGGCATACACCCCCGGGTTCTAAGAGAGCTTAGTTCAGTTTTAGACCAGCCCCTATTCCTGATTTTCTCAGATTCACTTTCATCTGGTATGGTGCCTATGGATTGGAGAAAAGCTGATGTTATTCCACTGTTTAAAAAGGGATTATGATCTCAGTCTGGCAATTATAGGCCAGTAAACTTGACATCTGTGGTGGGCAAATTATTTGAAGGCTTGTTAAGGGATCACATTCAAAAATTTGTCCTAGTCAATGGCATTATGAGGAGCAATCAGCATGGCTTTATGAAGGATAGGTCATGTTAGACAAATTTGATTGCTTTTTATGATGAGGTAAGTAAGATGCTGGACAGTGGGGGGGCAGTAGATGTGATCTTTTTAGATTTGCCAAAGCGTTTGATACTGTGCCCCACAAACGACTGCTTTCTAAACTAAGGTCTGTTGGGCTTAATGAAGTCCTTTGCACATGGATAGCAAACTGGCTACAGGATCAGGTACAGAGGGTGGTTGTTAATGGTACATTCTCTAATTGGAGTAAGGTTCTTAGTGGTGTCCCCCAGGGCTCGGTATTAGGTCCACTTTTATTTAACTTGTCCATTAATGACTTAGGGGAGGGTGTTGTAAGTAATGTATCAGTTTTTGCAGAGGACACAAAACTATCCAGCCCAATTAATTCCATCCAGGATGTGGCATCCTTGCAAAACGATCTTGACAAACTGGCAATCTGGGCACCTAAGTGGCAAATGAGATCCAATGTTGATAAATGTAAAGTCATGCACCTGGGATGTAAAAATATCCAAGCCACTTATACCCTTAATGGTACTGCACTAGGCAAATCCATTATGGAAAAGGACCTTGGAGTCCTCGTAGATGATAAACTTGGCTGTAGCAAGCAATGCCAGTCAGCAGCATCAAGGGCAAATAAGGTCTTGAGCTGTTTTAAAAGGGGTAGAGTGTCATTCTTCCACTGTATAGAGCACTTGTAAGGCCCCATCTAGAATATGCCGTACAGTTTTGGTCTCCATCACTCAAACAGGACATTATTGTATGGGAGATAGCTCATGGTACAAGTTGATCCAGGGACTAGTCAGGATTTTGGAGTCCGGAAGGAATTTTTTTCCCCTCTGAGGCAAATTGGTGAGGCTTCAGAAGGGTTTTTTTTGCCTTCATCTGGATCAACTGGCAGTTAGGCAGATATAGAGGGGAAAAATAAAAAAAAAATAAAAAGGTTGAACTTGATGGATGTGTGTCTTTTTTCAACCCTACTTACTATGTATGTATATATATATATATAATATATATATATATATATATATATATATATATATATATATATATATATATATATATACACACACATACATACACACACATATGTATAAATATATATATATATATATATATATATATATTTATACGTGTGTGTGTGTGTGTGTGTGTGTGTATACACACGTGTGTACCCCCTGCTCCCCCCCACACGAACAATCGATCCAAGGATTTTAATTCGATGTGTTAAGACTTGGAAAAAGTTTGCTATGTAGCCCATAGGCTAACATAGCAATTCGGCAGGTTTCATTTGGCGAAGTATTGAAGTCTAAGTTTTTTTTAAAGAGACAGTACTTCGAATGGTCGAATATTCGAAATATTTTTACTTCGAATCGATTTTTTTTACTTCGAAAACTTCCTTTGAATTCACTTCGACCCTTGATAAATCTGCCACTAAGCGTGTTTAAAGGGATCTATCTGGCCAAGAAGCAGATTAACCTTATAATGGAATTCTGTTAAGGAACACTAACTTGGAATGTTTTTGTGAGAATGATATTCTAAGACAATTTGCAGTCAGCGTTCATGTTTTATTATTTGTGGTTTTTCAGTTATTTAACTTTTTATTCAGCACTTCTCCAATTTCAGCAATCTGGTTGTTGGGGTCCAAATTACACTAGCAACCATGCACTGATTTGAATAAGCAACTAGAATATGAATAGGAGAGGGTCTGAATAGAAAGATGAGTAATGAAAAGTATTCATAATACATTTGCAGCCTTACAGAGCATATGTTTTGCAGATGGGGGTCAGTGACCAGATGACAAATCATTCAAAAACTATTAAAAAAAAAACTAATTGCTTACATTTACCTATTCTATAACATACAGTTAACTTAAATATGAACCACCGCTTTATAAAAAATAAATAAATCATCCACCAGTTTTAGTGAATGTTTATATTAATGACAACACTTAATCAAGAGACAACTCTGCTTTACAGAAGCTCAAAACCTAGAATTATATAGAGAAAGAGCTAAATGATAGGGTAAATGTTCACAGACATCTGGGTCACTATAGGAGCTGTGAGTGGACTTAAAACAGAATGCTCATTGTTAATAAGAACTAATCAAGACTAAATATATAGATTTTATATTGCACAGGTTTATATAAAAGTATGTTTGCATAACTAAAAACCTCACCTCAAATCGCTGAGAGTTGACTTTTTTACCCCTCTTATTCCATGTTACATGAGGTTTGGGGTCTCCTGTTGCTTGGCATACAAAAGAGGCTACACCGCCTGAAACACCAATTTCATCTGTAGGTATCTTGATGAATTTTGGTTTACCTTTAAATGGGCAAATACAACCATTGTCACTTTAAAAATCCAAACAAATATATCTCATACATTACTGGAAAATGCAGACTGCAGCCTTTTCAGTTACCGTATATAAAAGCACTAGTTGTATATCTTCAGGTGCTATTACAGGAAAAACATACCCCACTTCTTTAACATGAACACATTCTGGGCTTATGCAGAATAAAAATGCATGCACCCTATCTGAACTTTTAAACATCTATTTTTTTTTTTTTTTTAGAAATACCCATTTCTAAAGATTGAAAACTTTGAAAAACATTAAAGTCGGTCTGCTTTCTTGTACCAGTTACCCATATCCCTTAAGGTGAAAACACACGGTGCTACTAATAACAGATACTGGTGACTACAAAAATACCAAAACACACCCTGCCATAGACAATACTGAGAATTGCCTCTGCTAAAACACACATAGGGGCAGATTTATCAAGGGTCGAATTTTGAAGTTAAAAATACTTCGAAATTCGACCATCGAATTGAAATACTTTGACTTAGAATATCGAAGTCGAATTTTTTTTCATCGAATTTGGGTATCCTGCGGTCAAAGTAAAATCGTTCGATCGAAAGATTAAATAGTTTGAATTCGACCGATTCAAAGGATTTCAGTGATCAATCGAACGATTTTACTTCGACTTCCAAAAACTTTGAAAAATGCTCTAGAAGGTCCCCATAGGCTAACATAGCACTTGGGCAGGTTTAATTTGGCGAAGTATTGAAATCAAAGTTTTTTTAAAGAGACAGTACTTCGATTATCGAATGGTCGAATATTCAAATGATTTTACTTCGAGTCGAAGTCGTATTATCCTATTCGATGGTCGAAGTATCCTAAAATTAGAATTTCGAATTTTTTTACTTCAAAAATTCCCTCGAATTCACTTCAACCCTTGATAAATCTGCCCCGTAGTGTCTTAGCGATGCCTTTATTACCATAGTCTATTTTGTAGCTGTGACAAGTAGCTGCTACTAGTAGCTATGTGTGTCTTCACCCTTAGGTTCACAGAGACACTCAATCCCTCCCTCCCTCACATTGTTGCATTTTGAAGAGATGGATTTTGTACTTTAAAGGAGAACTAAACCCCCCAGTTAATCAAAAATCCCCATTACCCTTCCGTCCATTGCCCCCTCCCTGGAAAAAGTGTCCCTGTCATGTACCTTGGCATATTCATGCAGAGTAGCGCAGCAGAGCTCTCTGGCACCATCTTCTGTATTTTCTGGTTCCTCGCTTAAGTGAGCGCCGGTGCGGAGCTTTTGTGCGCATGCACAGTTGGGACCATTCTGTTATCTGTGCCTACGGCGCATGCGCGGAAAGGTCCGAAGATTGCAAATGGAAAAGTATCTGAAGATACAGAAGATGGTGCATTAGAGCTCCGCTGCGCTACTCTGCATATTTATGCCAAGGTACATGACAGGGATATTTTTTCCACTGGATTACTAAGGAGGGATAAAGCATTGAGGGGGCCAATGGACGGAAGGGGATGGGGATTTTTGATTAACTGGGGGTTTAGTTCTCCTTTAAGTCGCTCTGATTTTCATAGTGGGTGGTTCACAGATTTTCAGAGGGACTTTAAGCCCCTCTGTTACTTACAATACAACAATGTGAGAGGCAGATTGCATTATACTGTAAGCTCTTGGGTTATGTGTTAGATATATCACTATTAACTTTTACTTACTAACCACAAGGTTACAGTATAACACCGTGTGAATGTGGAGTGACAGGTGGCATTTGGAGAAGACTGATGAGTTTGAAATAAAACTTTTATAGTATTTATATATAAACATATGTCTAGCTGTAGTATTATGTTTTAATACCTGGTCATTGGTATATAAAACATAGTATTTTAGTCTTCTAGTTCTGTACATTTGCATGTCATAGGAATTTGCCTACTATGACAGAAATATACTAGGAATATCAGCAAAAAAGGGGAGGAGTTGTGGGTGCACACCTGAGGCTAAATTTTAATATATTTAGGTACAATGGAAGTGCTACTGATCCGGCCAGTCAATCAATGCATATTCCCTGATGTTCTGTCTCAGTATTTCAATAAATATGCAAGTGCATGTATTTTAAAAACAGCGTTTTTTTGTTACAAAGTTTTGATCATAAAGTTGATAAGCCACCATACCACGTCAAGGTAAACCCCCACATGGTGCTCCCTAACTTGTTTAACCTGGTCATAGTATAAAAGGTCTTTCGCCTCTCTGCTTAATAGCATTACTTGTAGTAAATATCTCCTGTGCCTTAGTTTCAACTTGTGAGCTAAATCCTCCCCCGCCACCTGCTTATGCGGCTTTTAAAGGAGAAGAAAAGGTTAAAACTAAGTAAGCCTAATCAGAAAGGTTCACCTAAATATACCAGTAAACCCTCAAAATAATGCTGCTCTGAGTTCTCTGTCAAAAGAAGCACCACATTTCTTTCCTTCTATTGTGTATACATGGGCTTCTGTATCAGACTTCCTTTTTTCAGCATAAACATCCAGGGCTAGGGCTTGAGCATGCTCAGTTTGCTCCTCTCCCCCCCCCCTTCTGCCCTCCATGCTACAATCTGAGCCCAGAACTATGAGTGAGCAGTGAGAGACTCTGGCAGGAAGTGATGTCACACCAAGCGAATATGGCAGCTGCTATCCTAAACAAACAGAGACTCTAGAGCTTTTTATTCAGGTATGGTAAAACATTCTACAGAATAAATATAGCATTCTATTTTGCATTATTGCAGCTAATCTATTGGCAATAAAATACCTCCATAGCTTTCCTTCTCCTTTAAGAGGGAGAGACTGCCCAAACCAACAAAAAATTTGATGGTGGAAAGAAAATGAAGACAAAGTGAAATTATATGTATTCTTGCGTGCGTGTGTGTGTGTGTGTGTGTGCGTGCGTGCGTGCGCCTTCACTTTGCCTTTATTAGACTTTACTAGACCTTTTATACTATGACCAGAGGTAAACAAGTTAGGAACCACCGTGTTGGGTTAACCTTGACGTGGTATGGTGGCTTATAAATTTTATGACCATAACTTTGTAACAAAAAAACCCTGTTTTTAAAATACATGCACTTGCATATTTATTGAATTATTTAGACAAGGCATCAGGGAATTAATAACTGTATTCTACTTGTTGTATTTCATTGATGCCTAAAGGATTAAAAGACTTTCTTGAGGAAACTGTTTACACGTGGATTTTGAGGTTTTTCAGAGAGTACCCTCCCTTCACCTGGCAATCTTGAGGAGTATGAAACATGAAAATATTAATAATTGAGTACTACATTATGCAAGACTAGAACATTTTTACATGCATTCATGTCAAAAAGGAGGTATATTTTCAGTTTAACAATGTAGTCAAAGAAAATTGACAGATGACTCACAAATGGTTTTTTTTCATATGAAAAAAAAATTGTACAATAAATAATACTGCCATAGATACGTTTTGTACAACAACACTGTCAAAGTTTGCAATATTCCTTTATCAGTCTCTTGTACATTTAAGACATCTATGATTAAATATAAACCTTCGCACCAGGCCAGTACTTATTACCCAGTGTACTATGATAGCAAAGACTGTGCAAGAAAAATTTTTTAAATAGAAAATAAGTTAGCATACATAAATTGTTATAACGTGGAGTTATTTACAATTATAAGGGTTACATATAAGGGTTACATATCATCTAGAGTATATATCACAGCTTATTTTAAATTTATAATATTAATATTTTAAATTAATATATACCAGTATTAAGTGGATATCTAGAGATGTATGGTTCTGAAATCAGCCTAAACTTGTTAAAGGAACAGTAACATCAAAAAATGTATGTTTTTTTTTTCCAATCCACTTTTTTATTGAATTTTCAAGATTAAATCAGGGGTATAAAAAAGAAGAAGGGATAGGGGTTAGGTAGATATTTACATTCACGAATACAACAAATGTATGCACTAGTATCCTGGATACAAAAGAGGGATGGGGGTGAATCAGGAAGAGAGAGGTTTCATTTGCTTGCTAGGGAGGGGTCTGCTTTTAGTAATGTTTCTTTAAATGAAAGCCATCTGAACATTTTGTGATATAGGTATGAAATTCAGGTGAGAAGAGGGAAAGTTCTTCAAATGTGTTTATTTCTTCTACTTTTTGTACCATTCAGGCAGTGTTGGGTTTGCGGTTTGTTTCCACCCAGTGGAATCTGTATATTTGCAGCATTTAGCAGATGGGGCTCAATTGTCAACATAAAAGGGGCAAATGGTTTAACTGTGTGAAACAGTAAGACATCTGCTGGATCATCCGGTATATCATTTAAATTTTGGGATATAGTTTGTCTTACTGCTTTTCAATATGGCTTAATAAGTGGGCATGACCAGAATATGTGCAGTAGAGAGCCTTTTTCTATGCCACATCTCCAACACCTATCACTGGTATTTTTATATATTTGTTTTAGCCTGGCCGGGGTAAACTACCATCTCAACAGTACCGTATATACTCGAGTATAAGCCGACCCGAGTATAAGCCGAGGTACCTAATTTTACCTACGAAAACTGGGGAAACTTATTGACTCTATTATAAGCCTAGACACAACTACAGCCCTGTCTCCCAGCAGCGCACATTCTGCCAAAGCAACCCCCCCAGCGATAAACCGGACTTCTTTGCAAAGTTGATGGTGACAGAGAATTGCCAAACGGATTACTGTGTGCATTGTCCCACTACCATGTGCAGTGAGTGCTGTTTGATATTGCCATCACTGTTAATCTTTCTTATAACCAACAGAGGGCACTGTGTGATATTGCAGTCACTGTTATTCTTCCATATAACCAACAGATGGCGCTGTGTGATATTGCAGTCACTGTTATTCTTTCATATAACCAACAGAGGGTGCTGTGTGATATTGCAGTCACTGTTATTTTTTCATATAACCAACAGAGGGCGCACTGTTATTCTTTCATATAACCAACAGAGGGTGCTGTGTGATATTGCAGTCACTGTTATTCTTTAATATAACCAACAGAGGGCGCACTGTTATTTTTTCATACAACCAACAGATGGCGCTGTGTGATATTGCAGTCACTGTTATTCTTTCATATAACCAACAGAGGGCGCACTGTTATTCTTTCATATAACCAACAGAGGGTGCTGTGTGATATTGCAGTCACTGTTATTCTTTAATATAACCAACAGAGGGCGCACTGTTATTCTTTCATACAACCAACAGATGGCGCTGTGTGATATTGCAGTCACTGTTATTCTTTCATATAACCAACAGAGGGCGCACTGTTTTTCTTTCAAATAACCAACAGAGGGTGCTTTGTGATATTGCAGTCACTGTTATTCTTTAATATAACCAACAGAGGGCGCACTGTTCTTTCATACAACCAACAGATGGCGCTGTGTGATATTGCAGTCACTGTTATTCTTTCATACAACCAACAGATGGCGCTGTGTGATATTGCAGTCACTGTTATTCTTTCATACAACCAACAGATGGCGCTGTGTGATATTGCAGTCACTGTTATTCTTTCATATAACCAACAGATGGCGCTGTGTGATATTGCAGTCACTGTTATTCTTTCATATAACCAACAGAGGGTGCACTCTTATTCTTTCATATAACCAACAGAGGGCATTGTGGGATATTGCAGTCTCTCCCCAAGTGTACTGTTGGTATAGGAATGATTAAAAGTCACTGCAATCTCAGCTACTAGGGTTGGGTACCGCTGACCCGAGTATAAGCCGAGGTAGACTTTTTCAGCCCATTTTGGATGCTGGAAAACTCGGCTTATACTCGGGTATATACGGTATTTTATAATTTGTCTCTTGTGTTCTACAACACCTAGTTTTTTGGTATGGTTCCTAAGCTGTGCTTCTTGGAATTGAATGTTTGGGTCCAAAGCCCCATCTCCTGACCCACCACTAACCTTCAGTTTAAACAAAGTAGTAAAAGAACAGATCAGCCGATGTTCTGCCATTAACAGCAGTCGTACGAAAGTTTATGTCCAACAAAGCTGGTGACAGTCCACCACTGAAAATCGCCAGATCGCAATACATGCAGAGATGTTATCGACAGGCGACAGAAATCTTTTAACCTGGTCGATCGTCCAAACGACCAATCTCCATGGGAAGCAAAATGTCGGGACACTCCACACACAGTCCGAAAATCGTACAAATCGAGGATTCGTACGATTGAATCTTTGCGTCTATGGCCAGCTTAGGGGGTCATGTCCCTTCCCAGAGTAGAAGGGCCTCCCATGCTTGTAAAAAAGAAATTTATTTGAGCAAATTTCAAATTATCCAATTTCAAAAAAGGTTTAACCTTTTGGAATTTCTTTGTCAATAAATTCTCCTTTTTCGAGAAAGACTGCTGTGTTTACTTCAGAAACGCTACTACTGTTAATATAAATAATCTGCTGTGTAGCAATAAGGGCAGCAATTCAAAGGAGAAAAGGCTCAGGTTACACATCTGATACAGTAAGCTCTGTAGAACATAATGGCTTTGTCTGTTATCCACTATTTAACCTGTGTCATATAGCCTTTACAATTTCCGCCATTGCTACACAGCAGCTTGTTTATGTGAATTATATTAGTATTTCTGAAGCAAACAGATCAGTTTTGCCAATGCAGGGCAACAGTACATGATATTTTCATTATTTTAAAACACTTTCTTTGTTTGGTGTTACTGTTCCTTTAACCCCATTACTCACAAGTGCGGTTATTTTCTCCATTACAAGTGTCTCCCCTATTTAGCCTGCATAGGAGCCCATATCTGATGAATGGGACATTTCCAATGTTTAGCTATAAACAATCTAGCAGCTAAGCATATCTTGAGCATCAGCAATGCAGACTTTATTTGTTGGTAATTGGTTAATTAAAGCAATTTCGGGACATGGAGAAACATTTTAAGTGCATATCATACTAACTTCCCGAAATACAAGCTCCCAAACTTTTTTTTTTTTTTATCTGGGGACACTCCCACCATATATGTACCTACCTCCCCACAGCGCCTTAAGCGTGGGGGGAGGGGCCGCGTTTCGCATTCTATGAAGTTTTTGCGGTGTCATATACCATCTCACAATAGTTTTATAGCCATTCTCTTTTAAAAAAAAAAGTGTTGGTTGAGATCTTGAAAATATTTTCATATATCTGACTCCCAACATTTCTCCTCGAGTGGGCTTCCTAAGTTTTCTTCCTACAGGTTACATAGTTACATAGTTAAATTGGGTTGAAAAAAGACAAAGTCCATCAAGTTCAACCCCTCCAAATGAAAACCCAGCATCCATACACACACCCCTCCCTACTTTTAATTAAAATTCTATATACCCATACCCAGGGCCGCCATCAGGGGGGGACAGGGGGGACTGTTGTCCCGGGCCCGGATGTTTTGGGGAGTTAAGGGGGGCCCGGCCGTGCTGCACTTACTTGCACAGCCGGTCCCCTGCATCCAAGCTCCGAATGACTTCTTCTTGTGTTCTGATTCGGCAGTGAAATGTAAGTCCCGGTAAAGCCACATGCTGATTGGTTGGGAGAAGTTTGAACCTCCCCTCAACTTTATCCAATCACCATGCGCCTTTACCGGGACTAACATTTCACTGGCGAATCAGAGCACAAGAAACTGAAGATACCGGCATCTGAATTCCCTGGCTAAGGTACGTGCAGTTTTTGTTTTCTTTTAACTTGTGGGAGCCCTGACCAATTGTTTTTTAAAATGTGTGGGGGCCCTTTGCTATTTTTTTTTTTAAGATGTGTGGGGGCCCTGGCTAATAGTTTTTTTTTTTTTTAAATGTATGGGGGCCCTTTGCTATTTTTTTTTTTTTTTTTAAGATGTGTGGGGGGGGCTAATAGTTTTTTTTTTTTAAAAAAATGTGTGAGGGCCCTGGCTAATTGTTTTTTTTTTTTTTTTTAAGATGTGTGGGGTCCCTGGCTAATTGATTTTTTTTTTTAAATGTGTGGGGGCCCTGGATAATTGTTTTTTTTTAAATGTGTGGGGGCCCTTTGCTATTTTTTTTTTTTTTTAAGATGTGTGGGGGCCCTGGCTAATTGGGTTTTTTTTGGAAAAAAAATGTGTGGGGGCCGTGGCTAATTGTGTTTTTTTTTAAATGTGTGGGGGCCCTTTGCTATTTTTTTTTCAAGATGTGTGGGGGCCCTGGCTAATAGTTTTTTTTTTAAAAATGTGTGGGGGCCCTGGCTAATTGTTTTTTATTTTTTAAAGATGTGTGGGGGCCCTGGCTAATTGTTTTTTTTTTTTTTATGTGTGGGGCCCTGGCCACCAATGTTTTTTTTCTTTAACCACCACCTGACCACCAAAACTTGTAGGAGGGGTCTGGGCACCAAAGTTATTTTTTTAACTTGTAGGGGGGCACTTCATGTTTTAATGCCTGTGTCTTGTGTGGCCTTCATACTGAGGGAGGGGTGGCGAGGGAGGGCCCCAGAAAATTTTGTTGTGCGGGGCCCCGTGATTTCTGATGGCAGCCCTGCCCATACCTATACTAACTATAGAGTTTAGTATCACAATAGCCTTTGATATTATGTCTGTCCAAAAAATCATCCAAGCCATTCTTAAAGGCATTAACTGAATCAGCCATCACATCATCACCCGGCAGTGCATTCCACAACCTCACTGTCCTGACTGTGAAGAACCCTCTACGTTGCTTCAAATGAAAGTTCTTTTCTTCTAGTCTAGAGGGGTGGCCTCTGGTACGGTGATCCACTTTATGGGTAAAAAGGTCCCCTGCCATTTGTCTATAATGTCCTCTAATGTACTTGTAAAGTGTAATCATGTCCCCTCGCAAGCGCCTTTTTTCCAGAGAAAACAACCCCAACCTTGACAGTCTACCCTCATAATTTAAGTCTTCCGTCCCTCTAACCAATTTAGTTGCACGTCTCTGCACTCTCTCCAGCTCATTTATATCCCTCTTAAGGACTGGAGTCCAAAACTGAACTGCATACTCCAGATGAGGCCTTACCAGGGACCTATAAAGAGGCATAATTATGTTTTCATCCCTTGAGTTAATGCCCTTTTTTATGCAAGACAGAACTTTATTTGCTTTAGTAGCCACAGAATGACACTGCCCAGAATTAGACAATGTGTTATCTACAAAGACCCCTAGATCCTTTTCATTTAAGGAAACTCCCAACACCTTGCCATTTAGTGCATAACTTGCATTTATATTATTTTTGCCAAAGTGCATAACCTTGCATTTATCAACATTGAACCTCATTTTCCAGTTTGCTGCCCAGTTTTCCAGTTTAGACAGATCACTTTGCAAAGTGGCAGCATCCTGCATGGAACCTATAGTTCTGCACAATTTAGTATCATCTGCAAAAATAGAAACAGTACTTTCAATGCCCACCTCCAGGTCATTAATAAACAAGTTGAAAAGCAAGGGACTTAGTACAGAGCCCTGCGGTACTCCACTAACAACACTGGTCCAATTAGAAAATGTTCCATTTACCACCACTCTTTGTAGTCTATCTTTTAGCCAGTTCTCTATACAGGTACAAATACTATGTTCCAGGCCAACATTCCTTAATTTAACCAGTAACCTTTTGTGTGGCACTGTATCAAATGCTTTAGCAAAGTCTAAGTAAATCACATCCACTGCCATCCCAGAATCAAGGTCTCTACTTACATTCTTGTAAAAAGAAATTAAGTTAGTCTGGCAAGATCTATTACGCATAAAACCATGCTGGCACAAACTCATAGTATTATGATTTGCTATGAAGTCCAGTATCTTATCCTTTATTAACCCTTCGAAAAGCTTTCCTAATACTGACGTCAGACTAACTGGCCTATAGTTTTGAGGCTGAGAACGGGATCCTTTTTTGAATAGAGGCACCACATTAGCAATTTGCCAGTCTCTCGGCACTATGCCAGATCTCAATGAATCCTGAAAAATTAAGTAAAGAGGTTTGGCAATCACAGAGCTAAGCTCGCTAATTACCCTGGGATGAATACCATCTGGCCCTGGACCTTTGTTAATCTTAACATGTTCAAGTCTCTTTTGAATTTCTTCATGTGTGAACCATGCATCATTAGTTGTATTACTAGAATTGGGAGTGTTAAGAAGGAAACCTTCACTTACTGGTTCTTCATTTGTGTAGACAGATGAAAAATACGAGTTCAGAATCTGCGATTTTATTTTGTTTTCATCAACCAGCTGACCCCCCTCTGATAGTAAGGGTCCCACCCCTTCCTGCTTCATTTTTTTACTATTGACATATTTAAAAAATAATTTTGGATTTTTTTTACTGCTTGCTGCAATATCCTTTTCTATAGCAATTTTAGCTTGCCTTATAGCTTCTTTGCATGATTTATTGGCCTCCTTGTACCTTATAAATGTTTCGGCTGTACCAGCTAACTTGAAAGCCTTAAAAGCACGTCTTTTCTTACCCACCTCAACACCAACGCTTCTATTGAACCAAAAAGGTTTTGCTTTGCAACGACGTTCCTTGCTTACAAGTGGAATATACTGACAAGTATATTTATTAAGCAGCATTTTAAAGACTTCCCATTTTTGTTCTGTGTTTAACCCTGTGAAAAGCATTTCCCACTTAATATGTTGCAGAGATGGTTATCCACTTCATGAATCAAAAGATAATACAATTGAGAAAGAAATTGAGAGCCTCTAGGTTTCATCCTTGTTTACAATCCAATTCATAGCTGGTACAGTTTCTATCACGTTCCTCCTTTATAAATCCCTTTAACCAATGTGACAGGTATATTATACCTTTCTTTTACGTCACTAAATTATATAACCTTGTTTCCAGACAGGAGGTCCCCCACCCTCTTGTAGAACCATTTTGTATCCACCATTGAAAATCAGAAATTATAATGCCAGGAGTAAAAGCAACATTCTGAAACAAAGGTGTCAATAAGGAGTATTGTTTACATAATTTATCTTTTAGCTTATATGTTGACCATAGTTGTAAAGAATGTGCTACACCTGTTTACTCTCAAGTGAAGGAGGGATTTCCACATAGAGTCAGCCAAATGAAATTTTGAATGTAACACATGTTCTAGTGTAACCCAACATGGTTTTTCTCCCTTTAAATGTCATGCTTGAATTTGTATGAATTGAACAGCTTTATAATAAGAAAACTATTCCGGGACCCCCATGCCTCCCTTATATTTATTCCTTTGTAAGTAGGGGACAGAAGGATATGGGGGCTGGTCCACAGATCGTCCAAAGCAACAGATTCACCATTTTGGCTGAAGATGCTGGAAGGACAGCTCTGAACTGGCATGTATGGAGCAGGCAGAGGTTCTAATACAGGTGGTGGGGGGCGTGCAAGGATGGATAGGCAGGTTTTAGTTGTAGGAGATTCAATTGTTAGAAAAGTGGATAGGGTAATATGCTGTAAGGACCCTTCATGCCGAACAGTCTGCTGCTTGCCTGGTGCTAGGGTTCGGCATGTGGTGGAATGAGTGGACAGATTATTAGGGGGTGCTGGGGAAGCCGGCGGTCGTGGTTCACATAGGTACCAATGACCAAATTAGAGGAGGTGGTGAAGTCCTCAAGAACAATTTTTAAAAACTAGGTTTAAAGTTGAGGGCGAGGACTTCCAAGGTAATTTTCTCAGATATATTACCTGTGCAACAAGCAACATTAATAAGAGCAGGAGCTTAGGGAGATGAATGCATGGCTGAGAGATTGGTGTAGGGAGGAGGGTTTTAGAGAACTACAGGCTCAATGATGATGGCCAGAAGGATGGAGGAGATTTTAAACTAGCCGTGGGGGGAGGGGTTCAGTAAAGAATTCTGTGGAAGACTGATTATTATTTAAAATGATATTAAATTGTTACTGTTCTCAATTTATTCCATTAAGGAGTAAATGTAGTAGCACTAAGAATCACCCTATGTGGTTTAAAGGACAAGGAAAGTCTAAAATAGAATAAGGCTAGATATGCTGTATTTTGTATACTAAACATAAGCATGAACTTACTGCACCACAAGCCTAATCAAACAAATGATTTATGCTTTCAAAGTTGGCCACTGTCATCTTGTAACTTTGTTAAACATCTTGGCCTGACCCTGACCCTGCACATGCTCAGTGTGGTCTGGGCTGCTTAGGGATCGTCATAAACAAAGCTGCTTGAGTTCTGCATGGCTGGTAAGTAAGGCGGGAGCTCCCCCTGCTGTTCATAAGTATGATTGTTTCCCTGGGACCATCTGACAATTCCTATCCACAGCAGTAAATGAAGGGAGAATTTCACTGCATACAGTCAGGTTTCTTATAAAAACGGTACACATTTTTTAATTAAAGTATATTGTAGAAAGAATTATTTTTCATTAAAGAATGTAAAAATGGGATATTATTGTTTTGCCTTTCCTTGTCCTTTAATATAGAAGTAAAAAAATTAATAGGAAAGAAGAGAAGGGCATTTAAAACTACAAGTCTGTTGGGACAGAAGCTGCATTTAATGAATGTAAACACTATAATAAATGTTGTAAAACAGCAATCAGGAAGGCAAAGATAGGTAACGAGGAGTGCATTGCGGCTGAGACTAAGCCTAAAAAGTTTTAAGTATAATAATAGTAAAAAGATGCAGGTTGAGAGTGTTGCTCCTTTAAATAATGATACCAGTATGGTTGATACAGAAAAGACAAATGCGCTAAATCTATTCTTCAGTGTATTCAATAGAGGAGTCAACGTTCCCAGGCTCACTTCATACAGTCATATGAAAAAGTTTGGGAACCCCTCTTAATTCTTTGGAGTTTTGTTTATCATTGGCTAAGCTTTCCTTTTAATATATAACATGCCTTATGGAAACAGTAGTATTTTTAGCAGTGACAAAGTTTATTGGATTAACATAAAAAAAATGCAATATGCATCATAACAAAATTAGACAGGTGCATAAATTTGGGCACCCAACAGAAATATTACATCAATACTTAGTTGAGCCTCCTTTTGCAAATTTAACAGCCTCTAGATGCCTCCTATAGCCTTTATTCTGGAAGGCGGTATTTTTGACCATCGGTCCATATAAAGTCTCTCTGAACTAGCCACACAGCAGGATGTAACCTCAACCAAATTTGACATTAGGTAGCAGGTGTTTTTCTTGGAATGCGGTGTTCTTCTTCCGCCATGCAAATCACTGGCAATAATAGGCCAGTAAGCTTGACATCTGTGGTGGGCAAATTATTTGAAGGCTTGTTAAGGGATCACATTCAAAATTTTGTCTTAATGAATGGCATTATGAACAACAATCAGCATGGCTTTATGAAGGATAGGTCATGTTAGACAAATTTGATTTCTTTTTATGATGTGGTAAGATTCTGGATAGAGGGGGGGGCAGTAGATGTGATCTATTTGGATTTTGCCAAAGCGTTTGATAATGTGCCCCACAAACGACTGCTTTCTAAACTAAGGTCTGTTGGGCTTAATGAAGTCGTTTGCACGTGGATAGGAAACTGGCTACAGGATCGAGTACAGAGGGTGGTTGTTAATGGGACATTCTCTACTTGGAGTAAGGTTCTTAGTGGGGTCCTCCCAGGGCTCGGTATTGGGTCCACTTTTTTTTAACTTGTTCATTAATGACTTAGGGGAGAGTGTTGTAAGTAATGTATCAGTGTTTCCAGATGACACAAAATTATCCAGCCCAATTAATTCCATCCAGGATGTGGCATCCTTGCAAAACGATCTTGACAAACTGGCAATCTGGGCAGCTAAGTGGCAAATGAGATTCAATGTTGATAAATGTAAAGTCATGCACCTGGGATGTAAAAATATCCAAGCCACTTATACCCTTAATGGGACTGCACTAGGCAAATCCATTATGGAAAAGGACCTTGGAGTCCTCGTAGATGATAAACTTGGCTGTAGCAAGCAATGCCAGTCGGCAGCATCAAGGGCAAATAAGGACTTGAGCTGTATTAAAAGGGGCATAGAGTCAAAGGAGGAGGGGGTCATTCTTCCACTGTATAGAGCACGTGTAAGGCCCCATCTAGAATATGCCGTACAGTTTTGGTCTCCATCACTCAAACAGGACATTATTGTATTAGAGAGGGTACAGAGAAGGGCAACTAAGCTGGTAAAAGGTATTGAATATCTTAGCTATGAGGAAAGACTGGCCAAATTGGGGATGTTCACACTGGAGAAGAGGCGCTTAAGGGGTGATATGATAACTATGTATAAATATATAATCATATCATAATCTCTCTAATGCTTTATTTACCAGTAGGTCTTTCCAGCTGACACAAGGTCACCCTTTCCGATTAGAAGAAAAGAGGTTCCGCCTAAATATTCGGAAGGGGTTTTTTTACAGTGAGAGCTGTGAAGATGTGGAATTCTCTCCCTGAATCAGTTGTACAGGCTGATACATTAGATAGCTTTAAGAAGGGGTTGGATAGCTTTTTAGCAAGTGAGGGAATACAGGGTTATGGGAAATAGCTCATAGTACAAGTTGACCCAGGGACAAATTGGAGAGGCTTCAGATGGGTTTTCTTGCCTCAGTCTGGATCAACTGGCAGATAGGTAGTTAATAAAAAGAAGAAAAAAAAAGGTTGAACTCGATTGACATGTGTCTTTTTTCAACCTTACTTACTATGTCTTATGACCAGATAGCTATATTTTTCTCTCATCAGTCCAAAGCACTTTGTTCCAAAATGACTGTGGCTTGTGTATATGAGCTGTTGCATACAACAAGCGACTCTGTTTGTGTTTGTGTGAGTGCAGAAAGGGCTTCTTTCTCATATGTGTTTTGTGCAAATTGCACTGAATTGTAGAACAATGTACAGATACACCAGCTGCAGCAAGATGGTCTTGCAGGTCTTTGGAGGTGATCTTTGGGTTGTCTGTAACCACTCATAATCCTCCGCATATGTCGCTGATGTATTTTTCTTGGCCTGCCAGAGCTGGGTTTTACAGCAACTGTGTCTGTGACCTTCCATTTCCTGATTACAAGGAATTGTAAGGAATGTTCCTTACAATTGAAACAGACAGTTTAAACCTCTGATCTAGCTTTTTGTAGCCTTTCCTTAAACTATGATACTGAACAATCTTTGTTTTCAGATCTTTTGAGAGTTGCTTTGAGGATCTCATGTTGGCACTCTTCAGAGGAGAGTCAAACAGAAGCACAACTTGCAATTAGCCACCTTAAATACCTTTTCTCATGATTTAACATACCTGCCTATAAAGTTCAAGGCTTAACAAACAAATCCAACCAACTTGGTGTTGCCAGTAATCAGTATTGAGCAGTTATATGCATTCAAATTAGCAAAATTACAAGGGTACCCACATTTTTGCAGAGCCAGTTTTTCACATTTGATTTAATTTCATACAACTAAATGCTGCTTCACTAAAAATCTTTGTTGAGAAAACACCCCAGTACTCAGATGTTCCTGGGAAATAAAAGACATACCACTGTTATATTTTTTTGTTGAAAGTGGAGTAAATTATTATGCAGGCTGAAAGGGGTTCCCAAACTTTTTCATATGACTGTAGCTGCACTGTTGGCTCAGCCCAATCTAGTCAGTGGCTGAATCAGGATATGATTCTTAAAGCTTAATAAAAATTTATGTAAATAAGGCACCACGGCCAGATGGCACACCAGCCAGGTTCTAAGAGAGCTTAGTTCAGTTTTAGACAGAACCCAATTTCTGGTTTTCTCAGATTTGCTTTCATCTGGTATGGTACCTATGGACTAGAGAAAAGCCATTGTCATTTCAATATTTAAAAAGGGATTACAATCTGAGCCTGGCAATTATAGGCCAATAACTTTGACTGTAGATGTGATCTATTTGTATTCTGCCAAAGCCTTTCTTGTTTGCCCCACAAACAACTGCTTCCTAACTAAGGTCTGTTGGGCTTAATGAAGTCATTTGCACATGGATACGAAACTTGCAACAGGATTGGGTACAGAGGGAGGTTGTTAATGGTACATTCTCTACTTGGATCCCTCGGTATTGGGTCCATGTTTATTTAACTTGTTCATTAATGACTTGGGGGGGGTATTGTAAGTAATGTATTAGTGTTTGCAGATGACAAGAAACTATCCAGTTTGATTAATTCCATCCAGGATGTAGCATTCTTGCAGGAGGATCTTGACAAACTAGCAATCTGGGCGGTTAAGTGGCAGATGAGATTCAATGTCGATAAATGTAAAGTCATGCACCTGGGATGTAAAAATATCCAAGCCAGTTATACAATTAATGGGACTGCAATAGGCAAATCGATCATGTAAAAGGACCTTTGAGTCCTTGCAGATTATAAACTTGACTGTAGCAAGCAATGCCAGTCAGCAGCATCAAGGCCAAATAAGGTCTTGAGCTATATTAAAAGGGTATTGATTCACAGATGACAGATTATTCCACTGTATAGAGCACTGGTAAGGCCCCATCTATGCCGTACTGTTTTGGTCTCCAGTGCTCAAACATGACATTTTTGCATTATAGAGGATATAGAGAAGGGCAACTAAGCTGGTAAAAGGTATGGAAAATCTTAGCTCTGAGAAAAGACTGGCCAAATTGGGGTTGTTCACGCTGGAGAAGAGGCGCTTAAGGGGTTATAACTATGTATAAATATATAAGGGAATCATATAATAATCTAACTAATGCTTTACCAGTAGGTCTTTCCAGCTGATGCAAGGACACCCATTCCAATTAGAAGAAAGGAGGCTCAGCCTAAATACTCGGAAGGGGTTTTTTAAAGTGAGAGCTGTGAAGATCTGAATCAGTTGTACAGGCTGATACAGTACATTAGATAGCTTTAAGAAGGGGTTGGAAGGCTTTTTAGCAAGTGAGGGAATACAGGGTTTTGGAAGACCGTTCACAGTACAAGCCGATTCAGGGACTAGTCCGATTTAGCTAAAATATTTAGCTATAATATTCATGTGTACACTATATATGCAACCTAGCCATGAAATGCTGTATCCCTTATATTGGATAGCTTTTTAGCAAGTGAGGGAATACAGGTATTTTATAGGTATAATAGGTACATTATAGGTATATAATTAAGCTTACCAAGTTCCTGATAAGTCTTAGGTAACATTACTACCAAATACTTAGCAGTCATTTAAAATGAATGGATTAAGATAATGAAGTTGCTGCGTCTAAGGGTATATTTCAAGGCTTCACATTTTTCAAGATTTATCTTATACCCTGAAAATCTACTAAAAACATCCAATACATATAAATTAGGAAGGGAAACTTGAGGTTGACCTAGTGTCAATAATCTGTGAATAGGCTTAATTTGTAAGTCTTCCCACCAACTTCCATACCTGTAATATCTGCATTTTGTCTTATCGTTTGTGCCTACTGCTGTATACAAATATAAAGGGCAATAACGGACATCCCTGTCTTATAACTTTTGATTTCAAAGGCAGCTGATTTTATAAGACCCATTTTAACTTCAGACATCGGATTTCCATAAAGGTGTTTGACATTATGGATCCATTATTAAACACGACCAAACATTTCAAGTGTTGTATAGAGGGAACGCCAATCTACACGATCAACCGCCTTTTCGGCATCCAAAGATAGCAAGATAATCTCTTTTTTATATTTGCTAGAGCTATAAGATTTACAGTCCTCCTAACATTATCGGTGGCATCACAGCCCTTTATAAACTCCACTTGACGAAGATGTAACAGTTTAGGTAGGAGTATATTTAAGCGCTTGAACAGAGCTTAGGATCCTTACCCTCTTTATGTATTACTATAATCGGAGATGTCAGCATTTCCAAAAAGAAATGCATTAAATATTTTTATCATATAAGGAAATAGCGCTTTCACAAATATTTTATAATATTTCCCACAGAAACAATCTATGCCAGGAGCTTTAGAAGGGTTCAGCTTTTCCTTCAGAACTGTAGTCATCTGTTTTTTATACATTATATAGGTCAGTGCAAAAATCTATTACTTATTTGCTTTGGATCATTAACCAATAAGCCACTTTTGAAGACCTCTTAATCGCCTAGCTAATAAAGTATCAGGTTTATTAGCCTTTTTCAAAAAATGTTTTGTTTTGCCCTTATATGTATCTTCCTAAAGGGCCAAATCTAATTCTGTCTTAGCTCTCACCACTTCCGTTTAACTAATAGTATCCCTATTCCTTTTATATTCAAACTCATTGCAATTTCTCTTTTTATTTATTTTTCTTTCCATTTTCTTTTTTGCTTTGATGTTATCTTTATCAGGACACCTCTTATAACTGCCTTATGACCTTGCCACACTGTTGATATAGAGGTTTCTCCTATATCATTTTCAAAAAAGTCTTTATATGTGTCGCTAAAGCTGAAACCACCTCTGCAAGATGAAGCAAAAGTTCATTGAGATAGTTACATAGTTAAATTGGGTTGAAAAAAGACAAAAGTCCATCAAGTTCAACCCCTCCAAATGAAAACTAGTATCCATACACACACCACTCCCTACTTTTAATTAAATTCTATATACCCATACCTATACTAACTATAGAACTTAGTATCACAATAGCCTTTGATATTATGTCTGTCCAAAAAATCATCCAAGCCATTCTTAAAGGCATTAACTGAATCAGCCATCATATCACCTGGCAGTGCATTCCACAACCTCACTGTCCTGACTGTGAAGAACCCCCTACGTTGCTTCAAATGAAAGTTCTTTTCTTCTAGTCTGAAGGGGTGGCCTCTGGTACGGTGATCCACTTTATGGGTAAAAAGGTCCCCTGCTATTTTTCTATAATGTCCTCTAATGTACTTGTAAAGTATAATCATGTCCCCTAGTAAACGCCTTTTTTCGAAAGAAAACAACCCCAACCTTGACAGTCTACCTTCATAATTTAAATCTTCCATCCCTCTAACCAATTTAGCTGCACGTCTCTGCAATCTCTCCAGCTCATTTATATCCCTCTTAAGGACTGGAGTCCAAAACTGCACTGCAAATTCCAGATGAGGCCTTACCAGGGACCTATAAAGAGGCATGATTATGTTTTCATCCCTTGAATTAATGCCCTTTTTTATGCAAGACAGAACTTTATTTGCTTTAGTAGCCACAAAATGACACTGCCCAGAATTAGACAACTTGTTATCTACAATACTCTAGGCCAGTGCTGTCCAACTTCTATGGTACCGAGGGTCGGAATTTTTCCAATCTACATGGTGGAGGGCCGATAACGGAAGCCAGTGTTAGCCACTCCCTGTTTTTAGACCACAGCCACTTTAAACCACACCCATGTTACCGCAAGACCATGTCCACATTAATAGCACACCAAAAAACCAAATGGTTGGTGCTCACTGAAGGGATCAGTGCCGGAACTAGGGGTAGGCAGAGTAGGCGGCTGCCTAGGGCGCCATCATTGAGGGGCACACTTTTTTTTCAAGCGTTTATTTAATCATTTGTTTCAGTAATCATGGTCACCCAGTTGGATGGAATCCATCTCCTTCCTCTTCTCCCTCTTGCCGGCAAGTAATAGCTCCTTCTGTGCGGTGCACTGCGATGTGCATGCACGCGTCAATGACATCACTGATGTGATGACAGAGAGAGGCAGAGAGCTGGCGGCCTGCTTGGTGTGGCTGGCTCTCGCTGCTCTCAGCCTTGCACAGTTGCACTGAACTGAAGACATTCTTTCTATTACTGTAAAAGTGTGAAGCTTCCTGCTGGCACAGCCAGGTACAGATTTGGGGCCCATATGTTTGCTGTTGCTGCTGGGCGCTGGCACAGGTACATATATACTTGGGGGCAATATGATGTGATCAGATTTATTTTTGGCTGCTGCCGACTCAGGTAAAGATTGGGGGCAATATGATGGCTGCTGGAGGGCTGTATGATGGATGGCTGCTGAGCTTGCTGGTAGAGGTACAGGGGGCAGTAATATAAATGAAAAAGTGTTGTACACTTTCTTGCTCTCTTTATTTAAAAACCATCATGGTAAGGAGGGAAATGGTAATACAGGACAGGGGGGCACTGATTGAAACTCTTGCCTAGGGTGTCAAACTACCTTGTGCCTGCCCTGGCAAGGATGTCACTCATATGTGAAAAAAGTGAAATCATATTAAGACATACCCTTAAAGCCATATGCCTCCTCCCACCCTATGTATAATACAGTACCCCAGCATATGATTAAACACCTTAGGGGCCACTAACAATAATTTTCAAATGCTAACAAACCCCCAGAACAAATACCAAAGTATGACACACACAGGGAGCATATGGCAGGTAGAACAGAGCAGGAGACAGGACCAGTCTAATATGTACTACATACAGTGACACAGTGCTGGTGCCCCATTAGCATTTTGAAGGTGTGAACAGTACAGGATTTTAGGGGAGTGAACAATAGAGGTGTCACAAGTGTGAACAATACAGGGTATTAGTCTGAATTTGAGGTTTAAACAATGCAGGGGACAGTTAATCTCTGTAGTGATACCTTTTAAAGTTTACATATGGTAAACAGACACAGCAGGCAGACTTTGATGTGGAGGGCCACATGAGGGGGGGGTCGCCAGTTGGACAGCCCTGCTCTAGGCGATCTATAAAAAGGCCCTCCAATGAGATGGTAACTATTGTATGGTCTGACCATGATATTTCCTCTATCACAGAATTAGATATTTTATCAATATAAGTCTGATTAATCAATATATAATCTATCCGTTTATATGACAATATAAAACCTCTCATTGTAGGGTTGGCTAATCTCAATGTATCTATTAGATTATGAATATCCCCTATCTTTCCTAGGGGGAGACCTATTAACAATCTTATAAATATTATTGAAATAGCCTATTATTACTGGGCGACACTGATTAGCATCAAGTATTATTGACAACGTCCTATAAAATTGAGCATCTGCTTAACTTGGTGCATAAACATTACCTATGAGACATTATTTTGTATTAATTACTCCCTTTAAAGATAAATAACGGCCATCTTTATCTGCAATTAAATAATGCTGAATGAGTTTTATCTTAATTATCTCCCCAATTAGGGAAATGGCCTGTCTTAAAAATACTTTTCCTGGCCTTAATTATATCTCCCTTATAGGCCTTATAACATCTTAATGCTTGTCTACATTTTTGTGGTATGTTGAGACCTTTGACATTGTGTAAAATTACATTACTTGCCATTTTAAATTATACTTTTAACTCCACCCATAATCTTCTAGTTTTACCAAAACCTTGCATAAAGCTGGCCATAGATTTTTAAAAGATCCGATCCTCATCGTGAGACCACAAATTTTCTCAGAACGATCGTACAAATTGACCATCAACTAAAAATTGCAAAACAGATAGATTGCACTGGGGCCGACAAAGATTTTTTTAACCTGGCCGATTAATTTCCTGACAGATGTAGGCCGAAAAATCGTAAGATGTACGATCGTTCGAATCCCGATAAAAGCACGATAATTTCGAAGGATTGGTCGTACTTCACTAAAATCGATCGCTCGGGCAAGAAGAATCGTCGCGTCTATGGGGAGCTTTATAAAAATAACTTGTATCTGAAAATTGTTAACGCTCAAAAAAAAAAAAAACCCAAATCATTTAAATAAATACCAAGGTTGTCCCCAGTCCTTGGTATATGTTTTAAGGAGAGATTGGGTCAGGTCGAGGTAAGATGGACCTTAGAAACACTTAACATCATATGAGGATATCCTAAGTAGCCATCTTCAGATTCTCTCAAAAAAGTAATATAATATTTTTAAACTATATAGAAAGCCACAATCAAAGAAAAAAAGAACTTTACAATATTAATGTGTTACAGTTGGATGAATCATATTGGAATTCTGAAGACCGAGACGTTGCAGCCATCATGGGCCCTCTGAGGGGGTTCTAATAAAAGTTGTAACTCCATTAAGTGTGACAAGAAACTTAAAAGGGAATCCCCATCTGTAGCGTATGCCATGAGCGCAAGATGTCTGTAATAGGTCGTATTTACCTTAGTTTAGTAAGGGTCGTGGGAGAACGATCCGTAGTGAGTTCAGGTGTTAATACCTCTATATTAATCTTACTGTTCTGTGCAGCATGGAGAATTTTTTCCTTCACAGAAAAATAACATTTCAAATCACTAGATCTCTAAGGGTGCTCACCAGGTCCAGGTTTCTGTCTCATTGCGCAATGTATTCGGTCCACAAGCAGCTCCTGTTGGGGCACATCCGAAAGCAGCGTGCTGAAATATCGCATCATATAACCCTCTATACAGTAACTATAATATCCACAGACACAGCCTTCACCCTTATATTAGATCTTCAGGACCTGTTCTCAAGGTCCTTGTGTGTGCCTCCTGCAATAAGCGAATCTCCTCTTGTAGATCCCTTACCGTCGCTTCCAGCCTGGTGGTAGTATCAGTAAGTGCTTTCTGGCGCGTTTCCAACAGCTCTGTTCAATTACCGATTGCTGTAATATCTACCGCCAAGTTTGCTAGACCTTGCTGGAAATTATCTTGCAGATCCATTTTCATGGAAGATAGGTAATCTTGCAGCTCTGCAAAGTCTTGTTTTGTACACGGCTGATCAGTCCATTTTGGCCTTAGCTCGGGCGTACTGCATGTCAGGGATCCGAGGAGTCTTCTGAGACGTCTTCACAAATGGCAATGGCGCTGAGACTATGGGAGACTTATTTCTCCTAGCCATGCCTAGTAAGTCCTGCCCTATCTGTCACCTTTACAAGACGCACTATACTGTGAAATCTTTATACGCAGCTTTGGATATCACTCAAATACGAGCTAGTGAGTCATGCGGCCATTTTCTTTGAGCCACAATTTTTTTTCTACTTTATAACAATTACACATAGTTAAATACAATTACAAATTTGTAATAACACAGCATAAAGTCTCCACATGTATGTATGTTATTACATTGTAAAAATATAAAAAAATTTAAAATGATCTAAAAACAAAGGCAAAACAAACAAATTCTAAAAGAACATAAAAAACAAACCAGAACATACATTTCAATGTAGGCATTGTAGCTATCATGATATGAAATAGTTCAGGTTGCAGAAAAATGACACACCCTTATCTTAGAGCTGTGTGTTTGAGAAACAAGTCTGCGTGACTTTAATGCAAGTCTAGGGTAAGGTAGGGGATAGCAAAGCAGATTCAATGGTAGGTTGAATGATTATACCTATTATCTGAGAAGCCATTTGCAATACTTCTGTCCAAAGGGCTGAAAAAATAGGACAATGCTACAGAGTATGAAGGTGATCACCTCTAGCGGAACAGCCCCTAAAAGCATGTCGGTAGAAAATTCGAATCAATGACATGTTTGTGGATGGGAGTAAGACACCAATGATACACAACCAAATTTTTCCCCAAGTTTATGGCCAAATAGGGGAGCCCAAATAGGTGTGGAAGATTGGTGGATCTATTTCAATTATGGTTTATCTCATTTGGGGTGAACATTCACATGTTATTACCTAATAATATGTGTGAGAAAAGATGCTGCAAAGCTTTGAAGTGATTTTCTGCAATGTCACCAAAATCGCCAAATTTAGGAAAGGGTTGTGGCTTTGAAGTAGAAAGTTTGCTTTGAAGTAGAAAGACTTGTGTAGCCAATTTCAATTCGGTGGGAATGTGTACTTTTCAATAATATATGGTTTTCTGGGGTGAGCGTACTTTTTTGTACCTTTGCACCTCATAAAATGTTGTAAATGTATTGCTGCTTTTGCAGTTTCTGGAATTACATGAAAGCTTGCATGGGGTGTCTTCATTTTTGGGCCCCTATACACCAACCTATGCATATAGCATATCAAACTGTTCTAAAGACCACAGGCATTCATATTTATGGGGCTTTTTTTGCTGCTAAGTGGAATTTTTCAAAAAATTAAAAAAAAAATTTATTAAAAATTATAACTTTAGGAATGAATTGCAACTTGGTAGTTTGGAGTACAAATACATATTTATCCATTTTGGATTAATCAGAATCGGTTCTTTCCAATAATATGTAGTTTACTAGGGTAAACCTACTCTTATTGGAATGTTTGGCCTTGAAATCAGAAGTATGCAGCTTTGTGGAGCAGTGCTTTGGAAATTTGATAGGGTACTGCTTGGAGATTTGAGAAATAGCCATAAAACTATATCTAATTGGTACTGGTGTATTCAGGAGACATGGATTTTTCTAAATCTGCTGTGAGCCTGTGCATGAAATAAATTATGTTTTTTATATATGTTTTTATATTATGGGAAGCATTTTTATACATTTAAAAGCATTTATCTTGTTACAGATGTCATTGGAGCCAAACTTGTCTCATTGTTTTGTCAATATCTTAGAACATCAGATTTTCTTACCAAAGTGAAAAATGTCTTGTACGTATGTATACATGTTAATCAGAACTTGTGGTTTTTTGAGCCTATCAAAAAATTATCAAAACCCTATCATTCTAGCAGCTAACAGTAACAATACAATGAGCAAATTGAGGACAGAGTTGAAAAACCTTTATGGTTGTGTTTTAATTTTCCCTCTCTCCAAAAGCAAATCTAAGAGGTTGCAGATGTCCAACAATAAGTGAAAAATGCTAGGAGCCTCAGGGATGGGTCAACAGTAACTATATTACATGCACTGGTTCAAATGTAGAAATAGGCAAAAGTTCCCATATAATGAAGGGCAGGTCCCAGATACCAAGTAAGTTGTAAGATATGAAACATTCAATAACTTACTTCCTGTACTGCTTTCAGCTAGCAGTAATAGGTGGCAATAGATAACAGTTACCAGCAACACCATTCTGAGTCTGTACATGATCTGCTGATTCAAACCCAGCACAGACAAACTCCTGGGTCTAATTTAGCAGCATCACCTGCAAAAGATGAAATTATTTTTTTTTAAATTAGACATCATCATCAATTCAAACATTCAATTAAAATAATTTAAGCTAGTATTAAAGACATCTGCAAAGCTTAAAAGAATCTAAACCCAAAATGTGAATAGATGTAGATTTACTCAGAGCATTTCTTTGAGTACTGTGTCAGTTTAATTGTATTTACCGTTTTTAGCTAGCAATTTAGAATACCAGGCTTTTGGCTCAACTTATCAACCAAAGGGTTAACTGAATTAAGTGCATATAGTACCCTGATTTTAAGTTTTCCCACATTTTACATTTTTTATTTGTGGTCACAACAATTTATAATGCAATTCAATGGGTGCCTTTCCCTGATTTTCATTAATGTTTTTCCGGATTTTACATCAAAATTTTGTCCAGATGTTCCAAAAAACTTTTTCCCCCCCTCTACAAATGTAATTATTATTAAAATACTAACCAGATGTATATTTTTCCATGGTTCTGCCAGTAAATGGTCAATTTCAATTAGTCTGCCCCTTCTACAGTCCTGCACCAATCACTGATTGCTTTAGGTTGTATATGTGACAGAAAGGCCTTGCACATGTCCCCCATAGTGTAACATTAACACTGCAATGCTTAACCATTGTTATTAACCCAGTAAATATCGTATCTCAAAGTAACACAGACTCCTGTGCTTATATTCTTTCAGTACTTGAACAAAAAGTTACTTTAACACAGTTAGCTGATTTTACATTTTTCCAGCTTTTACATAATTTTTTCCTGGTTCCCATAAAATGTAAAAAGGGGGGGGGAGGGGTTCTACTGTATTAAAAAATAGACACATAGTGTCCAGAGACATTTTAAAGAATTCATTGTGCAGACCCAAGGAAACTAAGTTATGTGGTACTGGAGCACATTAAACACACATATAAAGGTGGAGATCAGATAAGCAAATTAAGATAAAGGGAAACCTATTGGATATACAAAATAAACACATTGAATCAAGGGGGTCTCAACATTGACATCAATTTATCTGCTTTTAATTAAAGCATTTTAATACTTAGATAGGGTGGATAGGGTAATCTGTGGCAAGGACCATACATGCCAAACAGTCTGCTGCTTGCCTGGTGCTAGAGTTTGGCTTGTGGTGGAACGAGGACAGATTATTGAGAGATGCTGAGGAAGACGGCCCTGGTACAAATAGGAACCAATGACAAAGTTAGTCAAAGTTAATTAGGATGTGGTGGTGAAGTCCTCAAGAATGATTTTTAAAAACTATGTGAAAAGCTGAGGGTGAGAAATTTAAAGGTAATTTTCTCAGAGCCATTACCTGTGCCATGAGCAATGTAAGAAGACAGCAGGAGCTAGGAGAATGGTGTGGGTTTCTGGAGAACTGGGCTGATTTCTTAATCCGCTACAGGGATGGGCTGCACCTCAATGATTATGGTGCACCTCAATGTTTATGGCTAGTGGGTTGGAGACTTTAAATGAGGCGGGGGTGCAGTAAGGGATTTCGCGGAAGACAGGTTAGATGAAGTAGTGGGCACAGGAAGGGAAAATGGGGGAGGAGATATGGTTGGGGTAACTGTTACGGACAGGGAGGACCACATATTGTCTTTACAAAATTCTCATGCTAGTACCAGTATAAAACGTATGTTTTCAAATGCAAGAAATATGACTAGTAAAATGGGAAAGCTAGAGGTGCTGGTAAGGAAATATGATGTGATTGGCGTTGCTGAAACATGGCTGAATGATTCGCATGACTGGGCAGTTAATATCAGCAGCTGTACAGTACTTTGTGAGGGAAAGAGGCAATAGAAAGGGAGGAGGGGTATGTCTGTTTGTTAGGCAGGATTTAAAAGCTAATATAAAGGAGGAGGAACAGATGTTACAAAATGAAAGGGCTGAAGCCTTTTGGGTGAAGCTCTTCAGTGATTTTGACGTAGCCAGTAAATTAAATGTAGGAGTGTGTTATAGACCCGCTAAAATGAGGGTTATAGACCCCTGTGAAAATGAGGAGGCTAAGATCCTGATGCAAATAGAAAATGTTGCTAGTTTGGGGAAAAGTAATAATAATGCTGGATTTTAATTACCAATATATTGACTGGCGCAACAGTACTGCCGGGACAGTTAATGGGAACAAATTCAGTGTACAAATGGAAACTGGGTAAATAGATAGGCTGTGCAAACTACAAAATGTTTCTAATATATTTAGTTATCCAAAAATGTAATCTACAAAGGCTGAAGTGAACAGATAAGATAATAGCTAGAATCCAACTTCCTGCATTTCACCTCTCTAAGGGCTGGGACACACTGGGCGATTTGGGGAGATTTAGTCGCCTGGCGACTAATCGCATTGACTTTTCTCCCCAAATGCCTCCCCTCACTCTGCGCCTGGATAAAATGAAAAGTCGCCGGCGTTAATCACACACGGCGATTCATTTTCCGAAGTTGCCTCACAAGGAAACTTCGGGCGACTTCGGAAAACGAATCGCCGCGTGTGATTAGCGCAGGCGATTTTTCGTTTTAGCCAGGCGCAGAGCGAGGGGAGGCATTCGGGGAAGATTGGTCGTGGAAAGTCGCGGCGATTAGTCGCCAGGCGACTAAATCTCCCCAAATCGCCCAGTGTGTCCCAGCCCTAACTCTGAGCTAATCAGAGACTTGAAGGGGGGCCACAAGGGACAGAAATGTTCAGTGAGTTTGCAATTGATGCTCAGAATTCAGCTCAGATTCAAAAGCAACAGTTATGACCCATGAGAGCTGCAAAGCAGGAATTAGTGTTCTGGCTATTATGTTAGACATCCAGTCACTCCAGCCTTTATACATTACATTTTTGACTAACTAAATATATTTATAAACATTTATTTTGCATAGCCTATATACCCAGTTTTTATTTTTTTTTTTTTTTTGTAAGTCTTTATTTTACTTTTCATCATAACATGGGGTACAGAAAGGAAAAGGGGGATGAGGGTCAAAGATTTGCACAAGTCATCCAGAGTCAAAGAATAATTGTCCACACCAAGTTCAGCACATTATTACATATTCCTTCCATGTCGCCGACTGGCAATTCGCATCAATGGACATATCAATAGTTGTCTCTCGCTTATACATATTGATAACTGACAACTGAGCATTGAACAAAGGTTCGAATAGGGGGGAAGGCAAAGAAAGAGGGAAGAAGGAGCAGAAAATAGAGGAGTGGACATAACAGGGGAAAGAGGAGGGCTGGGGGGGGAAGCAGGTCTAGAGCCTTTTTAAGTAGCCAAATCTCCGTTGAAGGCCAGCATTAAAGACCCCATTTTGTTCTCCCTGAAAGAGCTAGTTAGCCTCTACATATCGGATCCAGTCCGTCCAGGTTTGTCTGTAGGTCTTAGTTGCCCCATTCTTGATTGCCAATAACTCCTCCATCATCCTAATATATTCAATTTCTTTCATCCAATCCGCTTTATCCGGTGCTTGTTGACTCTTCCAGTATTTTGGGATTGTCATTCTTGCTGCCTGGAGCATATGTATGGTGAGTTTATCCTTTATCACGTTTTGTTCCCGCTTGTCATAGCTGAACAATGCCATCTCTATGCTCTCCGTAAGTCTCAGGGACCGCACTTCTGCAATTGTGTCAAAAATTTGTTTCCAGTACTGTTTCATACCTGCACAATAGAACCAAATATGGCTGAATGAGCCTTCCTCCTTTCCACATCTCCAGCAAGTCGCCGGTACATTATGATACATTTTGTGTAAATTAAGTGGTGTGCGATACCATCTGCTAAGAAGCTTATAATGCGACTCTTGTGCTCTCGTCGATTTGGCCCCTCTGTGTGCTCTCGTCATGATCTTGGACCAGATGGTATAAGGGAGGTCTACATTCAGTTCCTGTTCCCAGTGTCTCATAAACAGCGTTTTCACATCCTGTTCCCCTTTAACCAGTTTTTTGTAAAATTGGGACACAGGATGCTTCAAGGTGGGCTGCTGTAACAATTTTTCCCAGGCTGTTGGGGGTCTAATCTTCAGTGGTAGTCCCGCAGTACGGAGATAGCTTGATAGTTGTAGGTAGTTCCAATGGTTTCTAGGATGACGTCCCCAGTGTTCTTCAACCCTGCTCAAGGGCACGATAACCCCATATTCTACAAATTGGTATAATTTAGTGGATTCATCACCAGTCTTGGCCCATCTATCTAATAATCCCTTTTCGCAGCTGGGCGGAAAACCTGGATTGTTTAGCAGTTCTAAATCTGGAGACGGAAATGGAGACATCCCTCTATCATCCCGTAATTGGTTCCAAACCTCCAATGAAGCCCCAATGGTGGGATGTGACCTCGTCTGATCAGGTAAATCTGTATAGTTTACATTCATAATATTCCTCAAGCTACCCTGTATCTCATGCTTCTCAATTTCTTTCCACAGTTTAGTAGTGCTGTCCTGCTTCCATAACCAGATCCTGTGCAGGTGAGTAGCGAAGTAATATTGTTCCGGGCAGGGGAGGGCTAAACCACCATCCATCTTTTGCCTAGTCAATATGTTATAGTTAAGTCTCGAGTGCTTTTTCGCCCAAATAAAAGTTGAAAATGCCTTTCTGACATTGCTGAAAAAGGATTTAGGCATCTTAATCGGTGCCATTTGGAATAAATACAGTAATTTGGGCATCACCATCATCTTCAGGACATTTACTCTTCCCATCCACGAAATAGGCTTGGATTGCCATCTATCCAACATGGAACAAATGTCTTTGAGTAGTGGAACGTGGTTCAGCTCAAATATCCTCCCCAACTGAGCAGTTAGATTAATTCCTAAATATTTAATAGCTTGGTCTGCCCACTTGAATGGGAACGATGTACGGATACGTTCTGCTCTTGCGGGGGGGAGATTGACATTCAGCACTTCAGATTTAGAATAATTGATCTTAAAATTGGACACAGACCCAAATTCCGTAAATTCACGTATTATATTTGGAAGCGATATTTCAGGGTTCGTGACCACCAGCAGCAAGTCGTCGGCAAATGCAGCCGCTTTATGTTCTTGCTTGGCAACAGTAAGACCAGAGATGTTCACATTTTGTCGGATGGCGGTTATCAAGGTCTCCATCACCAAAACAAATAAATCGGGGACAAGGGGCAGCCCTGTCGTGTTCCATTGGATATGTCAAAAGGAGGGGAGAGAATGCCATTGACCTTTATACGTGCGTACGGCGCGTTATAAAGGGCCATTATCCGAGCCATTGTCAGGGGGCCGAAGCCGAATGCTCTCAAAGTGGCCTCTAGGAAGTTCCAGTCAACTCGGTCGAATGCTTTCTCGGCATCAGTTGTCAGCAGCACCGTAGGGGTAGCCTTCTTGGAAGCATAAGAAATCAAGTCTATGATTTTGACCGAGTTGTCCTTTCCTTCTCTCCCTTTCACAAAACCCGTTTGATCAGGATGAATCAGCAACGGGATAATATTCTGAAGCCTATTAGCTATTATTTTGGCAAACAGCTTTTGGTCCAGATTGATCAGTGATATCGGCCTGTAACTGCCACACGTCGCCGGATCTTTATTGGCCTTGTGGAGAACCGTGATTTGAGCCTCCTGAGCTTGCTTATGGAAATGGTTATGGGCAGATATAAAGTTAAAATGTTGGTGAAGGATAGGTGCAAGTTGGTTGTGGAACTCTTTATAGAATCCTGCACTGTAGCCATCTGGGCCCGGACTCTTGTTAGAGGGTAGGGCCATGATCACTTTATTGAGCTCCTCCAAGGTAATCGGTGTTTCTAGCTGCTTGAACAGCTCCTCAGGCAGCTTAGGTAGCTGTAATTGTCGTAGATATTTGTCTATCTTCTGTTGCTTATTGGGTATCGGCATTGCTGGCGGTAAATTGTATAATTCCTGATAAAATTCCTGGAAGCATTTCGCTATATCTGGATAGATATGATGCAATTTCTGCTGTTTGTCTTTCATTTGGGCTATGTACGTTCTATGTTTTTGTGCTTTAATTAACTGAGCCAAGATTTTAGATGATTTATTCCCAAATTCATAATAGTCACGTTTGCATTTTAGATATGCCTGCTCCGTATAAGAATCTAGAAGATGTTTCAATTGAAGTCTCTTAAGTTCCAATTCTGTTTGTACTTGTTTTGCCAAAGATTCCTTATGCCTTTCTTCCAACAGTCTGATTTCCTGAAATAGTAGTTGTGTTTTAGAGTTGTGTTCCTTTTTCAGTCTGGAACTTAAGGCTATGAGGTTGCCTCTAGTAACTACTTTGAGCGTTTCCCACAACGTAGCTGGATTCGTTCCTGGCAAATTATTATACAGTATAGTGTCATTAATCAGGTCGCCTATAGTGTCTCTAGTGGTCTTATTTAAGAGAATCCGTTCATTAAACCTCCACGCAAAGTCTGCTTTCGTAGTGTTTGGTATTTCTACCGTGGCTAGATAAGGTGCATGATCAGACAGCAAGATCGGTTCAATTTGTATGTTCTTGACGATATGTAACCATTTTTGATTAATCAACACGTGGTCTATCCTCGTATAGCTATTATGCGAGTTGGAGAAGAAAGTATAATCTCTCTCTTTAGGATTATGGGTCCGCCAAATGTCAATTAGGTTGAGTTTGTTGAGGTGACCCTTAATAGACTTTAGCGTTTTATAGGTAATGGCTGATTTTCGGGAAGAGCAGTCCATAAGCGGGTTGAGTGCCACATTAAAATCGCCCCCTACTAGGAGAATACCCTCCGCAAAGTCGGCTAAGATTTGGGTCACCTTCCTAATAAAGCCGTGTTGATTGTTGGTTGGGATATACACCGAGCACAGTGTCATCGTAACATTGTAGATATTTGCTTTCAGTATAACAAAATGGCCCTCTGCATCTATCTTGGAATCTAGAAGGGCAAACGGCACATCTTTATGAATGAGGATCGAAGTTCCCTTCACCTTAGTTTCCGGATGGGTACTAGAAAACACCTTGTCATACCATTTGTTTCTCAGTACCGATACATGGGCAGATTTAATGTGTGTTTCCTGCAAGTAAAGAATTTTCGCAGCATGTTTTCTGCAATTATTAAATATCTGCGCTCTTTTCTTGGGATTATTCAGCCCGTTGACATTTTGTGACCATAGTGTCAAAGCAATATTACGTCCCATAATGATAAATTTTGGTTAAGGCGACTGAAAATGCGCTCTGTATGACCTGCTTCCTGGGGAAAGGGGGGAGGGGGTAAAACCAAAACATGCATAACACAACATACATTGAAATGTAAGCAAACCAGTATGTACTACTACTAATTCAAATGCTAATGGGTCTAAACCGCCCGCAGGTGCGGTATACCACTGTGGGGGGTGGTTAGCAAGTGTTAAGGGAGAACAGTCATTGCGTATTGGCCCACTGACTGTGCAATAAGAAACTTTAATAAACTTTAATGGGGGAAATAAGTGCGCAATCACACATAGTCCAAGGGAATGTAAATAATCACAGTCCAGGCAATGTATACTCACGACTCCGACCAGTCCTTAATCGGTGTCCTCTTATTGGGCAGAGTCTCTTTGTTGCAGCGGCTTCTCGACGATTTCGGGGTTCTTTGAGACAAAGGTACTTCGTGCCAGGCATCGTCAATCTCCATGAACGACTCCTTGGGACCTTTATCTTTGTCGTTCCAACCGACCAGGACGACATCTTCTAGTTGAAAAATCCGCAGGAAATCTTTTAAGTCAGCTGGAATGCGCAGAGTCACTTGATTTCCATCGTTGTTGGCAGTCAGGCTAAAAGGGTAGCCCCATCTGAACTGTATTCCCTTCGCCTTTAGTTGGTCTGTTAGAGGCTTAAGTTGCTTTCTCTTAATAAGCGTCGTCAGGGACAAGTCCTGTAATAGTATAATGGAAGAATCCTCAAAAGTGAGATTCTTGATCTTCCGCGCCTTCAGCATTATTTCTTCTTTAATCAGAAAGTCATTTATACAGCACAGTATGTCTCTAGGCGCCTCAGGTGGAGCGTTCCTCGGTTTGTACACTCTGTGTGCTCTATCAATGGGGATTGCTATGTGGGCCTCACGCTCTAGAACGCCATTAAAAATCTGGAGGAGAGTGGGTAATATAGCTTCTTTCTGTACAGATTCAGGCACACCTCTTACCCTAATATTGTTCCTCCGACTCCGATTTTGTAAATCTTCCACTTGTCTATGCAAATCCTCAATTTCTTTTGCCTGTTTGAATAGGATTGCTCGGTGTAGTTTGTGATTGCTCACCAGTTTCGTTTGGTTCCTTTCTAGCGAGTCAGTCCTGACTCCCACGCTCTCCAGTTCCTGCCGGATACCGTGAAGCTCGGTGCGGATCTCGTCAGTCGTGTGTAGCATTTCCTTAATATCTCTTTTGGAAGGCAACCTTTTCAGGTAAGTTTGAACATCGATTGAGCTGTCCGCATCACTGTCCCCGTCCGAGGAATCAGGCGCTTGTGACACTGCGTCATCGGGTTCTTCAGCCATTGCGGGCGCCATCTTGGCGTGGGCCGCCTCGCGGCCTTTCTTGTAAAAAATTGCTGGAATGTCTTTATGGTGCCCGGAGTTTTTCGGGGTTTTACCACTGTCCTTATTTGCCTTATTCCCTTGCAATTTCCCCATAGTCACGCTGTAAGAAGCAGTCAGTGGGCCGATGGAAGAGCGGAGCTCAGCTCTATGCGACCATTCCCTTTCAGCGTTGGCCACGCCCCCCCCCCAGTTTTTATTTTTATACTGAACAATTCCTTCAAAGGACATGTAAAGCCTACATTTTCCTACCATGTATATAAGTTGGGCACATCTCCCCCAGCAAAATAACATTTTTACTGCATACATCCCCTGTATTTGCCAGCGCCATTACATTTGCCTAAAACAAATAGCAGCTTTCACCCAGGGGCCATTTTCCCTCTGACGCATCATCAGTGGATTTATATCTGCCAACAGCACATAAATTCATGCGGTTAAAGTCCCGCTTGGATTGAGCATTGTAATTTCTAAGCCGAGCTCAGAAGGGGTTAGGATTTAAAAATAGGAGCAGACAAATAGGAGCAAATGATGGAGAAGAGGCGCTTGATATGAGATATAACTATGTATAAATATATAAGGGAGTCATATAATAATCTCTCACATGCTTTATTTACCAGTAGGTATTTCCAGCTGACACTTGGGCACCCTTTCCCATCACAAGGAAGGAGGTTCCGGCTAAATATTGGGAAGTGTTTCTTTACAGTGAAAGCCATAAATATGTGGAATTCTCTCCCTAAATCAGTTGTGATGGCTGATACATTAAATAGCTTTAAGAAGGAGGTTGGATGGATTTTTAAAAAGCGAAGAGAATCCGGGGTTATGGAAGATAGCTCATACTACAAGTTGATCCAGGGACTGGTCTGATTGCCATCTTGGAGTGGGGAAGGAATTTTTTCTGCCTCTGAGGCAAATTAGAGAGGCTTCAAAAGGAGTTTTTTGCCTTCCTCTGGGTCTATTAGGTTATATATAGACTTAAAAGGTTGAACTTGGCAAACAAAACCTGAAAGACGTGGAAGAAATGTGACATGTGAGTACATGTGAGTACTGTTAAATTTGGAAGATGCCTATGTGAAGCCAAGCTCTCGGCAAGAAGCCACAAAGTCTCATTGCTGAAAAAAAGATGTGCTGAAGAGGTTACAATTTGCCAAAGAACACCCTGACTGGCCTAAAGAGAAAAGGTGCAGTTTGACAGACAACCCCCAAACACTGAATTCAAGCCACAGTACTCTGTGAAGCATGGTGGCACAAGCATCACAATATGAGGATGTTTCTCATACTATGGTGTCTGGCCTATTTATCGCATACCAGGGATCATCGATCAGTTTCAATACATCAAAATACTTGAAAATTGATGTTGCCTCATTCCGAAGAGGAAATGCCCTTCAACAACATAACAACCCAAAACACACCAGTAAACGAGCAACATCTTGGTTCCAGACCAACAAGACTGATCTTATAGTGTGGACAGCCAAATCTCCAGACTTTAATCCAATAGAAAACTTGTGGGGTGACATCAAAAATGTGGTTTTTGAGGCAAAATCAAGAAATTCAGACAAATTGTGTAATGTAGTACAATCATACTGGGTTGGAATACAGATTCAGTGCATCTTTGGGTTTGTAAAGAAAAATGCAGACACTGCTATTTTTTGAACAGCCTAATATTATTTTGAGCACAAATGTAGTAATGCTGGACTCTACTTTGTACATTGACCAAATTCTGGCATTAACAAATTAAGTTCCTAAGATAACAAATATAAACTAAACTGTTTCAAGGATTTTTGCTAAGGTTTTGCAGAATGTTTATCTTATATTTGAATAAATATATATACAGTATGGCACCGGTTATCTACAAACTATTGATGTACGGGCCCACCCGAAGCCCACGGGTCAGGTGGGTTTGGGCCGTCTTCCGCACAGTTTGTGGGGCGCAGGTGGGTGCGGGCTAAACTATAGCCTGTGTCCACATAGTGCCTGACTTCCGCCAAACGTGCTCCTTTTTATATACTCGGGAATATAAAAAGAAATGCATGGCGGGTAAGGGTCGGGTGTGGATTCTCGGTGGACAGGTTGAAAACCTCCCATAGACTCAATTTTAATCAAATAACGCAAAATGTTAAAACCTATTACCTCGTTTTCTGTAACAATAAAGCAGTACCTTGTACTAGTCCCCAATTAAGATTTCATTAATCCTTATTTGAGTTAAATATTCTATTGGGGTTATTTAATGTTTAAATGATTATTTAGCAAACTTAATGTATGTTGATCCGTATTACAGAAAAAACCCTTATCTGCACAAGCCAAGGCCCCATACTTGTTTATAGATATAGAAATTACCTAGAATGTTTGAATCCTGGAGTTTTCTGGATAAGGGATATTTCCTTAATTTGGATCACCACTGATAAGTCTGTTAAAAATCACTTAAACATTATACAGGTATGGGATCTATTATCCAGAAACCCATTATCCATAAAGCTCAGAATTACAGGAAGGCCACCTGCCTTAGCCTTCACTTTAATCAAGTAATTCAGATTTTTCGGATTGATTTCATTTTTCTTTGTAATAAAGAAACAGTTTCTTATTCTTGGTCCAAACTAAGGCAAAAGTAATCCTTATTAGAGGCAAAACAATCCTATTGGGTTTAGTTCATGTTTAAATTAATTTTAAAGGACAGGGAAAGCCCATAATAACCGTTTTGCCCATCAGCCAAAGCCCCCTGTGCTGCACATAATCGCTAAGTTTAAATTACTGAAAAGTACATCCTTCACTTACAGCATGCTGATTTGTGAATATCCCTTCCATTCCTTTCCACAAAGCCATGATGTTTTGCTGACATTCACAAGATGGCGTGTGTGCGCGCTGTTTGCACGCATGTGCAGTCATAAACCTCCCTCTTTTCTGCACTGTAATGTGTACTTTGAATCAGCGCACATGGCAGCCAAACAAGAAGGTGGCTATTGGCTGCTGGCAGACACTAGGGAGTATCACATTCCTACTACTCTGCAACTCAATCTGCTCTGCTTCTCAAGCACACTACTGCGCATAATCACAGGTCAAGTCAAGTGAATTTTATTGTCATTTCATCCATATACAGTAAATACAGTACATAGTAGAAACGAAATGGCGTTCCTCCAGAACCCCCCGGTGCTATACAACAACTCTAGTACACAGTCATGCTGGGCAAAGTGGACGTTTCAGTTCCTTATGAATATATTCAGTTCAGTCCTTGGAAGTTGACATACCTGACGGCTTGTGGAAATAGACTGTTTCGCATTCTAGAAGTCAGCGCTCGAATACTGCGGTATCTTTTACAGGATGGCAGGAGGGTAAAGAGATCATGTACAGGGTGGGTGCTATCCTTGACAATGCTGGTAGCCTTCTGGAGACAGCGGGTGTGGTAAATATCCATAATGGCAGGAAGCGAGACCCCAATGATCTTTTCTGCTGTCCTCACCACTCACTGCAGGATCTTGCGATCTGATACAGAGCAGTTTCCATACCAGGTAGTGATGCAGCTGCATAAAATGCTTTCAATAGACCCTCTGTAGAAGATAGTGAGAATGGGTGGTGGAAGGTGGGCTTTTTTCAGCTTTCGCAGAAAGTAGAGATGCTGCTGTGCTTTCTTCACTATAGAGCTGGTGTTAAGGGACCAGGAGAGGTTCTCCGCCAGATGTACCCCAAGGAATTTGGTGCTCTTCACAATTTCCATCAACAAGATCCATCAATGTACAGTGGAGAATGATCCCCACGTGTTCTCCTGAAGTCAACAACTATTTCATTTGTTTTGTTTGGATTCATAGACAGATTGTTGACTTTGCACCAGTTCGTTAGCCATTTCACTGTAATCAGGGTCTTGGTCTTGTCTGAAACTGCAGCTTTGTGGGAGATTCAGAATAGAGTCTGCATTTTATTCTCAACATGACAGTGCTACTTGGAAATTACTGCAGTTGGAGGGGATTACAGAGCACCATTGAATGTATTAAAGTAAGCCTTTTTATATATGAAGACATGTTTAGAGGGCTTTCCTTTTCCAATAAGTAGATTTATTGTATGAAGATCCAAGGCCTGAGCATTGTGAATAATAAGCCCCATACCTGGAAATCAACTAGGATTATTTTGCAACCAGTATGATCATGTAACTTAAAGGAAAACTATACCTCCAAAATGAATACTTAAGCAACAGATATCAAATTAAGTGGTATATTAAAGAATCTTACCTAATTGGTATATATAGTTAAGAAAATATTGTCCTTTTACATCTTTTGCCTTGAACCACCATTTCATGATGGCCTCTGTGCGGTCTCAGATCACCTGACCAGAAAAACCCCAGCTCTAACTAACAGGAAGAAGCGTGGAAGCAAAAGACAGAACTCTGTCTGTTAATTGGCTCATGTGACCTAACATGTATGGTTTGTTTGCGTGCACCGTGAATGGTAGGATCCCAGGGGCAGCCCTTGTTTTTTTTAAAATGGAAATTTTCTATTTAGGAATACCCAATGGCACATACTACTAAAAAAGTATATTATTATGAAAATTGTTTATTTACATGAAGCAGGGTTTTACATATTAGCTGGTTTATGCAATACATTTTTATAGAGACCTACATTGTTCAGGGGGGTATAGTCTTCCTTTAATTATGATAGAGTACAAGGAACTGCTTTATTTTAACAGAGAAAAGGAAATCATTTGTAAAAATTAGACTTATTTGGTTGAAATACACAGTAATGTTGACATAAGACACATGTCCATCATGTTCATCCTTTTAGGTCTATATATAACCTACCAAACTGCTAGTTGAACCAGAAGAAGGCAAAAATCCCACTTTGAAGCCTCTCCAATTTGCCTCAGACAGGGAAAAATTCCTTCCAGACTCCAAGATGGCAATCGGACCAATGCCTGGATCAACTTGTACAATGAGCTGTCTTCAATAACCCTGTATTCCCTCACTTGCTAAAAAGTCACCTAACCCCCTCTTAAAGCTATCCAATGTCTCAGTCACCACAACTAATTCTGGGAGAGAATTCCACATCTTCACTGCTCTGACTGTAAAAATCCCCTTCCGAATATTTAGTCGGAACATACTTTCTTCCAATCAGGCCCAGACTGGCAATCTGTGGGTTGTGGCAAATGCCAGAGGGGCTATCATAAGATGCTATAGAAAGTCACTATTTAGTGGGCTGGTGCGGATTTGAGTGGGCCTCTCTGTATTTGGAATGCCAGGGCCTATTTTGACTCCCAGTCCAGACCCGCTTCCAATCAAAATGGGTGCCCGCATATCAGATGGAAGGACCTACTGGTAAATAAATAATCACAGATTATTATATGATCCCCTTATATATTCATACATAGTTATATCGCCTCTCAAGCGCCTCTTCTCTAGCATGAACCCCATCTTTGCCAGCCTTTCCTCATAGATGAGATTTTACATATGTTTTACAATCTTAGTTGTTCTTCTATAATTTAATAATGTCCTATTTGAGCACTGGAGACCAAAACTGTACAGCATATTCTAGACGGGGCCTTACCAGAGCTCTGTACAGTAAAAGAATGACCCCCTCCTCCCGCAAATCTATGCTCCTTTTAATACAGCTTAAGACCTTATTTGCCCTTGCAACTGCTGACTGCTATTGCTTGCTACCGCCTAGTTTATTATCCACAAGAATTCCAAGGTCCTTTTCCATTATGGATTTACCTAGTGCAGTCCCCAGTATAAGTGGCTTGCATATTTTTACATCCCAGGTGCATCTGCCCCTTAGCCATCCAGATTGTCAAGATCCTGCTGCAAGGAACTTACCGTATATACTCGAGTATAAGCCGTCCCGAGTATAAGCCGAGGTACCTAATTTTACCTCCAAAAACTGGGAAAGCTTATTGACTCGAGTATAAGCCTAGGGTGAGAAATGCAGCAGCTTCTGGTAAGTTTCAATCAAAAAATTGAGGATTTCTGCTCCCATTGGAGGTGCCGGCGTCTCGTTTTTGGATGCCGGCGACCATTCTTGGACGCCGGCGAATATTCTTGGAGACTATTCTTGGACGCCGGCGACCGTTTTTGCGCTTGACCCGAGTATAGAGAGAGTATAGACCCGAGGAAGAGGTTTTCAGCATATTTTGGGGGCTGAAAAACTCGGCTTATACTCGAGTATATATGGTACCTTAGGATGTCCAATATAAAAAGCTTATTTCTTTTAGAATTCAGAATAGAACCTGCACCTAAACTCTTACCCTAACTCCTATTACTTCTTCCCCAACCTATCTGACCTGTCTACCTGTTTTACAAAACAGCTAAACCAATATGTAAATATGTTGTCAATGGGTACAATACCTTACCCCAATTGTCTCAATAACTCACTCTATCAAATTATGTAAATGTGACACACTAAGTGACTATGTGATGCGATTATATGTACCAAGTTATAGGTTGTTTAACCTACCGTTTTTGAAAATCAATAAAAATATTCAAATGAAAACAAAAAAAAAAAAGATCCTGCTGCAAGGATGCCACATCCCCAAATCATGCCACATACCCTCCCCTTAGTCCTTAACGAACAAGTTAAATAAAAGTGGACCCAATACAGAGCCCTGAGGGACCCCACTTAAAACCTTACTCCCAAGTAGAAAATGTACCATTAACAACAATCCTTTGTATCCTATCCATGAGCAAACTTTTTCATTAAGCCCAACAGTTTAGAAACTGTTTACTTAGTTTATAAATCAGTAGTTTGTAGGCTACTGTATCAAACTCTTTGGCAAAATCCAAAAAGATCACATCTTCTGCTCCCCCTGTCCAGTATTTTACTTGCCTCATCATAAAAAGCAATTAGATGTGTCTGGCATGACCTATCCTTCATGAAGCCATGTGCATTACCTCTAATAATACCATTCACCAAGACAACATTTTGAATGTCATCTCTTAACAAGCCTTCAAATAATTTGCCCACCACAGAAGTCAAACTTAGTGGCTTATAATTGCCAGGCTGAGATCTTGCTCTCTTTTTCAACATAGGAATATCAGCTTTCCTTCAATCCATACTAAATGAAAGAGTCTGAGAAAATCAGAAATAGGGGTCGGTCTAAAACAGAACTAAGCTCTCTTAGTACCCACAGGTGTATCCCATGTAGCCCTGGCGCCTTGTTCCCATCATTTTTTTAGTCACAGACTAGTTTGAGGTGAGTGCAGCTATGAGGTGGTTCTTGGAACTCACACTACTCTATTATATACACTGCCTCTGCCACAATGTGCTCCTCATTTTTGATCTTTGCCTTCCGGAATGCTGTTTTACAACATTTATTACATTTATTAACTGCAGGTTCTGTCCTCACACTCTTGTCATTTTTAAATGTCTCTCATTTCAATCCTATTAACTTCTTTACTGCTGCACAGGATGGGTCTTTGTGCTTTTACTTTAACTTCTTAAAGGAATTGTTCACTATAAAAATAAAAACTAGGTAAATAGAAATAAAAAATGTTTCTAATATAGTTAGTCAAAAAATGTAATGTATAAAGGCTGGAGTGACTGGATGTCTAACATAATATGCAGAACACTACTTCCTTATTTTCAGCATGCTTGGTTTCCACTGATTGGTTACCAGGCATTAACCAATCAGTGACTTGAAGGGGAGCCGTGTGGGTCATAACTGTTTGCTTTTGAATCTGAGCTGCATGCTAAAGATCAATTGCAAAATCACTGAACAGTTATGTCCCATGTGAACCCCCCTTCAAGTCACTGACTAACTCAGAGTTAGAAAAGCAGGAAGTAGTGTAGTGTTCTGTTAAAGGGAATCTGTCATTTTAAACTTTTTTTTTTTGCATTTTTATAAAAAACACACATCCATAAACACTGTCTGGCAAATAAAATGTTAATCCACAACTCCATGTATACGTAAGTTATTTTAGTTTGTATTTTGTCATGGGGGCTTCCATTTCTGCTCATTACACATTCATCCTGTGCTGCTCTAACAGCAGGCACAGCATTACCTGTGTGCTTGGAGGCAGCCACTCTGTAATGAAAAACTGCGACATGAGAATCTAGTTGTACACTCCCCCTCCCCTCTCTGCCCATGCTTGTGATGTCTGGAGGAGAGAGGTCACATGGTTTGCAGGGAAGCAATTACTTTCACTTTCCTACGTTCTGCCTGCTCTACAGTGTGCACTAGCAGCCCCTCCTCCCACAGACGACTATCAAAGCTCCTGCCTCCTGCAAATTTGTTCTCTGCATTCCTTTGGAGGGGGAACTTTCTCTCCTTGCTGCCTTCCTAGTTAGTTTTACTGGTTACTAGATGAGGTAAAGGAGCTGTGAGTTACCTCTGCTATCCACCACACACACTCCTTTCCTGCCTGCAATACTTCTTTTTTCATTAACTACTTACTGCCTCCTTTCTCCTGAGCTATTTTAACCCTTCCTAGACTTCCTTCTAAGTTTTCCTGGTTTTCAACTATGTCCTCCTTATTTTATCCTTTTTTTCTGTTCCCTGTCTTCAGTCCTGGGATTGTACTCCTGTGTTTCTGCCATTAATTTTTGTGTAAACAAATATAAATAAACTATGTGTGTGTGGTCAGTGGGAGCTTATCTTGATACCTGCCTATTGTTCAATTGATAGGCTCAGCAGACAAGGCTCTATTTACATTACAGCAGCTTGTAGGAGGGAGGGGTAATGACATCACTCCAACTTGCAGTGCAGCAGTAAAGTGTGACTGAAGTTTATCAGAGCACAAGTCACATGACCTGAGGGCAGCTGGGAAATGTCTGGCCCCATAGCAAATTTTAAAATTAGATAAAAAAAATCCACTTCTTGTTTTGAAAAACGGATTTCAAAGCAGGATTCTGCTGTAGTAGCACTATTAACTGATACATTTTGTAAAAAACATGTTTTTCCACGACAAGTATCCCTTTAAATATCCAGTCACTCCAGCCTTTATACATTACATTTTTGGCTAACCAACTATATTAGAAAAACATATATATTTTGCTCAGCGTATTTATACAGTTTTTAATTTTACACTGAGCTGATCATTTAAAGGGGATATATAGCATACATTTTCACAATGCATCAAACCATACAAAATAATGTAAAATAGCCCCGGGTCTTTCTGCTTAAGTTACACAGCAGCAGCCACTGAGGGAGGGTGGGCGTGTCTGTGATGTCACACTAGGGTTGCCACCTGTTTGTTTTTGACCCAAATAGTTCGATTTTTGTAAGGCCTGTTCGGGTCTGAACTTTCTGTTCGTTTTTCAACCTTATGAAACCCGAATAATAATCTGGCCAATACTTTACATGAAAAGCATTCAAATACTAAGATACTCACCTTTCTTATTATTACAGATACAAAAAAAAAAAAGCAATAAAATCAAAAATAAGAATGTTTTTTTCTAAATTAGCATTGCTGTATTTCAGAGCTTTCTGGATAACTGATTTCTGTATAAAATATCTCATACATGTAATTAAAGGATTGGGCTTAATCATCAAGTAGAATATAGATAGAGACAGGGGTGCAACCTGTGTGGTTTTGAACTGGGCATCAACACTTTAAAGGAGAAGGAAAGGTCAAAACTAAGTAAGCCTTATCTGAAAGGTCCACCTAAATATACCAGTAAACCCGCAAAGTAGTGCTGCTCTGGGTCCCCTGTCAAAAGAAACACTGCATTTCTCTCCTTCTATTGTGTATACAAGGGCTTCTGTATCAGACTTCCTGCATTCAGCTTAAACCTCCTTGCCCAGGGCGTGACCATGCTCAGTTTTCTCCTCGCCCCCTCCCTGCTGTAATCTGAGCAGGGAGAGACTCAGGCAGGAAGTGATGTCACACCAAGCCAATACTGCAGCTGCTATCCTAAACAAACAGAGCTTCTAGAGCTTTTTATGGTGAAACATTCTACAGAATAAATATAGCATTCTAGCTTGCACTATTGCAGCTAATCTATTAGCAATAAAATGCCTCTGTAGCTTTCCTTCTCCTTTAAAACTTTGCGAAAACTGGATAGAAATCTAGCCAGTTGCATCTAAGTGATGCAATAACTTTGCCCTGGTGTCATAACTCCACCAACATCATTGTAAACACCTCTGATGTCACCATGCCTGTTCCTACATCACTGCCCCACCCCCAATGTTATCTGCCCCGCGTTCAGGTGTAGCCATCAGCAAAGGTGGCAACCCTATGTCACACTCAGTCCTTCCCTGCAGACATCTGTTAACCCCAGGAGTGCTCCACCAATGAGGCGAGTTGAGAAACTCGCCTCAGGTAGCAGCACCCCCTTGTTGCCAGGGGTGGCAAAAATGACGCTCCTGGTAACTAAGAGCCGAAATTCCGTTCTTTAATTCAACCCAGAAATTCGGCTATTCTAGTGCAGAGAGCGCAATTGCACTGGTGACATGGATGCCCCCGACCCCCTCCAGCACTGAAAATGTGAGTGGGGGAGGGGACGGCAGAACGAAAGCCGCCTCGGCGGCAAAATGGCCAGGATTGCCCCCTGGTTAACCCTTAACTGCTCCTTTCTCTACCTCTTGCCTTAATTGCATTTGTTGTGCGTCAATAATTAAAGGAGCAAGTATACTGTAAATCCTACCACACAAGGAATAAAGCTTAACTTTAAGGATTATGCCACCTGCGACTCAAAGGGTGTCATATATAAACTACAATAAAAGAACATAAAACTGATATAAGAAACTTTAAACAAGGGATCGAGACCACAGTGGCCAGACATTTCAAAGATGCAAAAAACATTCACATTGCCAACTTAAATGGGTAGTTCTAGAGGTTGTTCAGCCCTTGTGTAGAGGAGGTAATTTTAAACAGAAGATGTTGCAGCATGAAGCCAAATGGATTTTTAGATTAAATTCCCTCAGTCCAACAGGTAAATGATGCCTGGAGTCTGAAGTGTTTTGCAGATATTAATATGATGCCTACCTGCAGTAGATTTGCATTTGAGCCGGGGGTAGTGTAAGCTAATACTAACATTGGCATTTCTACTTATCCAAACTAATATGAATATGTTTTTTTTTTACGTGTTAAATGAACCCAGTTTAGGTAAAAAGTTGTGATAAGGCACAACCTAACATGTTTACTTGGTGAACAGGATAGGTAGACTCTAAAATGAGTAGTACCACCTTTTCATGACCAAATGTTTTTTGACAATTTCAGAGACTTGAATGAATTATGTCTACTAATGGACTTTGTAGAGCTTTTAAATTTTAAATGTGGACATTATGTATACACACTCAAAACAGGAATAGGATTGGATAATTGGCTGGGAGGGTGGAGCATTGTGTGGTTTTAAAAACTGTACACTGAACTTGCTAATCACACTTGAAAAAGGGGTCCTTATTGACTGGAAACATGGAATAAAAAGTAGCAGCACAGTACTGCGGTTGTTGTGGCCTCCTCCGCTCTATGTGAATTATCGAATTTCTGGTATTTACGGTGTGACCTGAGAAGCTGAGCCCAAAGGATAAGACGCTAAAGAGACGAGCTGAGAAAACTACACATGATTGCTCCTTTCTCTCCCTCTCTACACTGTTCTTTTCTCTCACTCTCTGCCCTGTTCATTTAACCCCCTCTCTGCCCCGTTCATTTCCCTCCCCCTCCCTTCATTGCTTGTTCCTTTCCCTTGCCCTGCAATAAATTTGGGAAAAAAAGATAAAAAAATAAAACAATCTGACACTAAAAGTATTTTATTCTTTTCTGGGGGCAAGGTGTATCAGCAGTTAGTGTAAATACCATAGTCATTTTCTACAGTATTATGTTGTATACAAAAAACAATCATCTTTTTGGTTTTCCTTTGTAACTTCCTGCATCTGTTATACAATTCCAGAACATCAGCTGCATTTATTCCCTTGCAACTCCCTGCACCTAAACGTAAATTGTTCCATAACAGCTGCATTTTTACCTTGTTCCAGAACAGTTCCATGTATTCCCTTGCAACTCCCTGTGCCGGACCACAAACTGTTCCACAACAGCTGCACTTATTCCCTTGCAACTCCCTGCACCTGACCATAAACTGTTCCAGAACAGCTGCATTTCCTCTTGCAATTCCCTGCACCTCATCATAAATTGTTCCAGAACAGCTGCATGTATTCCCTTGCAACTTCCTGCACCTGGCCATAAACTGTTCCACAACAGCTGCATTTCCCCTTGCAACTCACTTCACCTGATCATAAATTGAAGCAGAACAGCTGTATTTTTACCTTGCAACTCCCTGCACCTGATCATAAATTGTTCCAGAACAGTTGCATTTATTCCCTTGCAACTCCCAACACCTGGTCATAAATTGTCCCAGAACTGCTGCATTTATTCCCTTGAAACTTCCTGCACCTGATCATATTTCATTATGCAGGAAAACAAACCTACAGCTGCTGTTATGGAATATCATAACAGTAAATACTTATGTACACTGTTTGTATAACTTTTATAATGTAATAGAGGCAGGTAGTTGCATAGTGTATAACAATGTATTATAGACTATATATTATGTCAATTTGGGCATGTACATTTGTGACTGATGCCTATTTGCTGTGGAACACAGGAGCATACAGTTGTACTTTGAATAAAATATTACTATTATATTACTATTACAGTTTGTATTAAACTTCACATCTATTGCTTTATGTTGAGCATTTAAGGTATATTGTTATAAGCAAGTGAATGATCAAGCAGCAGCATAAGCTATGTGCAGGCTGGGAACACACAGGACAGAGGGTGGGGGGGGGGTTTCCCAGCAGAGTTCAGCCTGTCAAGTCAGTGCTGTGACCACTTCCTGTGAGATAATGAGCAGACACTCCCACTCTTCATTTCAGCCTAGCTTCTGACCTGTAAACATCTCTCTGCACCTCACTGGGGCATATTTGGTGACGCATATCTTTACTGCTAAAGGGCTGTGGTTGCCTTGGGCTGGTACATAAGCCCAAAACATACTGTTCAACATTGCTAGCTACATCTTTAGTTAGGCTTTAGTTCTCCTTTAAGCCATTTTTGATGGCTTATTATAGTGCGTAATATTAGCCGAGTTTTATGATGATCACAGTTGAATTTATTTGCTATGACTTCAGAAGCACAATTGTATAGGCTATTTCACAGCAAAAAAACATCTCAACAACAATCTAATATCACATTAGCATTTCACACATAGCCATTTCAGCAAAACATTGCAGCTTGGAGAAATTTTCCAAGAAACAAAACACCCCAAGTCCTGAACTTGAACAGCTGTGGGCCACTGGCAAGAACTGGAGTCGATAGAGTACAGACAGAATAGGCTATATTCTGTAAAAGGAAGTAGATAAGCCAAAACTAGAGCAAATCAACAACTAAAAACATTATTTAATATGGCTGAAATAGTGAAAAGCCCATTGTATTAAAGCCCTAGCTACTAGATAACTGGCAAAGGTAAATTAAGAGCCACCACAACAATGTTTATTTGCAGTTGCATTCTCACTGACTGCAGACATAGACTGGGCTGACTGATTAATTTGGTCAAATTATTGCTCTATCGCTGGAATGCAGAGGTTTTCATTCATCCCAGTAGCATGCAGTAGATCTACAAAACCCTAAACAATTTTTAATGCAATATCAGAAAACAAAAGAAACAAGAATTCAATTCAAACCAAACAGCACCTTGATGAGAATTCAAGATAATTCAATGGTCAGAGATTAGGTTCTATAAAGCAAATAAGGGTGCAGTCTGGGAACACCTAATTTCACATTACAAGACAGAGATCAACAATAAAATGAGATTTTCGTCCAAACCAAAAGCTAAGGCACGTCTTCTGTTGAGGTAGGCTAGGGACACTTATGTACTTGCCATCTGATCTTTGATCTAGGTCTTCAAAACCTTTTATGGTCACAGTTGTTTTCGGTTTTTGAGATTTAAAAGTGCAGTACTCCTTTATTCAAAATGAGTTCAATATCAATTTTCCGGTTTGCCCTATTTAGCTCAAGAAATTATAAAAATAGATCTCTCATCATTAAAGGAACAGTAATATCAAAAACAATTTTTAAAAAAAATTGACAGCCTTTATTAAGAAATAATGAAACTCCATCGTGCAGCACTCGATTTCTCCTCCTTGACTATCTCCTATAAGGAAGGCAGGGAGGAGAAATCGAGCACTGCACAATGGATCTCCCTTTCTGAGGAGGAGCTTAAGCCGAGTTTGGGTAAGTGTTACTGGTCCTTTAAAACAATTGACAAAAGGGTTAATTCAGTACATTCACATTCACAGCATTTGTGTTTACTAACACTTTAAGAAATATGTATTTAGTTGAATTACATAGTTAAATCGGGTTGAAAAAAGACCAAGTCCATCAAGTTCAACCCCTCCAAATAAAACCCAGCATCCATACATACACATACCCCTATATACCCTCACATAAATTATATATACCCATATGTATACTAACTATAGATATCACAATAGCCTTTGATATTATGTCTGTCCAAGAAATCATCATAGCCACTCTTAAAGGAACAGTTCAGTGTGAAAATAAAAATTGTATAAATAGATAGGCTGTGCAAAATAAAAAATGTTTCTAATATAGTTAATTAGCCAAAAATGTGATGTCTAAAGCCTGGAGTGACTGGATGTCTAACATAATAGCCAGAACACTACTTGCTGCTTTTCAGCTCTACTCTGAGCTAGTCAGCGACATGAAGGGGGGCTGCATGGTACATATCTGTTCAGTGAGTTTGCAATTGATCCTCAGCATGCACCTCAGATTCAAAAGCAATAGATATGACCCATGAGGCCCCCCTCAAGTCTCTGACCAGGATAACCAGTCAGTGTAAACCAAGAGAGCTGAAAAGCAGGAAGTCGTGTTCTGGCTATTAAGTTAGAAATCCAGTCACTTCAGCCTCTATACATTACATTTTTGCCTAACTATATTAGAAACATTTTTTATTTTACACAGCCTATTTACCCAGTTTTTATTTTTACACTGAACAATTCCTTTAAAAGCATTAACAGAATCAGCCATCACATTGGCAAGGCATTCCACAACCTCACTGTACTTCCTTTAATTATAGGGATAGAAGTAGAATTATACAATTATACTTTGTCCATAGAACATACTATACCCCTGCTAAGCTACACCAGATATTCCTGCAAACTTTTCTAAATCTCCTAGATGTCATTCAGAAAATGCCACACTCCTTCATAGTGTGTTGGACTGTACTGCCCTGACCTCATATTGGACTAAGCTCCTGCATAAGCTAGACTCAGTCCTAAAAGGTTAAGTCCCAAGAGCCCCCGAGCATGTCTGCTGCATGTAGGGCTTAAAGAATTGTTCACACAATATCAAAGTATGCTGTCAATGAATGTTTATTTCTTGGGAAAAAACTAATAACTAGAAGGTGGAAAAAGTCACTGCCTCCTACACATGCACAATGGTTGTCCGAATTCAACCACCTATGCACATTGGAAAATTTAATGTAGAAATCTAGAGGTTCCACTAAAAAGTTCCAAAAAACTTGAGGTGATTGGTTGGAACTAACTACTTAACAAATTGGACCCAATGGATTATATATGACAAGGGAAAAGAAATAGATGGTCAATCCCACTTAAATGCTAAGCTATACTAATATTGCTAATGTGATTGTATAATACAAAAGGTTATGTGGTTCTATCATCTGTGCAATGTGAAAACTGTCATTGTAATACAATATTGTAAACAACAATGACATTTATAGCTGCTGACACTGCTTTTTATTCAATAAACTTGCCTGAATTAAAAAAAAAAAAGGTCCCCTGCTATTTGTCTGTAATGTCCTCTAATATACTTGTAAGTGTAATCATGTCCCCTCGCAAGTGCCTTTTTTCCCCAGAGAAAACAACCCCAACCATGACAGTCTACTGTCTTAATTTAAGTCTTCCATCCCTCTAACCAGTTTGTTGCAAGTCTCTGACTCTCTCCAGCTCATTTATATCCCTCTTAAAGGGGACATATAGCATGAATTTTCACAATGCATCAAACCATTTAAAATAATGTAAAACAGAAGAAATAGTTTTTATTTTAATACCTTTTTGTCAAAAACTACTGTATTACTGAATAACTGTATCTGCATTAGCTTGAAAACTGTGCTCAGCCTTCCCCCTTTGCAACTTCCTGTTCAAGACTTTCCACTATCTGACTGTAGAGCCACCGGCTCTTTCTGCCTGAGCTACTGAGCAACAGCCAGTGAGGGAGGAGTGGGTGTGTCCTTCCCTGCAGACATCTGCTAACCCTTACTGCTGTTTTTCCCTTCCCTGAACTGCTCCTTTCTTTCCCTCTCTGTCCTGTTCATTTCAGCATAGCTTCTTACCTGTAAATATCTCTCTCTGCAGCTCTGATATAATGACCGTTTTAAGAGGTAAATTGCTTTCAAAATGTTTTTCTTTCTGCATCATTACATATTTTAAGGAATGATGAGTAATATATATGAAGGTTATATAAAATGTCTCCTTTAAAGGATAAGTAAACCTTTAAAATAAGTGAATGTAAAATTGATGAGACTGCTATTCTAAGAACCTTTGTAATTTATATTCATTATTTATTTTGTTTTTATTCCAAGATATTAAGGGATACATGTACTGTTAATATAAATACATTTTGTTACAACAGCGCCGCCTGCTGATCAGTTTCCCACCAGTCTGACCACCAAGTAGTCAAGGAAGTTGTCAGGAGAATGAAAGAGGCTGCTCTGATGTTCTTCTGCTTAGGAAAGATGTGAGAGAGGTTTTTGCTTTTTATTTGCTAAACAGAAGAACATCAGAGCAGCCTCTTTCTTTCTCCTGACAACTTCCTTGACCACTTGGTGGTGAGACTGGTGGGAAAATTACCAGCAGGTGGCGCTGTTGTAACAAAATTCATTTATATTAACAGTACATGTATCCCTGTATATCGTGGAATAAAAACAAAATAAATAATAAATGTAAATTAAAAAAGTGCTTAGAATAGCACACTCATCAATTTTACAATCACTTATTTTAAAGGTTAACTTATCCTTTAAGGACTGCAGCACAAAACTGCACTGCATACTCCAGATGAGGCCCTACCAGGGACCTATAAAAAGGCAAAATTATATTTTCACCCCTTGAGTTTATGCCCTTTTTTATGCAAGACCGTACATTTCTTGCTTTAGTGGCCACAAACTGACACTGCCCGGACTAAGCCAACTTGTTATCTACAAAAATCCCTAGATCCTTCTCAGTTAAGGAAACTCCCAACACACTAACATTTAATGTATAACTTGCATTTATATTATTTTTGCCAAAGTGCATTACCTTGCATTTATCAACATAAAACCACATTTTACAGATTGCTGACAAGTTTTCCAATTTAGTCAAATCGCTTTGCAAAGTGGCAGTATCCTGCAGTGAACCTATAATTCTGCACAATTATGTATAATCTGCAAAATCAATGCCCTCCTCCAGGTCATTAATAAGTTGAAAAGCAAAGGACCAAGTATAGAGCCCTGAGGTACTCCACTAACAACACTGATCCAATTAGAAAATGCCCCATCACCACAACTGTTTGTAATCTATCTTTTTAGTTTAAAATCTTTCTTTATTGCATTTTAACAGGGAGACATTCAGGACAAGACCGTATACTTTCTCATATTACATGTACATTTTTTATACATTTTCTGGTATACCGTGTGGGAGGGGAATGTTAGTATGGGAGAGGTATACGGGGAAAGGGTAGGGGAGAAAGAAGGCACTTCAGTTCTGACTTATTGTTACTTTTAGCTCTGTGTTGTCCCATTTCAATTTGTTTATGTTGCACTGAGTTGTCCTCCAAGTAGTGGCAGCGTTTGCTAGCATAATCTCCACACCTTCAATTAGGTTGTATTTTTTGTTCTCCTTTTGGTATCACTGTCCAGCTGTTCTTCCATTAACAAATTGCATTGTGTTTATTTAAGTACTTGCATCACTGTAGGAGCAGTTTTTGATTTCCATGATCTGGCGATCAGAGTTCACGCATGTAGCATGTGATGTAGTTTGAATACTTCTACGATTTCAAGGCCTGGTGGAAATATGTGGAGCAACGCTATAGCCAGTATCGGCGTTATTTTAACATTTAGCTTTGCAAAAATGGTGTTCTCAATTTCTTTCCACAGGGGGGCTATTTTGGGGCATTCCAGAATGTGTATTAGGTCTCCAACAGTCCCACATTGTCTCCAGCACATCAGTGAAGTACATGGGTATATGTATGCCAATTTATGTGGGGTCAGATACCATTTTAGTAGTACAGGGCTGTCCAACTGGTGGCCCGCGGCCACATGACCCCCCCCCTTTATATGGCCCTCCACATCAAAGTCTGCCTGCTGTGTCTGTTTACCATATGTAAAATTTAAAAGGTATCACCACAGAGATTAACTGGCCCCTGCATTGTTTAAACATCAAATTCAGACTAATCCCCTGTATTGTTCACACATGTGATCCCCCTGCATTGTTCACTCTTGTGACACCTCTATTGTTCACACCCCTAATGCCCTGTACTGTTCACACCTGAGACCCCAACTGAAACTGCCCATTGTCATTCAAAATGCTAATGGGGCACCAGCAATGTGTCACTGTATGTAGTACATTTTAGACCTGAATTTCCTGTCTCCTGCTCTGTTCTGCCTTCCCTAGGCACCCTGTGATTGCCATACTCTGCCTGCTCTTTGCACCCTGTGTTTGTCATACTCTGCCTGACCTATGATCCCTATGAAACATAAGCCTGGTTTTTGTTCTGGGGGTGTGTTAGAATTTGAAAATTATTGTTAGGGGCTTCTAAGGTGTTTAATCACATGCTGGGGTGCTGTATTATACACAGGGGAGGAGGAGGCATATGGATTTAAGGGTGTGTCTTAATATGACAACTTTTTTCACGAGTGGCATCCCTGCGACTGCCGGGCCAAGGTAGTTTGGCACCCTAGGCAAGAGCTTCAATCAGTGCCCTGTCCTGCATTACCATTTCCCTCCTTACCATGATGGTTTTTAAATAAAGAAAGCAAGAAATTGTACACCACTTTCATTTATATTACTGTCCCCTGTACCAGCAAGCCCAACAGCCATCCATAATACAGCCCCCCTATACCTGTGCCACTAGCCATCCATTATACTGCCCCCATACCTGTACCAGCAAGCTCAGCAGCCATCCATCATACAGCCCTCCAGCAGCCATCATATTGCCCCCAATCTTTACCTGTGCCAGCAGCAGCCAAAAATAAATCTGATAACATCATATTGCCCCCAAGTATATGTACCTGTGCCAGCGCCCAGCCCAGCAGCAACAGCAAACATGACCTGGCCCAAATCTGTACCTGGCTGTGCCAGCAGGAAGCTTCACACTTTCACAGTAATAAAAAGAATGTCTTCTGTTCAGTGCAACTGTGCAAGGCTGAGAGCAGCAAGCGTGAGCCCCACCGAGCAGGCCGCCAGCTCTCTGCCTCTCTCTGCCACCCATTATTACTATTACTTGCTGGCAAGAGAGATTCCCTCCCACTGAGTGACCATGATTACTGAAACAAATTCTTAAACGCTTGAAAAAAAAAAAAAACATTAAGTGTGCCCCTCAATGATGGCGTCCTAGACTGCGCCTACTCTGCCTACCCCTAGTTCCGGCCCTGATCCCTGCAGTGAGCACTAACCATCTGTTTTTTTGGTGTGCTATCAATGTGGGCATGGTCTTGCGGTAACATGGGTGTGGTTTAAAGTGGGTGTGGTCTAAAAACAGGGAGTCGCTAACACTGGCTTCCATTATCGACCCTCCACCATGTAGATTAAAAAAAATCCGGCCCTCTGTACCATATAAATTGGACAGCACTGTAGTAGTAGTTTGGAGTATTGCTCCAATTGGTTTCCACATCTGGTGGCTAATTTAATATTCTGGAAGAACTGAGAAACCACGCGCACACTCAGGCCCTTCGTGAGATAATGCTGGTGCCCAGGACCTGAGGGAGACGGCACTCCCAATGGATCAAGGAAAAAGAGAAAGGTCTGGCACACGGAGCTAGTTAAACCGGGGTCCTACCCCTGGTGTGTTTATTGCATCAAACAACGTTTCGGAGGGCGTTCCCCCTTCGTCACCTGACGAAAACGTTGTTTGATGCAATAAACACACCAGGGGTAGGACCCCGGTTTAACTAGCTCCGTGTGCCAGACCTTTCTCTTTTTCCAATATTCTGGAAGACTCATTCCCAATCTGGTCTCTATTTGTAGTTGAAGTTTGCTTTCCCAGCTAAGCATGCTTTTGCTCTTGATCTCAAGAGTATCTTCGCATCAATAGCTTGTACAGTGATGATACCATGCCTTTTAAGTGGTTATCTTGGAGACAAATGGTTTCTAGCCACATCTTTTGTGCTAGAGGGAACATCACCTGTGTGGGGAAGTAGTGGCGGATTTGTAAGTATTTAAAATGATCTGCATGGGGCAATGCATGTTGCTGCACTAAATTGGGATAGGACTGGATGTGATTACGAATATCTACTGACTAGAAAAAGCAAACAAATCTACTGAAAAGGAAAAGTATTTGTTATTAACTGTTATTTTATAGTTAGGTTGTATATATAAGTACCGTGGTTTAATTTTCTATAGTTTTTTTTTTTCTATCTTGGGTGCTAAATAGCAAAGTTTGGTGTGCTTTTGTGCTTACAGCAAGTTTGTCACAACCTGTTTACTTTGCTATTTGTTTTCCCTCAGTTTGAGGGGGTGGGGTTTGATTAGTTGCACTTGAACTAAGGAGTGAGGTGGGCATACAGTTTTTCTATAAGAGAGTAACTAAAACACAATTTCAGACGTGCTAACTTTGACAGTATAAGGGCATCTCTGCTACATATTAAGTGGGAAATGCTTTTCACAGGGTTAAACACAGAACAGAAATGGGAAGTCTTTAAAGGAGAAGGAAAGTCTAAAATCAACTTAAGCTGTAAGTGTTGACCATGAAAAGCATATCCCTTTACAACCAAGCATTCCCTCATTAGTTCTTTCATTAACCTTTGTGCTGCAATAGTTTTTTTTAAAAAGTTGAAACATGTATATAAAAGCATACCCATGCTGCAGTCCAGAAATCAGGCTCAATAGGGCACACGCATACGCAATAGTTCCCAGCAGTGCCCTGCGCATGTGCACGATGATCTTGTAGGTTCCCTGTTAAGCAATGACATTGCGACCACGTGATGCAGCCATTCGTCTTTGCTGACCTCTCTGCCCCGCCTCACTAATTCAAGCTCCAATCGCACTCCTGCTTCCCCAGAGCTTGGAAACAAAGGGAAGCTTTGAAGCTCCTGGGAGCAGAGCTAAACCATATATCAAGCAAGCCACCATTCGGGTCTGTCTGACTGAGGTCTGTAGTAATGCAGATTAATAAAGGAAAATACGCATGCCTTTATTTTAAATAGATACTTTGTCCTGGTTTTTTTTTTTTTCTTTCAACATCATCATCTGCCTAACCGGAAGTGATGCGCCTAATTGAAAATGGCGGCACCGAACTTTAAACAGCAGGGAAACTTCAAGACACCTGTGCACAAAAGCAGTTATGACATGACCATTTTTAATGTGGCGTTTGAGGAGGGGGCCTGATGCCAGACCTAATGAACTAGGTTTTATTTTTTTTTGTTTCCTTCTCCTTTAAGATGCTGCTTAATAAATATACATGTCAGTATATTCCACTTGTAAGCAAGGATCGTTGTTGCAAAATGAAACCTTTTTGGTTCAATAGAACCTTTTTGGTTCAATAGAAGTTCAATAGAAGTGTTGAGGTGGGTAAGAAAAGATGTCAGACACAAAAAGCTGTATAATAAAAGTCCTTCTCAAATTAAACATGAAATCCAATTTCTATTTTTTATTAAATCATTCATAGCTGTTGTAAGCTCATTTAAAAATTTCAGCTGTCAATCAAATATTGTCTGCCCCTCCTCTATCCCTTAGGCATAGAGGCGGGGAGACAATTACTTTCACTTTCCATTAAGCACTTCCTAGATGTCACTGCTCTCCACACATTACCCTGTTCTCTTCACCGTTTGTGTAGCCAGGGCATGGGGATGGACATTGGGTCCCCCATTCTGGTGCACAAACAAGATTTTGAGATGATGTAAGGCTTGCCTTAAAGGGGTTGTTCACCTTTGAGACAACTTTTAGTATGATATAGAGAGTGATATTCAGAGACAATTTGCAATCCGGTTTCATTTTTTATTATTTGTGTTTTTTTTCTAGTTATTTAGCTTTTTATTCAGCAGCTTTCCAGTATGCAGTTCCAGCAATTTGGTTGCCAGGGTCCAAATTACCCTAGCAACCATGCATTGGTTTGAATAAGAAACTGGTATATGAACCGTAGAGGACCTGAATAGAAAGATGAGTAATAAAAAGTAGCAATAACAATACATTTGTCAGCGACGCCCATTTGAAAGCTGCAACGAGTCAATAGAAAAAGGCAAATAACTATAAAACTATAAAAAAATAATGAAGACCAATTGAAAAGTTGCTTGAAATTGGCCATTCTATAACATGCTAAATGTTACCGTAAAGGTGAACCACCCCTTTAATAACAGGGTCCACAAAATGGCTCTTGCTATAATTATGAATTCCCAGACTGAAGGAAACAAGATTCAAATAATTTATATGGTGTAATTAAAGTTAATTTTGCTTATGTGATAAAATAGCATTTTCAATAAATTTTTTGGGTGACAGGTCCCCTTTAAGGCTTTCAAGTTAGCTGGGACAGCCGAATCATTTATAAAGGTACAAGGAGGTCAAAAAAAATCAAGCAAAAAAGCAAATAAGGCAAGCTAAAAACTATATGGAAAAGGATATTGCAGAAAGCAGTAAAAAGAATCCAAAATTTTTAACTATGTTAATAGTAAAAAAATGAAGCAGGAAGTCATGGGACCTTTAATATCAGATGGGGGGGGGGTGTCAGTTGATGAAAACAAAAACGCTCAGATTCTGAAGTCATATTTTTCGTCTGACTACACAAATGAGGAACCGGTTCATGAAGGTTTCCTTCTTAATGTTCCCAATTCTTGTAAAACAACTAATGATGCATGGTTCACACATGAGGAAATTCAAAAGAGAGTAGAACATGTTAAGATAAACAAAGGTCCGGGGCCAGATGGTATTCATCCCAGGGTAGTTAGTGAGCTTAGATCACCTCTTTATATAATTTTTCAGGATTCATGGAGGTCTGGCATGGTGCCGAGACACTGTCGATTTGCTAATGTGGTGCCGCTATTGAAAAAGGGATCGCGTTCTCAGCCTCAAAACTATAGGCCAGTTAGTCTGACGTAAGTGGTAGGAAAGCTTTTCCAAAGGATAAGATACTGGACTTCATAGCAAATCATAATGCTATGAGTTTGTGCAAGCAGGGATTAATGCGTAATAGATCTTGCCAGACTAACAATTTCTTTTTATGAGAAGGTAGGCAGGGACCTCGATTCCGGGATGGCAGTGGATGTGATTTAACTTAGACTTTGCTAAAGCATTTGATAAAGTGCCACACAGAAGATTACTGGTTAAAAAAATGAATGTTGGCCTGGAACATAGTATTTGTGCCTGGATAGAGAACTGGCTAAAAAGATAAACTACAAAGAGTGGTGGTAAATGGAACATTTTCTAATTGGACCAGTGTTGTTAGTGGAGTACCGCAGGGCTCTGTACTAGGTCCCCTGCCTTTTAAACTTGTTTATAAATGACCTGGAGGTGGGCATTGAAAGTGCTGTTTCTATTTTTGCAGATACTAAATTGTGCAGAACTATAGGTTCCATGCAGGATGCCGCCACTTTGCAGAGTGATTTGTCTAATTTGGGAAACTGGGCGGAAAACTGTAAAATGAGGTTCAATGTTGATAAATGCAAGGTTATGCACTATGGAAAAAATAATATAAAAGCAAGTTATACACTAAATGGCACCGTGTTGGGAGTTAAAAGGTTTGGGATAAGAAGGATCTAGGGGTTTTTGTAGATAACAAGTTGTCTAATTCTGGGCAGTGTCATTCTGTGGCTACTAAAACAAATAAAGTCTTGTATAAAAGGGCATTAACTCAAGGGATGAAAACATAATTATGTCACTTGGTTCCTGGTAAGGCCTCACCTGGAGTATGCAGTGCAGTTTTGGACTCCAGTCCTTAAGAGGGACATAAATGAGCTGGAGAGACGTGCAACTAAACTGGTTAGGGGGATGGAAGACTTAAATTATGAGGGTAAACTGTCAAGGTTGGGGTTGTTTTCTTTGGAAAAAAGGTGCTTGCGAGGGGACATGATTACACTTTACAAGTACATTAGAGGACATTATAGACCAATAGCAGGAGACCTTTTTACCCATAAAGAGGATCACCATACCAGAGGCCACCCTTTCAGACTAGGTGAGGACAGTGGGGTTGTGGAATGCACTGCCGATGTTGTGATGGCTGATTCTGTTAATGCCTTTAAAAGTGACTTGGATGATTTCTTGGACAGACATAATATCAAAGGCTATTGTGATACTAAACTATATAGTTAGTATAGATATGGGTATATATAATTTATGTGAAAGTATGGAGGGGTGTGTATATGGATGCTGGGTTTTCATTTGGAGGGGTTGAACTTGATGGACTTTGTCTTTTTTCAACTATGTAACTATGTTTTGTAGTAACAAATGTTTTGTAGTAGCGAGGTTGTTTAATATTGAGCCGATTGTGCTTTCCCCAAATATATCTTATAAATCTTGTATTATTTGTAAGAGTTAAAGGGGACCCGTCACCCAAAGAAATTATTCAAAATTTTATCACATTAGTCAAGCAAAATGAACTTTAATTACACTATATAAATTATTTGACTCGTTTCCTTCAGTCTGGGAATTCAAAATGATAGCAAGCAGGCAGCAGCAAATTTGTGCACACTGTTATTAAGGCAAGCCTTGGCTATGCTTATCCTGTCTATTGCTTCTATTTGTTTTATTCTCTGGGCTAAATTTTCAATGGTCACGTCAAACTTTAGGGGAGATAGGGGCAGCCCTGTCTTGTGCCATTGGTAAGGGAAACTCCTGCTGCGTTTACTGCGTTGCCTCTGGGTTGGAATACAGAGCTAAGCTTGCTTTAGTGAATTGGGCTCCCAAATTGAATTGTCTCATGGTCTGTTCTATCAATCCCCAGTGAACCCAGTCAAATACCTATTCAGCATCTAAGGAGTAGCAGCAGTCGGTTGTGCTTGTTTTGTGATATATGAATGAGGTCTAGTGGCATCTGATGCCTACCATTGTCTTATAAATAGGGATGCACCAAATCCAGGATTCAGTTCGTGATTCGGCCAGGATTCGGACGAATCCTTCTGCCCGGCCGAACTGAATCCTAGTTTGCATATGCAAATTAGGGGTGGGGAGGGAAATTTCATGACTTTTTATCACAAAACAATGAAGTAAAAAATGTTTTCCCTTTCCCACTTCTAATTTGCATATGCAAATTAGGATTTGGATTGGGTTTATTTGGCCGAATTAGGATTTGTGGCTTGGGTTCGTTATTTGGCCGAATCTTTCATGAAGAATTCAGGGTTTCGGCCGAATCCAAAATAGTGGATTTGGTGCATCCCTACTTATAAAGTCTACTTGATCCGGGTTATAAACATTAGAGAACCCATCAGGACCAGGAGCTTTGTGAAGGGGTAGAGCTTTAATTGCTTTTTGTATTTCTGTTAGGGAAAGTGGTGCATTTAGCAGGCCTTGTTCTGCAGACAATTTAAGAAGGTTTGGTGAGTTTAGGAATAGCTCTGTGGCTTCTGGAGAGGGCTGTGGTATTGTTGTCTTTAGGATTTACAGGGTAGTATAGTAATCTGCGAATGCGTTGGCTATGTCTTTTGTATTACAGAGAGTTGTATTGTGGTTGGTGACTGACTATTGAGGTTTTGGTTTTTTGCTTTTTAACTTGTTTAGCTAAATAATCTGTTGCCTTTGTAATAATGTTCAAACTTTAGGGATTTGTTTATCTTTTAGCCAGTTCTCTAACCAGGTACAAATACTATGTTCCAGGCCAACATTCATTAATTTAACCAGTAACCTTCTGTGTGGCACTGTATCAAATGCCTTAGCAAAGTAGATCACATCCACTGCCATCCCAGAATCAAGGTCCCTGCTCACATTCTCATAAAAAGAAATTAAGTTAGTCTGGCTGTGCTCACAATACAGGGACAACTTGTCTGAGGGAAAGTCAGTGCATTCCTGACTGTAAACACAGTTAAATCTTTTCTGTGGAAAGGAGATTCTTCGGTCGGAAAAAATTTATCAAGAAAAAAAGAAATCTAGGAGTACTACAGAAGAAAGAACAGGTAAGAAGTATGCATAGCAAAGGCAAAATATGTTCGCATATAAAGACACATGCTTTAAATGAGACAAAATGCAGCAGAAAAGACACAAAAAGCACAGATTAAAAAGTATAAGAAATGCAATGCAAATTCTGCATTCTAATAACAAAGCATCTGCTCAGTGAGTTGTTGTCAGGGTTACCATAATGTATTTTTACCGCTGCCAACAGTCTAGGACACATGACACAACTCTGAGTACAGAAGCCGACGTAGACTGGTAACCATGACAACTAGTTAGAGCAGACCTTACAATATAAACCATGTGATGATGGAAATTCACACTCATAGGTTATTATATTGGTAAAAAAATTAATTTAATGTAAAGTGAACACTGGCTGATACACCAATAAAGGGGCCAATACACACAAATACAAACCAATTTAACAGCTAGAATAAAGATGCTGAGATTACACAATACTACAATCCAAAATTGGTTGATCCAATAGAGAAAATGGTTATAGAAAAATAGAGAAAATGGTTATTTTGAAATTCTAATAATATATCTATTGATACATGGGTGACTAATGAGGAAGCAGCAGTTCCATGCAGCACATGTGAGAGATGTCGGTGGGTTTTCATCTTGGAATCTGAACTGCAGACTCTAAGGAGGGAACTTTCAGCACTGAGGGCAGCAGAAAACAGGAGAGAGGTCAATGAGGGAGACAGGTTTGTTACAGTCAGAAGGAGAAGTAGGTGACAGGAGGATAAGTGGGCTGGTCCACAGCTCGTCCAAACCAACAGATGGCTGAAGACGCTGGGAAGGACAGCTCTGAACTGGCATGTATGGAGCAGGCCGACTCTCTGAGCACCCTGGGAGGCAGTGTCTCTAATACGGCTGGTGGGGGAGGAGAGTGCAAAGAAGGATAGGCAGATTTTGTTATAGGGAATTAAGTTATTAGAAAGGTGGATAGGGTAATCTGTTGTAAGGACCCTCCATGCTGAACAGTCTGCTGCTTGCCTGGTGCTAGGGTTCGGCATGTGCTGGAACGAGTGGACAGATTATTGGGAGGGGCTGGGGAAGACCCGGCGGTCTTAGTACACATATGTACCAATGACAAAGTTAGAGGAAGTGTTGAAGTCCTCAAGAATGTTTTTAAAAAACTAGGTGTAAAGTTGAGGGCGAGGAATTCCGAAGTTAATTTTCTCAGAGATATTACCTGTGCCATGAGCAACGTTAAGAAGACAGCTGAAGCTTAGGAAAATGAATGCACGGTTGAGACATTGGTGTAGGGAGGAGGGTTTTGGGTTTTTCGGGGACTACTTGGCGGCCCAGTCCCATATAACCCCAATATCGCTGCAAGCAAATATAAAATGTAAAGAATCTACCATATCGCAAAAAAAAAAAAATGTATGTTTGGAAATGCAAGGAGTATGAATGGTAAAATGGGAGAGCTGGAGGTGCTGGAGGGAAAATATGATGTGATTGGTGTGGCCGAAACATGGCTGAATGAGTCGCATGTCACTGGCTATACTTTGTTTCTAAGGGACAGAGGCAATAGAAAAGGAGGAGGGGTAGGTCTGTTTGTTAGGCAGGATCTAAAAACGAATTAAGGAAGAGGTGGTGTTAGAAAATGGGGGGGCAGAAGTCTTATGGGTGGAGCTCTTTACCGATTGTAAAGAGTCCAGCAAATTAATTGTAGAGTATGCTAGCGACCCCCTAATGTAAGTGAGGAGGAGGAGTCTAAGCTCCTGATGCAAATACAAAATGCTGCTAGTTTGGGGAAAGTAATGATAATGGGGGATTTTAATTACCCAGATAATAACTGTCATGTGACTTGTGCTCTGATAAACTTCAGTCACTCTTTACTGCTGTACTGCAAGTTGGAGTGATATCACCCCCCTCCCGAGGAAACTTCGGGCGACTTGCCCTAAGAAGAGTCGTTTAGGTGTTTTGTTGTCTAGCGGCTAAATCTCCCCAAATCTCAATATATTCCCTTAACCCTAAGTGCCAGCAGAATTTCACATTTTGGTTACACGAAATGACAGCCATTTTTTAAACATTTGTGCTCTCTCACTTTAGTGGCATTTTCTGAGGGTAAACCTATAGTTTACCTAGGAAAACTATACATTGTTTTTTAGGGAGAAACTGAGCTTTATAAATCTGCCTGAGTTGTCATATATTTCCACCTCTGCAAAAAGATTTATAGCTCTAAATACAAAAAAGAAAAAATCCTATTTTTCACAATATATGCATTTATACCAGAAAAATATTTCATTTTACGCATGATAATCCCAACTGATTTGGAAGGCCTCATGTTTCTCGAACGTGCCAATACCAGATATGTATAGTTTTAGGCAGATTTAGGCCATCTGTACAGCAAAAACTCCCGGCAGTATATTACCGAATTTTGAAAGCAGAAGGCAGAAAACGGCATACTTTAAATTCCAAGGCCACAAAATCCTGAAACTGTAGGTTTACCAAAGAAAACCATATATTTTTGGAAAGTACACATTCTGCTGATGCCAAAATGGGTAACTATGTCTCTCTACTCCTAACTACCAAACATCAAAGCTTGTCTGAACGTAGCGGTTTTTATAAAAATTTATCAAAATTCTGAAAAATCACTTCAAAGGTTTTATTTTGCTGCTCCGCATATCACACACTATATTAGATACCAAGAAAAAGCACCCTGAATATGATTGGCAGGTGTCCACTGAACATATTGATCCCCCATTGTGCATAGGTTTACCAAAGTACCTGGCATTTAGAGACCCCAATATGAAGTTAGCACATCCAAATTGTCCAGGACTTTACTTCAGCTACTGAAAAATCAACACATTGACTGCATTTTTTGTGGGGTAAAAACACAGAAAAATAGGTTTACCCCCCAAAACCATATAATTTTGGAAAGGACACATTCTACCGAATGTCTCAAGGCTTTCCCAAAATTGTCGGTTTTGGTGAAATATCTGAAAATTGCCTGAAACCTTCAACTTCCCAGCACCATAGCACCCATGTATCATTATGTACCAAGAAAAAGCGCCCTAAATATGATTGTCAGGGTTCCTCCAAACAGGTTGGTGCCCATTGTTCATAGGTTTACCAAAGTATCTGGCATTTAGAGGCCCCAAAATGAAGTTAGCACATACAAATAGTCCTGTGGGTAACTTCAGCTAATGAAAATTCAACACATTGACTGCATTTTTTGTGGGGTAAAAAACACAGAAATATACGTTTACCCCCCAAAACCATATATTTTTGAAAAGCATACATTCTACAGAATCTAAAATGAGTACCCATGCCTTTCTGCTCCAAACTACTGAGTCGCAAGGCTTTCCCAAAAATGGCAGTTTTGGTTAAATACCTGAAAATTGCCTCAAAGCTTCAACTTTCCAGCATTGTATCGTCCATGTATCATTACCAGCATAAAGCATCCTAAATATGAATGCCGGGGGTCTACAAAACAGTTTGATACCCAATATACTTAGATTTACCAAACTATGTGGCATACAGAGACCCCCAAATCCACATAGGGCATATGAATTTTCACGTATGACACTCTGGCTACTACAACATAAGTACCCAATGAGAGCCCCTAACAGTATGGAGACCCTAGAAAACCATATATTTTCTGAAAGTACATAGTCTGACGAATCTAAAGCAGGTAAGGACATCTTTCTAATACAAACTACTAAATCGCAAAGCTATGCTAAACATAACGGTTTTCATGGAATTTCTGAAAATAGTCACAAACCTTGCATTTTACCCCATTATATACTCCACATTTTGTAATGTACAAGCAAAAGTCATCCTAAATATGAACGCCAGTGGTGTACTGAACAGTTTGATGCCTGATATAAAAAGATTTACCAACCTAGGTGGCATACAGAGACCCCCAAATGAAAATAGTACATATGAATTTTCACGTATGACACTGACTGCTACAATACAAGCACCTGGTATTTGCATTATGCACCATAACTCCCCCTAACAGTATGGAGACCCTAGAAAACCATATAGTTTCTGAAAGTACACAGACGAATCTAAAACAGGTAATTACATCTTTCTACTGCAAACTACCAAACCGCAAAGCTATGCTAAACATAACTGTTTTTATGGAATTTCTGAAAATAGTCACAAAGCAAGCATTTTACCCCATTATAGACCCCACATTTTATAATGTTCCAGCAAAAGGCATCCTAAATATGAACGCCAGGGGGTACTGAACAGTTTGATGCCTGATATGAAAAGATTTACCAAACACAGAGAGACCTCCAAATGGTTATATAGCAGACAACATTTCCATGGTCAAAATTAAGTAACAAAGAACAAAGAGAAATGGTATAAAATCACTAAAATCCAACAAAACTGCAAAAATCTATGTTTTTTTTTTTCCACCTACTGTAATCAGCAGTCAGAATCAATGGTTGAATATTTTAGCATGGCCAAATAGGTTTTACAGACATAAATAGGGGAACAACACCTTCGCAAAGCTGCAAATATATGCAGTATAATCACCAAAATAACATGCAAAAGGCATTGTGCAATACACTATTCGCAATGGCAATAACAGTTTTTTCAGGCAAAAAAAACAGACGATGCGATAAAAAAAAAAACAGACACAACATAGTGTAAGTGTGTATGTGTGTGTACAACTGACCAATTGCATGTTGTGTGCAAGCGTGTGGGGGTGCTGTGAATGTGTGTGACCCCCCTGATCCCCCAAAAATGTATGTGATGGTGTGTAAGTGTGAATGTAAGTGTGTAATGGGAAAATACGTGTGTGTTTGCGTGTGGAGATGGGCATTAACCTGGGTGTAGTAGGGTCCAGATCATCCAGGAGAGCTGCAGGCAGAGATGGCACTGTCCTCTTCTGATGATCCGGTAAAAGGGGCGGACCTAAGCGGCCAGGAAGTGCAGGCAGCAGCATAGAACGTCCATTGCACGTGCCTGCTGCTGCCTTTGGGGCCCCTGGGCTATAGCACCTCAGGGGCCACTCATTCCCTGCCTAGGCTCGTTGCCTGGGGGCTGGGGAATGAGTGTGAACAGAGCGAGAAGCTTTACAAGCCGCTCCTCTGTTCACAAAGTGCAGGCAGCAGCAGAGCACATAGATTTCACGTTCCTGCTGCTGCCTAGGGGCCCCTGGACGATCGCAACCCAGGGGCCCCTTGTTCTTTGTCTAGGCTCATTGCCTAGGATCTGGGGAACCTAAATGGAGCACTAAGAACGGAGCGTGTGACTTTACAAGTCACTCCTCCATTCTGAAAGTGCAGGCAGCAGCAGGGCACATATATTGCACGTGCCTGCTGCTGCCTTGGGGCCCCTGGGCGATCGTGCCTCAGGGGCCACTCGTTCCCAGCCCCGGCTCGTTGCCTAGGGGCTGGGGAACGAAAAGGAATGGAGCAAGCGACTTGAAAAGCCGCTCCTCCGTTCACTAACCCTGAAATGCTGCAGAATGTAGAATCTACGTTCTGTATGAATGACACTGGAAATGCCACAGAACGTAGATTCTACGTGGGGTGGCACTTAAAGGGTTAAGGAGTAAATGTAGAGGTACTAAGAATCACCCTATGTGGCTTCATATACAGTCATATAAAAAAGTTTGGGAACCCCTCTTAATTCTTTGGAGTTTTTTTTTTCATTGGCTGAGCTTTTAAAGTAGAATCTTCCTTTTAATTTACAACATGCCTTATGGAAACAGTAGTATTTCAGCAGTGTCAAAGTTTATTGAATCAACAGAAAATATGCAATATGATATCATAACAAAATTAGACAGGTGCATACATTTGGGCATTCCAACAGAGATATTACATCAATACTTAGTTGAGCCTCCTTTTGCAAATGTAACAGCCTCTAGACGCATCCTATAGCCTTTGATGAGTGTCTGGATTCTGAATGGCGGTATTTTTGACCATTCGTCCATACAAAATCTCTCCAGTTCAGTTAAATTTGATGGCTGCCGAGCAT